>NC_056694.1:1593214-1916071 GCF_018350215.1 Panthera leo
CAGGGACCGGGGTCTCCCACGAGGACTCTTGGTGGATCACTGTAAGCGGGCTCCTCGGCCGTGGAGGGGCACGGCCCCCCTTTGCCCTGGCCCGGAGTGGACAGAAGTGTGGCCCAGGGACCAAAAACTCCCCCAGAGAGCGACTCACAGAGGGTCCCTGTTCACTGAACCAAAAATAAAAGAGACCAGACCTAAAAGCAGGGCATATTCAAATTTCCTTTGCAGATAAAGGAAGACCCAGGCCCTCCCAGACACACACACACGGGGACCGCCTCTCCCACAGCAGGATGGACAGCCACCACGGGCCACTCCCCCACGCGTGGACCCTTCCCGGCGTCGCCAGGCGAGGCACAGAGCAGCACAGCTCTGCCCCGAAGGCCCAAGCGCGATAAGGACCGGCTGATGTTGTCACCCCCGGGTTTGCAAACAGCAGGCTGCAGTAAGTCGCTTCTGCACGGAAGTCGTGAAACACCCGCACGTCAGCCCCACATCGAACACTTGGCTTTGGCGAGGCAGGCGTCTGGCCACCGTGCCGCCCGCCCCTGGCTCCGGCCTCACCAGAAACCACACACCTCGCGATAAGTAACAGCAGCCTCACACTACCAGAGACGCAGCTGATAAATTGTGTTCCTGTGCATCTAACAGGGCACTTCAAACAAATGGCGAGTTAAAGCTCGGGACCTGTAACACAGCAGTCGATCCGAATAATGACGCACACGTTCCAGAGGCAAGCCGGGGGAAGGACAGACACAAGTGGGACCAGGACATCTGAGGCCCTGCCCCAGGGTCTCTCGCCAACGCTCCCATGGGGACGGCCTGCACAGTCAGCCACACGTGGGTCTCTCAGTCCCGCAGGTATCTGACGTGCCGTGGTGCTGACCTGAGTGGGCCCCTGGTCCCAGGTGGGAACACCCTGGAGATGTGCCCATGGCATGGCGTCACAGGACACGCAGATGGGGCCCCGGGAGCGTGGAGGGGAGGTCCCAGTGCCTCTGCAAGAAGACGCAGAAAGCCACGTGGAGAGCAGCGAGAAGACAAAGCCAGGGGCAGGAAAGTACACAGGACAGGCCAGCAGGCAGTGGCCCGGTCTCCGTGCATGGGGGGCGGGGGGGGGGGGGGGGGGGAGATGCAAGGAGAGAGAAGGGGGCCGGCCAAGGCGGTTCTGGGACAGGACAGTGTTCAGGGACCAGACCACGGGGAGGCAGCACCGCCACCCAGAGATGAGCTGGAGCAGGAGAAGGCGCTCCGCAGCCCTCTGTCAGGGCCCGGGGGACACCACCACCAGCGTCAGGGCCCGGGGGACACCGCCATCCGCCGCGGCGCATTCGCCGAGCCACTCCACCCTGGGGAGACGCCCACCCAGCAGGCTGCTTGCTGTGAGTCTCAGCGCCAAATTCCCACGGAGCTGGGCCAGAGAAAGGTGTTCTGGGGGACAGCAAAGTCTGGGGGTGCTGGGTGGTCACAAACCCCATTGTCCTCATGGGCACTGTTGGCCCTGGGAATGGCGGTCCAGAGAGCAGGACACGGCAAGAGTGGTCAGCGTGGGACCTGCTCTGGACAGGCTCCGAGCACTGGCTACGTGACCTTGAGCCCTCGGCTCTGCGGCTCATGCCCAGAGACCAAGGCTGGCGGCCACCTCCGGCGCCACGAGGGTGACCCCGGAGAACGCCGCTGCGCTCCTGACACACGGTGAGCGCCTGGTACACAGAATGCATTTCAACCACGGTGGGCGGATACGAGAACGCGCTGAGGCCGCTTCAATTCTTGGGATTTGGAATCTGGTCCGAGGCATTCCCCAGATCGGTTCCAGATCAATTTGGTTTCCGCGAAGCCAGATGACTATTCCTCATACATCTCTGGTCCCAGACTAATTATTTCGCATTTCTGTAAGCGAACCGCATTTGTCAGCGGCGAGCTCAGCCACGTCCTGCAGCCGAGGGCCCTCTCGTCACACCAAATGGCTCTGCTTAAAACTGGCAGAGTGGTCAGCTGCGGAGTCCCGGGGCCAGGCTGCCGTCTGGAATGCGACACCGGTCACTAGGGGGGCTGGCGGCCGGGAGGCGGAAAAGCACAAGCCAGTCAAAGACCGAGACGGTTCGGCTCCCACAAAACAACCTGCTCGTCAAGAAAGGATTCGCAAGAGCACAAAGTAGGAAGGCTGCTTCGAGAAAATGACAGTTGAGAGCAGCTGGGGGTGATCTGCTCGGACGGCCACAGAGACCTCTCTGATGGAGGCCACCAGATCACGACTCCTTAACGGAGAGCACTGCCCGAGGCACCCCGGTCACGCCTGCACGCAGAAGAGCATTAACCTCTATCAGAGACAACACCGGGGGTCGGGCCTGTGGCCTGGGCCGGCACGGGCTCGGGGACCAGCAGGAGCCCCCGAGTGGGCACCCCGTCAGCTCCCCGTGCCATCAGCTGGGCTGTCTGGCCGGCACTAAACCCCTCTGTCCCCCGAACTCGGGGAGGAGCCCGGGCAGCTGCTGGGATCAACCCCCTGCGGGAGGGTCCAGCTCCCCCTGGACCTCCCCATGCCCTGCAGCCCAGTCTGGCCACAGCCCACCCCCCAGGCCAAGCCAGGCCCACCCGCCGCCGTCCCCAGAGGCAGCAATCACTCCGCCCTCACACGTGTGGGGATCCATTCTCCCTTCCCCACCTGCACCCCCCAACTGGCCACGCGGGGGGTAAATTTGTGGGGAGCGAGGGCAGACGCCAGAAGGTGCCAGCGAGAGAGGGACAACCTCTCTCTCACGGCCTCAGCCCCAAGAGGTGTGTGCTTCAGAGGTGCCTCGGGCCATACGGAGAGAGCCAAGTGGGGCCACAAGGCCCGGCCAGAGCAGAAACGACTCATCACCCACGCCCGGCAGCCTTCAGGGGAGACTGACGCGAGAGGCCCCTGCAGAGGGTGAAAGTCGATCTGTGGGCAGCCAGCTCTCTGATCTCCTTTCTGGGCCCACAGCCAGCGGGAACTCGGCCCGAAAGCTGCCAAGAGCCTGGACTGAGTGGCATCGTCTCTGTGACGGGCCTGGCAGGACCCCTCGCAGAGGCAGCAGAGAGGGAAGCACCGTGTTCCAGGTCGGGGCCTGTGCACACTGGGTGTGTGTGGACAGCTACAGAACACAAGAGATTTCTCTCTGCGGGACATGTGCGTGCCCCGCCACCACAGGGTCCGCAACACCCCATCCGTGGCCGTTTGACGGGCCACCGGCCGATGACAAGGATGCTGCGGAAAACGGTCTCCCAAGGCCCGGCTGTACACAGGACTCCAGAACGTGAGGTGCCAAGGACCTCCTCTCACACGGGGTGGAGAGGCCCCCGGTCCGCAGGGACAGCCAGGTCCACACGTGCGTCTCCCTGACAGAGAAAGACAACCAGAGTGGACACACCCTGGGGCCCGGGGCTCGCTCTGCCCACGGCCGGAGAAACCAACGGAGTTGTCTCTGCACACTCGAACGAGGTGGTCCTCGGAAGGGCTGCAGGGGGCGACGGGGGCGGGGGGCTCTCACACCACAGCCCACTGCTCGGCTGACAGTACCTCCGGGGTCCGGCCTGCAGCACCACCATCAGAGGACCGACAGACAGGCGGGGGGCGGCAGGCCCAGGGGCCTCACCGCGTCGTCCCGTCAGACGATCGGGGCCCGGCAGAGGAGTGGGCGAGCGCGGGCCCGGGAGACCGAGAGGCAGGTGCCCCGAGGGCAAAGGACACTGCCACCTCCGTGACCCCTCGGTCAAAGCAGCCCCCCATGTCAGCAGGTGGGCCTCCACAGGCACCACACCCTCTGCCCGAGGCCCAGCCCGACTCCCATCCCTGAGACCCCACAGCGTGCCTCCGGCCCACCCAACCAGACACGCCGGCCCCTCTCGACGCCTGCTGTCGCTGGGAGCTCTGAGCCTCTTCCACGAGCAGAACAAGGACACGTCAGCTCCGGCCACGAGCTCCACGGGGCTGCCCGCGTCGAAGGCCTGCTGGCGTCCACACGGCCAGCAGAGGCCAGCACGAGAGGGGGCGTGGCGGACAGATCAAGGAGCATCGGGACCGTTGGCCGTGGCTGCCTCCTGCTCTCCCTCTGGGGGCCAGAAGACAACTCCCGCCACCGGCAGAGCCCGCGACAATCACAGAGGACGCAGACCGCGCGAGGAGAAAACCTAACACACCTGGGGGCGTGACCTGCGGGGTGGCCTACACGCTGCGGCTTCAGGGTGCCCCCAGGACCCCCGTTGACCACGGCACTCTCCTGGAGGACCGTACCTATTCACGAGAAACTAGTAACTAGTTTTTGAAGGTGTTTTGTAATGAACACTAGGACATATGACAGAGGGAACTACACACAGTCACAGATGGATACAGAGCAGCTCTCCGGGGTGGACACCAGCTGGGGGAGCCGGGATGTCCCCGTTCGGGGGCCCGGGCGGCCCCCAACTGACCACGCGGGCGGCACGCAGGTGCTCCCCACACCGCAGCCGCTGCGCTCTGGGCCGAGGACACTCGGGACCAACGGAGACAAGCCGCGATCCGGGCCACCTCCCCGCCGCAGCGCCTTGCTGCCTCCCGAGGGGCATCTGGGGCTAAGCGGCAATTCTCTGCACGTGGAGGGGCCGTCAGCAGCCGGGGAAGCCCATCACCTTGAGCCACGAGCGCACCAGCACCTGACACGGAGCGCACCAGCCCTCCCCCGAACTCCCCCTTTCCCCAAACCCAGGCTGCTAGAGGTGCGTCTGTCCTCTCCCGTGGCGCCGCGAGCTTCCGAAAGGGAAGACGGGCCATCCGCTCGTGCTGGGGCCCCACGGCCGGCCAGGCGCGCACGGCACGGCCCGTGGTGGGGCCGCAGGTGGCGGCATTCCCAGAGGGCTCCACGGAGGCCCGGCCACAAATGCTTACCGATGGAAGGGACTGCCGTTCCGAGGGCTCACAGGCGCACACCCCCTCGTTCCTCTGGCTTTTATGAGAGGCTATATTAGATACGGCTCAAACATGATAAAACCTGTTACATTTACAGCAAGAAAATATGCGAAGATAATAAAATTAGCAGAGCATAGAAATGAGGTGATACTAAAAACATTCTCGGCTCTCCAACAGAAGCAGACAAGGTACGGCAGAGACTGCCCAACTGAAAGGAATTTAGACCCATTTAAAATTCAAAGTTTCAGGTCTTCTCCGCTGAGCCCTGTCCCCGGGGACCCCGAGCACAGCACCCGGGTCTCCTGCTCACCCTCCCAAACAGTGGCCTGGAACATTCTGGCTGCTCCGGCTGGGGTGACCACAGAGCAGCCCGGATGCATCCCTCCCTCAAACATCACTCCCCCAGGGGCTCCCTTCACCTGGCCCGGCTCTCAGACCTGAGGTTACACCGTGACAGCCGTGCTCATCGCTCAAGAAACGGTAACTGGCAGTCACGAGAGCCCAGGATCCCCACCCGAAACGCCACTTGAGACAAGCACTCACAACACCAGAGGCGAGTCGGGTGTTTTTAAGAGGCTGCTGAAAGGACGCGCCTCCACGCCCGCAGAGCAGAGACTCACGCCTCCTGATTCCGCACGGCCCTCCGGGCTCCACGCTGCCGAGAGCACGAGACGAGGCAGACAGGACATCCGTGTGCATTTGTCCCATGAGTCTGACCGCTGGGACAGCTCTTTCTTTGGGCCCATCTTAGTTGGTCTCCTTTTGTTTTAGATTAATAGACATTATATTTTAGGGCAGTTTTATTTTTGTTTTATTTTAGAGAGAGAGAGAGTGGGCGTGTAAACATTCAAGGGAGAGAAGCAAGGGGGTGGGGAGAGAGAGGAGAGAGAGGAAAAAGAGAGAGACAGAGAGAGAGAGAGAGAGAGAGAGAGAGAGAGAGAGAGAGAAACCCAAGCAGGTTCCACGTTCAGCACAGACAGAGCCGGACGTGGGGCTCGATCTCACCACCGGGAGTTCAAGAGAAGGACACTCGACTGAGCCACCCAGGTGCCCCAGGCAGTTGTAGATTTACAGAAAACTGAGCAGAGTTTACCAAGTTCCCGCAGACCTCCCACCTGATTCCCAACACTGACACAGCGTTAACTAAAGTCCATAGTCGACACGAGAGCTCACTTTTCTACAGATCGGGGCAGATGTGCAATGTGACCTGTCCACCCGGGTCATAAAGAACCATTTCACTGCCCTGCAAATCCACCGTACCCCACCTGTGCATCCCCTGCCAACCCCCCCACGGCACCCACCCGTCCTCTACCGGCTCCCTGGCCCTGCCTTTCCCAGAAGGCCACTCGGCTGGGATGACCCAGGGGGCGGCCTCTCCAGACTGGCTTCCTTCACGCAGTAACCTGGATCGAAGGTGCCTCCGCGTCGTTCTTGGCTTCGCGGCTCCCTTCTTTCCGGGGCAGAGTAAAACCCCACCGCCCGGATGGAGCCCGGTCGTCCATCAGCCACCGAAGGGCGTCCGGTTGCTGCCCGGGTTCGGTAATCACGGATAAAGCCGCTGCAAACATCCGCGTGCAGGTCTGTGAGCACGCACGGTCTCACATCTTGGAACGTGACTGCAGGACCGCACGGCGAGACCGTGCTCGGTTTTGTAAGACACCAGGGTCCCTCTCGGAGCGGCCGCGGCATCCTGCGTCCCCTCTGCTCCCCGTCCCGCCAGCACCCGGCGGTGACGTGCTGTGGGCCGTGGCCCTTCTGACAGGCGGCGGTGGCCTCTCCTTGCTGTCTTGCTCCCCGTTTCCCTGACGGCACACGACGTGGAGCACGTTCCCGTGCGCACCTGCCCTCCCACACGCGTTCTCCCCCGGCTTCTGCTCCGATCTCCTGCCTGTTAACTGGGTTGTTTCCTTACTGTTGAGCTTTAAGAGTTCTCTGCATGTTTTGGATAACAGTCTCTTATCAGAGGTATTCCCTCCTAGTCTGTGGTTTATCTTTTTACTCCCTTAACAGTTCCTTCCACAGAACAAAAGTTGATAATTTCAATTGAATTCACCTTATCCAGCTCTCCTCTCACGGATCATGCTTTCAATTTCATATCTAAAAAGTCATTGCCAAAGCAAAGATCAGCCAGATTTGCTCCTGGCAGATTCTAGGACTTCTGTAAAAGGTGTGCACTTTACTTTTAGGTCCGTGATCCACTTGGGCTCACTTGTCACAAGGTCTGTGTCTAGATTTATCTTCCACATGTGGACGCCCAGTTGCCCCTGTGCCACGCATTAAAGAGACCATCTTCGCTCCTCTGTCACAGGTCGTCTGACTGTGTCCCGGGGTCGATTTCTGGGCTCTCTGCTCCCCTCCCCTGACCTGCTTGTTCTTTCCCCAACACCGCGCTGTCCCGGGCACTAGTGCTTGGTGGGGCATGTTGGCATCGAGTGGCCGTCCCTCGGACTTGGTGCCTCTCCTTCGGCACCATGTCGGCCGCTCTAGGTCTCCAGCTTCTCGTGAACAATAGACTCGGCTGGCCCACATCCGCAGAGGAACGTGCTGGGACTTTAACTGGGTTAGTCAAGTTAAAAGGAAGGGAGTGGTGACGACGCGGAGTCTTTCCGTCCAAGAACACACAGTCTCTCTGCCTTTATTTAGATCATCTCTGATTTCTCCTGTCACAGTTTTGTCGTGTTTCTCACGTGCACCTTGCACGTATCTGCCAGACGTACACCTGCTCATGTAAATGGTGCGTCTTCGATTTCAAATTCTAATCACGCGCTGCTGGTTACAGGACGGTGCTTGACTCGTACACGTCAACCTCGTGTCCTACAAGCCTGCCGTGATGGCTCAGTAGTTCCGAGACTTCTCCGGTTGAGTCTCCGGAATTTTCTATGGAGACAATTGTGTCATCTGCAGTTTTATTTCTTCCTTCCCACCGTACACACTCCCTTTTCCTGTCTGACTGCATCAGTAGGACTTCCAGCATGAAACTGGACATCCTCGACTTGTTCCCAATCTTGGTGACAAAGCCACTAGTTTTTCATTGGGATGAAAGATAGGAACACGTGAGCACGAGAAGTCAGCTCTCTGCCACGATCAACAGAAAAACCTGCCCATTCAAACGGCATCAGTCCCCAAAGAGCTCAAGTGAGTTCCGCAGTTGCAAATGTCTCCGAGGCCGCATCCTCTCACTGAGGGCCGTTCTTGGCCCCCAGAGGCCTATGCTCCCCAGGCACTCGGCGGCCGCCAAGGTCTCAACCCCAGCGGAAACCCAGTGGGAGCCGCCGCGAGCCTGGCCGGCCTGCCACACTCATCCCCCACACAGGAACACCTGGAAGGAAGCCCCACTCTGCTGCAGCAAAGCAGACATCACCTCCTTCAGACACCACAACGGGCGGCAAAGCAGGCCTTTTCTCTGAGATGCGGACGAGGAACATCTTCCCGAGAAAAAGCGAACTGGGCAGGTCTTCCCAAACGTTTAATGACGGTGCTCCTGATTTCAAAGGGAGAAACGTTACAAAATGCCCTCGACGCTCCAATGAGGAACTCAAAGAAACACCGTAGAGAAAAGACCAGCCCTGGGGGGTGTCCAACAGCAGCACGACCCACCACGAGGAGCTCTGAGCACCAGCGGGGCCGGGGGGGCCGCCTGGCACCCAGTCAGGAAAGTCTGTGAGGACCTGCGAGGTCCTCCTCTTCTGACTACACATCTGTTTGAGGCCGGACTTTTTCATATACTTCAGCTAGGAAACCACAACAGACGGAATACGGAAGCAGAAAGGAGAACCCAGCAACCTCCCATCTAAGCGACATTGAAAAGATGTGCACGAGTGTGAAATGTCATTCTTCTCACTAAATCTCACTATTTCAAAAAAAAAAAAATCTTTTTAAGAGGTTGTGAGTTTCTGTTAATGAAATTATAAATATATTGTAAATAATCTCTGAAATTTAATTTCCAGGAATAGTGACTATCAAAAGACAAACCCTACCAACAATGGCTCTTTGTTTCTAATAATTTTTTAGCATAAAGGAGTCCTCAGACAGCAAAGGGAGGGCAGTGTGGTGTGGGGGCGAGGGTCTCATCTGGGTGGGTGGGCAGGAGTCCAGCCTCTGCCAGAGAACATGCTGGATTCTCACCCACCAACTCACAGCCACAACGTGTGCGTGCCCGTCGTGAACACGAGGGAGCGGTGTGCTAATTGAGGCGTAACGCGTAGTTAGCAAAGAGTCCTAAATCTCAACCTCTCGGGGAACGTCCCAAGAATCTGCACCTTCAGGAATTTTCCCGCACAAAATTGTTAAGCAGCCAACTGGGAATCTGTGCAGTTCTGGCATCTGGGAAGCATGGCGGAGTTCAGCACCACCTTCCAGTTCTCCGGTCAATTCGCTGCTGTCCTCCCTTCCCAGGCAGGAGCAAAGCTCCTCCCACGCAGGGATTTACTTGCTCCCGAAGGTCTGCAGCACCAGCCACGACGACTGGGCACCAAGGGGTGTTGGGTGCTTGACGACACACTGACCACTACCGCCCGCCCATAGTTAAAGCAAGGCTGTTCTCCCTACTGAGTCTGCTAAATGGAGTTTCTTCACATGAGTATCAGCCCTGGGTCAGTAAAAAGGGTCTCGTGACCCGAAGGAGCGATCCACAGTTAACCCAGCGTGAAAAATCATCGCTTGACAAGAGACAAAACGATGAGAGAGCACACAGGTTCTGGAGACGGACCCGGCCGAGCTCACACCCAGACTCCAACGTGAAGTGACTGCCTGACGGTGAAACCGGTGCCAGCGAGGAACGCGGCATCTAGGGCGCAGGTCAGTGCAGGGAGCAGATATGATGATGCGTGGGAAGCTTCTGGTTTCCGCCGGTGCTTCACAAGCGTACCCTTCTTTGCTCCCACTCTGTCTTATCCTCTTTTTACCAGGCTCAGAGGCACCAACCAACGCGCGTGCCGAACAATGCCTTCCGGCGGCCACTGTTCTCAAACAAGTTGACCTGAGCTAAACGTGCTCAACGGACGCTGAGGCCCCCAGCCCGGGCCCTCCGTCCGCGAGCTCCTCTCCGTCCCAGTCTCCCTACACTTTCTCTGGGCCGGCCTGTCAGGGTGAGTGGGTTTTAATGCTTTGCAAACAAGCTGAAAAGCCTACTGAGGCTGACTTACGACATCAGAGACTCACCACCCGGCACTCGTACACGAGAATCAGCAGGTGTGTTCCCGGGCTGTCTCCTGAGAATGGGCCAGCGGCACCTGGGCTCCACGGCCGAGCCACAGAGCTTACCGAGTCCACACAAAGTCATCAGGAAACTCGAGGGACTCGTCAACAAGAATCCCGAGTCTTCCTCCCAAACAGAGGCCCTGGGCTCGGGAACCGCGAGCCCCCTTGAGCCCCCTCAAGCCCCCTCAGACCCCCTCTGCTCCAACCACCATGCCACGCCGCCTCCCAAAGCAGCTCCGTGGGACCAACGTCACCTAAGAGTCTCTGGGGGCGGGAGAGAGACACGCTACAACCCGTTAAGCAGCCGCGGCCACAGAGCGCGCGGGGAGGCCGAAGCCGGGCTCGGAGAGGACGGGCGCGGGACAGATCCTGTCGCCGGGGGAGCTCCCCACGCACACTATTTACGAGTTGTCCTGCCGGCCCCCCGCTCGCTGCGCTCCCAGAGCACGCAGAGCAGAGACGGTCTCCCCGCGAGCCCACGGTTATCCCAGGACCACAGACAGAAGCCCGAGTAGACTTGCTGACAAAGGTGAGGGTCACACTGAGAGGTGAGGGTCCAGGGCAGGAACGGCAAACTCGAGTTTCCTGCTTCTGAAGATAAAGTCCAGTTCAAGGCGAGGAGGCCGGTGGGGGCCGGCCTGCCGGAACCAGGGACTGAGTCAGGGCTGCAGGGACCGCAACGGGCAAGACGTCCTCAGCGCCGGCCCTCAAGCCGGGAAGGCAGGAACCGAGGCTCTGCCGCAGGGGCCGAGCTGGCACGAGGCCAGCAACCACGGACTCCGCTCAGGACAGCGACGGCCGCCACCAAGCGCCTGTGCGGTGTCGGTGACTTCCGCCGTGTTCGGTTCTCCAAGGAACCTGCGGAGCCTCTGTCCAGACAGAGGAGGGGCAGAGGTTCCGAGGACCCGAGGAAACGGAAGCACCTAGAATCTCGGCTCCAACGTTCAATAAGAGGCCCCGGGGAGACGGCCAGCCTCTCCTGTCACCCAGCCACCATCCCATCCCGGCGGCGTGAGCACAGACAGCATGCTTCGGTCTCCTCTCCCCACGTGCGCGGTCGGACCCCCGGAGACAGGGTGGGGGCCGTGGGTGAGGGTCGCTGTATGAACCCAGGCAGCGCCCCACCCAGTGGCCGGCCGTGAGCCGAGCCCCAGTCGTGGGGAGTGCACCACGATGGGCTCGTTCCGCCGCGGAGCCGGACTGAAAACGGCTCCCTGGTGTGACCTCCGAAAAAGGGAGTCTGTCGGCCACGAGCAGCCAGTCTCCAGCTCGGCCCTTCCCCTCCCCAGGTCAAGGTCTGCAGACACGGTTGGCCAATGAAAGTGTGCCCAGGTGTCCCCTCCGCCTTCCACTTGGGCCCACAGCGTGTGTGGCCCTGGGCGTCTAACCCAGCCCCATCTCTGCGCCTGCCCCTGGTCTCCAGAGGGACCGGTCACCGGGACAGAGCCCTGAGCAGGTGGAAAACACAACAAAAGTGCCAGAAAAAACTGTCTTTCAAACACTTCTGGAGGCCGGTGGGACAAAGGACACGCCCTGAGACGGCCCTCCAGCTACAGGAAGAAACCGGGGGAGGCCTTCAAGGCTGCGACGTAAAGGGGCGTCCAAGACCACCCCCCAAGGGTGACCAGCATGCACCCAGCACGAGGGTGTCCGTGTGGAGACCAGGCACCTGCAGCTCGGGGGCACGCACTTCTGACACCGCGTCTGTGAATCCGGGTGCGCGGGGACGGCCGGCCCGACGGAAGCAGACGCTGCCCGTCACACTGACGTGGGGCCAGGAGCAGGCGCTCACGCTGAGGGCTGCCGTCACGGTCCGCGGCAGCCCACCCTCCACTCGGGCAGGGCAGTGAGGGTGACGCCCAGGGGTCTGCAGCCCAGGGCGCCCAGGTTCACGGTCAGAAACACTGCAGGACTAGTCCATACAGACTGTGAGACCTCGTTTCTGGCTTCGCCGAGAGTGTGCTCTGCCCCAAGCGTCCGACTGTATAAAAACGTTGAAAACTTGTCATTTTGTCTTCTAGGCCTCTGTGTGCTACGTACGAAGGCCCTGCCTGAGACGAGAAAAAAATACCGTGAAAACAAGAAGGAGCCCAGCGGCCAGGAAGCACTGCGCTCCCGGCTGGCCCCGTCAGCGACCCAGGGCGGAGTCGAGCCAGGCTTCCCTCCTCAGCCTCAGTCGCCCTGGCTGCTCCAAGGACCTTCCAGAGCGGAGTTCTCTCGTTCGGGCTCTAAGGAGCCCTCGTTTGGCTACTCCGCACCACACTGACCACGGGGCAGGCCGCCGTGGCCACGACTCTGGGGGGTTCAGAAGCCCGGACAGCCCGTGAGCTGTCTCCGTGAGCCAATCTCGGCGTCTATGCAAGACCCCAAGGCCAATGGACGTCCAGGGCACCCTGCTCCTCGCCGGTCCTCGGTGACTCCACTCAGCTCCCCGCCACCCACACGTCCCAGAAGCTCGGCCAAGCTGACCGGCGCCCGAACTCAGGGAAACAGGAGTACCAGCGGGTCTACGACCAGCCCCAGGCCAGCACCTCACACACCCCTAAAATCATGACCCCGAAGGAGCGGACAGGCGCCTGGCCCCTCCCCACAGACAGGAGGAGGGCGACCGGCTCTGTCCAAGTCCCGCGCCGTCGGCAGAGCGGGAACACCGCCGCCGCCTCACCCGGGGCTGGGTCTTCTCCCGCAGAGGCTCCCTCGGGTGCCCGGCCGCAGCCGGTGCGGCATGAAGCAAGGCGGACGCTGCCCACACCGCCAGGGAGGGCGCAGGCCCGGGGAGGAGGGCTCTCTGGGAAGCAACCTGGGTCCGCCCGGAAGGCTCTCCGGTCTGCAGGGAAGGGCTCAGTCCCGTCTACCTGACGTTCTGCCCCCGCTCCCAGAGGAAGGCCGGGCCTGGCCAGGGAGAGTCAGAGGCGAGCCACGGCCCGGGCCTGGCAAGAGACAGGGACGCAGGCCACGGGCCCCGCCCAGTGTGGCCGAGGGCACGGCCACCCGAACCCCTGACACGCTGGCTTCCCGGGTGATTTTCCTACAGAACCGCTGCAGGACTAACCGCCCAGAAAGAGACTTCATCTTGGGGATGAAAATTCTTTCCAGGCCTTGAATAAAAGGGAGAGTTTCACATTTCATCCACTTGCATGTCCCTTAACAATAAAAACTTATTTAAAAGGCCATGAATATGCAAATTCCATTTTAAATATGGAAATGCAAAACACGTAAGAAAACAGTCTGGGCGTGAAGTATTAATGGCATCTCCTCTGGCTGACAAGAGACGATGCGAGCCGGCTGCTGCGGCAGGCTGACAACCCGTGGCCGGAGCTCGCGGCAGCTGGACGGCTCAGCCCAGAGCAGCCAGAGCCCTGCCCTCCCCGGCCCTCCCCGGCCCTCCCCGGCCCTCCCCTACCCACAGCCACACCCTGCCCTCCCCTGCCCTCCCCTACCCACAGCCACACCCTGCCCTCCCCTGCCCTCCCCTACCCACACACCCACATCCCCAGCCATACCTGCCCTCTTCTGCCCAGGGAGTGGGCCGGGCTGGCCTCTGCTACAGAGCCCAGATCTTCTGACCCACTGCTGTCCTACACCCTGCCCGCCATGACGTCTATGCAGCCCCTCCCTGCAGAACCACAGGGCCAAACCTCGTGTCCCTGCCAGCACAGCCCCAGGTGCACAAGCCCCAGGGCGCACAGAAGGGGCACCGGGCCTGAGTCTGGACAGTCCGATGAGGACAGGCTCTGTCCCCCAAGGGTACAGCGGTGACTCTCCGGTGACTCCGGAGCACCAAGCACAGGGTAACCTCCTGGGTCACAAGCAGGACTCCAACAGAGGCCAACCAGGCGGCAACTCACCCAGCACAGTCCCATCGGGCAGCCTAGAACCCTCGGGTCTGCGTGTGGAGCGAAGGGCCTGGAGGCTGGCCCAAGGAGACACACGTGTACACGCGCCCACGCGCCACCCCCACGGAGCAGCACACCTTGAGTGCGGCCACCCCAGGTGAGGGCCCCGCCAGCGGGAGGCTGATGACTCCCGACAACACCGCCAATCCCCCTACGGAAAATCCTGCCACCCTCCATCCAGAGAGCTCAGGGGACTTCGGGGACCTTCTCGTGAGAAGCTCTCTGTGGACAGGCGGGAAACCGAGGCACGGACTGAGAGCACTTCTTGCCTCTCAAGCTGTGGTCCTGGGAGCTGGGTGGAGACGTGGGGCCTGCTGTCCGGAACTTGCCTTGAAACGCTTGCTGACCTGGGGGCCATTCGGAGGCCACGCCACGGGCGCCACACGGCAGAGGAGCCGGCGAGGTCTCCAGCCCCAAAAGCTGCCACGGCCAGCACAGCTCCACACGCACGCCCTGATTTGCGCTCTGCGCGGCCCGTGAGAAGCACCGATCCCCACGACGACGCGCGGCTCCATCGTCCAGCTTGTCGGAAGACTTAAATGACACGTCCCCAGACCCAGACCCAGGCCCTAGACTCGGCTCCCTGAGGCTGCCCCCCTACACCCGCCCCTGTGCCAGGCTGGCACCACCAGGAAACCCTCGGGACCTCAGACTGGGCTCTCTCCCAGGGGTGAGGGGCCTCGGCCTCCGGACAGGAGCTGGACAGTCACGGTCCGGATGATGGGGGCAAGTCCTATGCTCCCTGGCCGAACCGGAGAGGGTGTCAGTCGAAGGTCTGCGCCCCCCAGGAGGCCTCGAGGCGCCCGCCCTGCGGGTCTCGCCAACACCGGACAGGAGACGGCCGGAAGCACCGCAGCCCGCGGCTCCAGGAGAGGCATCAGGGAAGACGCCCGCCGCCTGCCACCTGCAGCGCTCCCCTCACGCTCCCCCCTCCTCCCTCCCCCTCTCTAATTGGCCACAGGATTTATAGGCTTGGGAGCGGCAGTCCTGTGGGGGGGGGGGGGGGCCGCGGAGGAGGCTTGAGGACCGGCGGGCGCAAGAGGCTTCCAGAGCGGCGGGCACCACCTCACGTCCAAACACGGGCACTGCAGGCAGGTGCCGGCACCCCTCGGCCGGACGGCGTGGAAGGGGAGGCCCAGCGTCCCTCCGTTCAGCCTCGACGGGCACAGAGGTTCCTGGGTTCTCTTTCTCCTGCTGACGGGCCCAAGAAGGGAGCGGGTTTGAGAACCAACGTGACGGGCGGCTGCAGGCCGACCCCGTGCAGGAAGGCAGCGGTCCCGCAGCGACCACACCTGCCCTGCCCCAACCGCCTCAAAGGCCCAGCTCACGTCCCCTCAGGCGGCCGAGGGTTGGGGCGCCGCCACGGCTGAGGGGAGGAGAGAGGCCTGTGTGGACACGCGTGTTCCAGACACGAGAGCTTCCGGAAGGGGCTGTAAACACAGACTGGGAACCTGCCTGGGCTCGTACACAGAGAAAGGCTGCCTCTCACTGGGCCCGGACAGCTGGCTGGTGCTGTGCTCGGTAGAGGCGTGTCACCCACCCCTGGAACGTAGGCACTGTCACGACCTCCATTCCGAAGAGGAAGAAAATGAAGTCCGTGTGGGCAGCCTCGACTCACGTGGGCTGACACACGTATCCCACCTCCCCGGCCACCAAGCTGGCTCAGGCAGCGGGGCGCCCCGCACCCTGGCAGACACGCGTCTGCGGGGTCCAGCCTGCCGGGGGTCGGCCCGCGTGGGACTGCAGGGGTCGGGGACAGGAGCAGGACACAGAAATCCCGGGCAGGTTCCCCCCAACCAGGTGCTCCCGGAGGACGGCCCTTGGGGCCTCGCCAGCAGCCCTGACCCAGGGCCATGCAGTCTGCGCCAGCGGACAGAGGAGACCCCGGCCGAGACGGGGGGGGGGGAACGCGCGAAGCGTGTCCTTCAAGACAGATGCGTGGGGCCCGCGAGGCAGGCGGGACATCCCAGCTCTCATCCCTCACGCTCCTCACGTATGCTGTTCTCTGGTTTGTTTTTGTTGTTTTTCACAGTCCCGGCCAGATCTAACTCAAAAGCTACTGGGCCCGCGGAACGTTCCCTGATCGACCTCGTGGTCAGAAACAGCTACGTCTCTCTGACCAAACACCCTTCTACCTCTCAGAGCCTCTGCACCAGTGTGAGCACACGTGTCCAAGGACACGTGCCTACACACGCGTGCACACCCCCAGCCCCTCCCCACGGGGGTTACCCACACCGGCCCCAGCACAAGCCAGCACTCCATCGGGCCTTACGTGGCCCGTGGTAAAGCACTCGATGCCCTTCAGGGCCACGATCTCAGTGACGACACCTGTCTGCTCGGAGGGACACATGTGTCACAGCCACCCCGAGGACACCAGGCTGTCTCCACTTGGGCATCAGCCGCAAACGGAGCAGGAAGAGCCTTTCCGGGAGCCGTTAAGGGGAATTACAAAACTCACCACTTAGAATAAAGCAAAGCAGCCAAGTTTACCCTCTAGTGGGACGTGTGGGAATGGCTTCAAGCCACTCAGGCGGCACAGCGTGAGGGACAGCGGACCACGGTGAGAGCTGGCCGCACCACGGCCGGGACGAGGCATCGGGAGTCAGGGGGCGGCGCCAGGCCCGCTGCGGGCCACACAGGTGCCCACGCACCCTCCCACCCCACCCCCGACTGCCGCTGCATCTGGCCACCGGGCGGGGGCGAGGACGCGAGGACACGGGCACACGATGGTGACGGAAGGGGTGAGAGAAGCAGGACCCCGAGGGCGGCAACGGGCCACGGTCCTCCTGGCGGGGGAAACGGAATGTCCCAGAAGGTTTCTCACGGCAGAGGCTGCCCGAGGGACGTGATCTGTCTGACACGCGTCTCCAGGGGAGCCTCCTACACCGACCCCACGGGGCAGGGAGAGCGGCCGGGGCCGTCCTCACGGTGCGGCGGTGACACGGCTGGTGCCGGCGGGGTCGGCGCTGCGATGCCGGGTGCGCTTCGCAGGCGGAGCCGCGACAACCGCCTGTGGCTTCAGCGACTGAGAACGACCAGAGGGCCGCGCACCCGCAGCGCTGGTGGCACCCGCCTCCGGCAGCGCACGCGCTCGCCGCGTGCCCGACGTCACTCTGACCAGAACCGCAGCTGTGACTCCCTCGACCTAGACACGTCCCCGCGCCAGGGTCAAGGTAAACAAGCACGCGATCAAAACACACTTCATACGTGACACCCAATCCGACGGGAAGCCTAGCTGAGGCAGGCAATTCAAACGCAGCCGAGACCTGAGCAAAGCCCCGGAGCCAGCAGGGTCCCAGGCGGGAAGACCTCTACCTGACCTCACGGGCTCCTCAACATAAGCACGTCTGAAGCGACTTCCTGGTCACCCCCCGTGGACACACAAAGCAGGCTGCTGTTCCACGAGCTCCCACCAAAACCCCACCAGTCTGGTTCTCTCGCCTGCCACCACTGTCCTTCCCACGGACCACGGGCCCAGCCCCTCCACGTCCTCCCCCGGCCACACACAGGAGACAACTCTCAGCGCCCTGCCCTCGGCCGCCCCAGAGGCCACCGCTGCCCCGTTCCCTCACCGGGCGCCGGGCCACCCAACACTGACAGAAAGAACCTCCGTACTTGGCTCTCAACAGCCCCGTGACAGTTACCGCCACCGTTGTCCCGACAGGTGAGGCAGAGAGGCGATTCTACTGCCTAAGACACACAGCAACTCGGTGGTTGGCCAGGACTCCAGCACGGGCAGCCTGAGCCTCGAGCCAGTGACCTGGCCACTCTCCAGGCACAGGGCTCCCCGTGCACAGAGAGAACAGGTCCTCGGTCATTGTGAATCTTCTGCAGCCGTCACCAGCCCTGCTGGCCTCGGGACAGCTTGAGAGCACCATAACTCACATAGACACAGGGTGACAGAGGTGACAAGGCCTAATCATACTCCAGGCGGTTCGAGACGACAGCCCAAATGCTTCGCACGAACAGCAGGGAAAGAGCCACACAAAGAATTATGACCCTGATGCTGATCTTAACTGCCCCCCCTCGGGGGTGACACAAAACCCATCGGCCTGCCGGCTGCCGGGAAAGCACACAGCCAAGGGCAGTGCCGCTCGCAGCCAGAGACGGGCAGCATGTGCGAGGACCGCCCACCCACCCGAGTCCCCTCACCACACAAGGCCCAGGCGTCCCCAGTCAAGGCCCAGCGCTCGTGGCAGCGGCGGGAATGACCTGCTGGCCGTGTGCGGCAGGACTGTGACCCCAGGTGCGCCAGGGCTCATGACCCCTGACAGCTTGCGACCGGGGGCTCTCGGGAGGCAGCTCTAACCCAGAGGAAAATGCCATGCTTCAAACCACCTACAGCGACGGTACGGCCCGGGGCTCGGATGTGCTTACGGATGCGGCCCACGGTCCCGGGACTCATCCGCCCCAAGTGCCAGGACCCTCAGCACGAGCGCGCAGGGCAAGGGCTGCGGGGCTGGTTCTCGAGGGCCCGTGGCAACTCCCCCTGCCTCCACATCTGTCACAGGTGCAGATGCTCCCCCCACCCCCGCACCCACACCAGTCACAGGCGCCGTGGTCTGGGCCCCAAAGGAAACAACCTCCCAGCCGTGGCCCGGCTCTAGAAGCCAGCTGTGAGCTCTGCACAGGTTGTGTACTGAGGCCCGGCGAGGGCGAGGAGGCTCACAACAGCATCCCGTGAGCTCTGGGCGGAGCACGGGGTCACAGGACACACCCAGATCCTCCACAATCACCCTGTGTCCGCGGCACACAGCCTGGGGGGGAAGAGCGTGAGCCTTCAGCCTCCAAGAACCAAAACTAAATCTACGGCAGCAGCGGCGAAAAGGCAGGATTCCCTGAGCTGTAATTAACCTCCCGTCTGAAGGCACCACCAAACCCCTTCGCGTCAGTGCCCGCTGGTGCCCTGCAGCAGTCCGAGAACGGCCACGGAAGGGGAAACCGCAGAGAGCCTGGCCTAAGGGTTCACAACACCCCTCAAAGGGCAGGGGTGCCCTAGCGCCAACCGGAAACCCTCTTGACTCCCGGCCCCACGCCACAGAGGGCCCCACGTCTCCGGGCGTTCCCAGGGCGCTAATGAACACTGGGGCCATTATCACACCACAAAACAGCCCTCACGGTAGACACGCGCCCCACTTTGACGTAAGGAAATCAGAGCTCAGAACTCAGGGAAACGTGCATGAAACCAGCAGCGAAGTTCATCTCTACCACAGGAAGAAGAACACCTCCACCCCCGTGCAACTTGGGAGGGCTCTGGAAGGTTTCTGCCTCTGAATGCCCCAGCCCACCGCTGGCCTTGCAGCCTCCAGGCCACGGGCACGAACATCGAGGGAGGCACAAATCCCAGCGAGGCTGGCGGCAGTGCGGGACCAGGCCCGCCAGCAGTGAGGTACGGGCACACTCCGCTCCACTCCGGGGTTGGCCAGCCGTGGCCCAGGGATGTGCCTTCCCTCACCTCCCCCAAGTGAGGCGAGCGCAGGACACTAGAGCACCAGATCCTTCCCTGAATGACCCACGGCGAGGCTGGTGCAGCCTGACTCGAAGCCGCCACGGAAGGACCCGGTGAGGGACAGACCAGAAGAAATGCCTGGGGCCCAAACTCACAGGGCCCACCCTCCGGCCCGGGCACCACGGCCTCAAGTCGCTTGCTCCCCTGCTTGTGTGAGCGGGAAGGCCCTCTGAACCCTCAGGCCCTGCCCCCTGCGTGCCTGCACCTGCAGAGACCCCGCATTCTCGGCCGCTGGCCATGGTGCCTCTTCCCACGTGCCCTCAATTTCTGCTTCACTGGCCGCGAACGTGAGAAGTGAGGTCCGCCGTCCTGACCAGGCCTCCCTGCCCTCCACGCAGAAGGCCATGACCAGCCCACGTCGCCTTCTCGCCCACGGGACCAGCAGCTGCCCGGCAGCCCACCAGCATGAAGGATGCCAGGCCACAAGACCTCTCTGTCCCGGTCAGGAAGGGCCACATGTCAAGGGCCCCCCACCATCTCTTCCCGGGGCCCACACACGGATCTATCATGAACAAGCACAGCGGGAGCCACCTGGCCTCCCCTATCACCCGAGCGCTCAGCTCCTCCTACGGGGCCGCGGCCCTGGACACGGCCACGCCGTGACAGCCGGTCCGCCCTGGTGGCCGTGTGCGGACTGCGTGCGACACCAAGGGCCTGCTCCCAGGGACGCCTGAGATGTGCCCTTGCTCTGAGGTGGCCACTCACTCTCAGAGGGGACCGGGAGGACAAGGTGCCTGGGGGTCCCCATGGGGGACTGCTGCCTGAGACAGACTCCGGGGTGACTGCCTCACTCTCAGAGGGGACCAGGAGAAGGACAAGGTGCCTGAGGGTCCCCGGGGGGGTGGGGGGGAACTGCTGCTCGAGACAGACTCCGGGGTGGCTGCCTCACTCTCAGAGGGGACCAGGAGAAGGACAAGGTGCCTGGGGGTCCCCGGGGGGGGGGGGGGGCACTGCTGCCTGAGGCAGAGGCCATGCCCAAGCCAATCCCGAAAGGGATCAATGCAAAGGTCACTCCGCACTCACACCTGCAAGCCAGTGCGCAGCGGGCCCCTGCGCCCCCACGTCCCCGCACACGGAAGCCGGCCTTCCTGCCACCTCACAGCCGGGCCTGAGAAAAATGAAGACAAGTTTTCTTCCCTCTGACAGTTCGTTCTGTCCCAAATTCAAAGTAAAATGAAGAAGATCGTCTAGAAAAATGTAAAAGCTTCAATTTCAAGTCACTTTTAACGCCCGTTTCATCTGACAGTAGCTTTGAAAGCAAAAGGCAATCTTTATCGTTTGAGGTTCTTAAGCTAAATTGACGTGATTATGTCCAACATAACCAGATGCTTCTAAAAGCCCATTTTCAAAGTGACATCAACCCCCAAAATAAGAAAACCTTCCCTCTGGCTCCTAATGAATCCTTAAGACGCCACGTCCACAGAGGGCTGAGGCTGCCTCGTCACAGACCCCCACAGCTGTCCCGCCCCTTGAGGGGTCCCCGCGGGACGTGGACGAGCCGCAGCATCGGGGCAGCCCCGTCCCTCCGGAAGAGCTCTGGGGCAGGCCGAGGAGGCCGGAGGGGGACGCGCCGGCAGTGGGGCGCAGGTCTCTCCTTCGTGCCTGCGGACGGGTCGCCAGAAAAGGGAGGAAGACAACCCTGGGAGAGCCTGGGAGTGGCCTAAGGACAAGCATTTGGTCTCTGTCCCCTCTCCCAGCACTGAGCTCCTAAGAGCCTGGGCTTCCGAGGTGAGAGGGGCATTTCGTCACTCGTAACAAGCCCCTCGCGACCCCAGCCCCATCCGAGCTAACGAGGGGACCACAGGAGTGGCTGGAGCGACCAATCACATACTGGGGGGGCTAGGACTTCCAGGTTGGGGACCGCAGGGTGGGGGCTGAGCTCTTCACCAAGAGCCAGCGACTTCAGCACGGAAACTCCGTAAACACCCCAGAGTGGGGCTCAGACAGCTTCTGAGCTGGAGAGCAGGCCCAGGTGCTGAGAGGGGCAGGCCCAGAGAGGACACGGAAGCTATGCACCCCCACCCCTCACCCCGGCCCCCCCCAGCTGGCTGCTCGGAACACATTCTTTGTCACAAACCAGTGACTGCACGTGAAGCGATTTCCCGAATTCTGAGCTGTTCTAGCAAATCCTCGAACGAGGCTGGGGTGTCGAGGGAAACCCTGCGTTTGCAGGCACCCGGGGGACCCAGGACTGGAGACCAGGGTCTGGAGTGGGGGCAGCGTGTGGGACCGAGCCCTCCACCTGTGGGGTCGTGTCAGAATGGGGCGGACTGACAGAGCGCCAGCTGGCCTCAAGTGGCATTCGGTGTCAGGAGGAAAAACCTAGCACCGGAGAAGTCACGCAGCGGCTGGCCGGCGGGCCTCCCTCCGGGAACGGGACTCCTTCCTCGCTGTGCCGCCGCGGGGGCGGGTTTTCCTGTTACTCGCCACCAGGGGCGTCCCGGCTTCCATTCCTCTCTGCGCACACAGGGCACAAACACGCAGACGCTTCCCCCCACCACCCATCCACCGCCGCCTGGGGTCCACACCATCAAGGGGTCAGTCGGGGCCCAGGCCACAAAGACAGGCCGGCAAAGACAAAGAGGTTCCCGGTCCAGGCGCACATCCTTCTCGTGGCCCCCCAGAGCACCAGGAAGGCGGCGGGCGGCCCGGCAGCCACATGCTGCCTCGACAGGGTCCCCACCGTGGGACAGAAACGGGGGGCACCCTTCGCCTGCAAGACCGGCCCAGCCCCCGCTCACTCAGGCCGAGGGAACAGTGACGCACAGCTGTTCCCGAGCCAAGCCCAGGGGACGCACGCTCCCTGGCGCCCCCGCTGTCTGAAGCCAATGCCCCCCACGACCACCGGGGCCAGCAGGCCTACCTGCTGGTGATGACACTGTTCCGGTCCTGCAAGGCAAGTTCTCGCTGCTGCAGGTCAACGATGAACCTGGAAAGGTCTTCCGGGGTCCTGCGGGACCAACAACACACGTTAGCATCAGCCATTGCCCGGAGGGGACCTCATTCTGTGAGTCCCAGACCTGGGACAGCTCAAGCCCCGCGCACCGTCCCCGGGCCAGTGTGGTGGGGGCACTGCACACGCACCCCAACCTGGGTTCAAACCACAGCCCGCCACTGGCCACGTAACATCAGGTGAATTACTTTTATTTGACAGGATTTTAGTTCACCCGTAAAAAGCGATCAATAGCCAGCCGACAGCGTCACCGTGCAGAGGAGGGGAGATGAGGTGCAGGGGTGCTCGGCATGGTCAGCGTGCCCTCCTCTCCTCCCTCCTCCCTCCAACCAGCAACAGTAAGAGACACCCACAGTCTGTGCTTCGTCACGTTCAAGCTGCTCAGCCTGGCCGTGTGGGTTCCCCTTCAGGACGGCCCTGCTGCTGCCCCGTCCCCCACAGAGACGAGGAAGCGGGTCCAGGGCATTAAAAGTGCCCCAGGGTGCAACGGTCTTTGAGCAGCGCTGGACCTCAATCTGGCTCCTGGCAACTCAACACCCTAACTCGGAACACACGCCAACGTCTCCGAGAGAATGAAAACACCCAGCTCAGTGGGAACGTTCCAGACACAGCACAAAGCACGCAAGCTGGGGGCTCCCTGGCCTGCAGGTGGCAGGTGAGCCGAAGGCCGACGGACCGAGCAAAAGGCCAGGCAGCACGTGCGAGACAGCACGGCCTCTTCTGTCACCAAAGGAGCCACGGGCACCGTGACCAAAGCTACACCCACAGGACTCGCCCTCCGCAGAATCAGAGTCCGTCACAAAGCTGTGGGAGTGGCTATTGGTCACCGTGGCGCCCGAAGGCCCTCTTCCTGGCCTCTCACGGCACCACGGTACCAGGCTCCCAGAAACACCCCACTACCAGGCCAGGCCCGGGGGCTCCGCCACCCACAGCCTTGCCTCTGGACACGAACCCGCCAACCCACTGCCCCCGGACTCCGCGGCAGGTCACCCTGGCTCGCAGTGCTCTTCCTCAAGCCGTATCAGGACAACCGGCACCTCCCGGAAGAGGGACGCTCCCCATCCCGCCTGCCGCGCTCGGCGTGCGTGCGCGGGGCCTCTCGGGGCCTCTCGGGGTCCGCCGGGACGAGAACGTGAGCTCCCAGCACCGGCGCCCGGCAGCCGTCCATGCGGAAGCCCTGCGCAGCCCAGTCCTCACACCCCTGGGCCTCTGTAGGCCACACGCCTCCCGCAGGTGCCCCCCCGGCTCTCCCACCCTCAGTCACCCTCACAGACGCCCTCCCGCACCCCGAGATGAAGCCCCTCACTGGGCCTGGGGGAACCCCTGTGCTCCTCCCCACGAGAGGATTTAAGGGACCTCACACAAGACCGTCACCCAGGAGGGGGAGCCTGTGCCGGCCCTGGATGTCAGCTCCCACTCTTCTGGGAGCTTCTTCAAGCTCTATGACCTTGGGACTTAAAGACACTGGCACAGAAAGAAGGAAATCTTTTCAAGCCAGGAGGGATTTCTTTCTGAAACATCCTACAGAGACGCTCAAGCGGTCGTTCCTCTGTGTTACTCCATCAAAGGGGTGTGCAGACCGTTACCAGAGCCACAGGCCAAGTTTACTGAAAACAAATCCACAAAAGACCCCGGCCCCCAGCCCGCTGCCGGCCTCGTCTTCCGCTCAGGCCCGTGCAGAGGACCGTCAGCAGAGGGCCACCCAGTCTCTCGGGGATCTGGCGGCGGAGGCGGCAGTCCTCTCTCCAGGAGGGCGGGTGGCCTGCGGCTCCCTCCCGCCAGAGCCTTCCCGGAATCTGGAGCCCAGGCGGCAGGGTCGGGAGCACCTGACAACAATTTGGAAACCAGCTTTGGGCCCTGAGGCCGGAACCCGCCCCCGCAGAGCTGGCGGTAGAGCCGGCGGAGAGCCCAGACCCACTCTCACCGGGCTCTCCGGCCTCCTTCCGAGCGAAGGTAATGGAAACGAGCCAGTTTAATGATGAGGGGAACACCGCAACGGCTCAGAAGAGGAGGAAAGTGACCTTAACGAGCCGTCCCTCTGAGATGCTCCATCCCACTGACGGCGGGCACCCGCGTCCCCTGGGACCCAGGCCAGTGTGCACGGGCCGCCCACACACGCGCGCGCACGTACACGCACCCGGCCGCGCCCAGGAGGCCGGGGTCTCTGCCCCCTCCGCTCAACACTCACACGGAGGCCATCAGGCGGCCAAGTACCGCCGGACTTCTGGGCGGCCATCCGGGTCCTGGCCCCACCAACGAAGCAAGCAGCAAATCTGCTTTCCCTCCCCTCCCCCAGAGAACACCGGGCCTGCCCACGTGGCCCCCTTCGCCCGAGGCGGGGGACGTGGGCGGCCGAGGTCGCCCGAGCCCTCGCCGCCCCTCCCGGAGCAGGTGGGTCGTCCCCGCACAAACCACAGGCACGAGGAGCTGGCTCACACGCCCGTGGCGGACTCTCTGCCGGGCTGGTCCTTGGCCACAGTCCCAGCCCCCGAATCCCAGGTGCCACCATTGAGCCACCCCCTCCTCACAGAGCAAGGACGTGGGCTGCAGGGCCTGCCTCCCCCACGTGCCCCACTGCACAAGACTAGAACGCGTGCACGACGCCCACACCCGCCCCGGCCTCACGCCACCACCGGACAGCCTTTCCCTCGGTGGCCCGCGACTCTGGCTGCAACGAGACCCAGGGCCCTTCTGGTCACTCCCAACAGCACTAAAAACCCAAAGCACAGAAAACTCTTGGCCACGCTCCAGAATCTCCCACCGACCTCAGCGACAGCGAGAAGGCAGGACGTCTTCGAGGAAAGAGAGCGGGTTCAGTCACGGTCCAGACAACCACAGGCCGACGCGCCAGCGCGACAGGGCTCCTCGGGCCTATCTCCAAAGCCCCGAGACCCAGGCATGGTGCAGTGCGAGCGCCCGACAACCCTCGCGCAGCCGTCAACCGCACGGGAGCAGGGAGAGACGGGAACCTGGACAACCGTCTCCTGAGGTGCACCGGCCAACCCACTTAACACCGTGTGGGAACAAGGACAAGGCACGGGTGACGACGACGGTGAAGTTGTCACACCTCGTTACATAACTGAGGAACGTAAAGTCCAACGTGAAATAAGTAATCGGTACGTTAAACCGCGTGGAGTCCTGCAGACCCTCAGGTCTGCAGCTGATCAAAAAGAAAACACGTTCTGCTGGAGGACCACCGTGTAGGAGCTTTAGTTAGAAATGGTGCATGGAGGGCGATCGTTCCAGAATGTTCCGCACAAGAAAAAGGAGAGACAGAGAGGTGGGTTTTGCAACAAGTGGACGTTCTAAAGCCAGAAGGCTGAGCCAGGGGCAGGGGTCCTGGCTACAGGTGACCTCTCAGGAAGCTGCCCCAGCACTCGGCTTGCTGTGAAAACACGCCCTAGGAAAGGACGTGGGTAGATCAGGCACTTGAGGGACTTGAACTGACCAGGTCCCCTGGGGCACAGCTGAAGGCGTTCAAGAGGCATCTGGGGGCAGCAGAGACAACAGCAAGGGTGAACTCGCTCATCCCCAGGTCTCCGTCAACCGGGACAGCTTCCCTGTCTGGTGTGTGGCTCCCGTGACCTGGCCGTGCAGCCCCCACGACCCCAAGGAGGGTCGGGCCGTTGGACAAGGTAAGAAACGTAACCAAGAGGGGAGTCCCCGCCCGCCAACCCGGAAGCGCTCTTCAGGGAATGCGTGTCAAGGAAGCAACGGTGCGTGCCTACGTAGGTGGGGTGGCAGTCTGTCCTCCCGTGGTAAAATACTCCTAACGCGACATTTACCCTCTTAACCACCTTTAAGCATCCAGCTCGGGGCATCAAGGGCCTTCACCTGCAGAACTTTCTCATCTTCCCAAACTGAAACCGGGTCCTCGCCGAACGCCCCTCCACACCCGTCCCCGACCCCGGGCGCCCCCGCCTACTGTGTCTGTAGACTGGACGTGAGGGGGGCCACGCGGTCCTTCTGTGGCTGACGTCACTGAGCACCGCGTCGGAAAGGCTCACCCATCTTCTGGGTCAGAGTGTCCTTCCCCCCTGAGGCTGCACGATACTCCAGCGTGTGGACAGGCCCTGCCTTGTCTCTCCATCACCATCTCCCCATCAGCTGTCGCGGACGCAGCTGTGAACACGGGCGCACAGCTATGTGTTCGAGTCTGTGCTTCTGACTCCTGGCTACATACACACAAGTGGGGTAGCCGGATCATTCCATCCTTGGTGTTCTGAGGAACCGCCATACTGCTTTCCACAGCGGCTGCCCGGCGCACTTTCCCCACGTCACTGTCTTTCACATTTAAAAAAATAAAGGCTCGATAATGGACAGTAAGTAGGTTCTCACATGGGTGCCGTCTACTCGTGAGACTTGCTGCTGGGCAAGGAGGGGGCAGGCGGTTGCCACACAGCACAGGGCACGGGGAGAACACGGGGGGCGCACTCACTGGACAGGACAACGGGACACGCGGGGTTCCGCAGGTGGGGGCACCATAACGGGGTGGGTCATCTGGAACGGGAACGACGGTCTACATCATCCAGAGTCACTCCAGTCCACACACATCCACCTCTCAATCCATGGAATCAAAACCCCTGGAGATGGGCCCAGGACCTACAGACGAGTTCCCGTGTTTCCTACGCACAACTCAGAACCCTGGTCATTTGCAGAAAAATGGGGGCAATCCAAGCAGCAAAACTATCCCACGGACGCTGCAGGGCAAATCACCAAAAAGGTTATGCCCTCAAGAAAACCACCCACCGGACATGTGACAAAACACTCTCTGAGACTCTGTCCACTTGACAGACAACTACTAGACTCGGTAATTAGGTCCAAATCAAAAAGAAGAATCCCAGAAGACAAGGCCATGAACTACCACGGCCCTCGTTTCATGACGGGGGCACAGAGGCACAAAGCAGTGAGGCTGCATGCCCACGTCACACAACCCGCAACCGCCGGGGCTGGGGGCACACCTAGGTTGGTTTCGTACAACAGGGCACACTCAACGCCATGAAAACAGTAAGGAGAGGTGACAGGAACAAGATTCTGAAATGCTAACACGTGTGGATCTTTTGACACCAAAAAATACACACACTGAGAAAAGCAAAACCAGAAAGTAAGATCAACGAGATGAAAAACGCATCTGTGTGTGGGGTGCCCAGGTGGCTCAGTCAGTCGAGCGTCCGACTTCGGCCCAGGTCATGATCTCACGGTCCGTGAGTTCTAGCCCCGCAGCGGGCTCTGCTGACAGCTCGGAGCCTGGAGCCTGCTTCGGATCCTGCGTCTCCCCGTCTCTCTGTCCCTCCGCAACTCACACTCTGTCTCTGTCTCTCTCTCTCTCTCAAAAATAAATATTTTTACAAAAATTTTTTGACACACCTGTATGAAAAAAAGAACAGGGAAAAAATAGAAAATGTTCAAGAACAAGCAAGACCCCAAACACGGCAGCAGAACTCTGCTCTCTTCACTCTTGGAAAAGTTTCTATGCCGTGAGAATATGTTTCAACAAGTTTTTTTAGAGCTGTACGTCCAAGCTGTGGACACGGGGGCCACAGTGGCCAGCGCTGACCAGGTGAGACCGCACAGGTGCCGAACGAGGGTCCTCAGCCCTCCCAGCCCGGCGGCCCAAGCAAGGAGACCGCTGCGGGGACACGGGGACCCACGCTCACCGTGGCGTCCTGACCGCTCAGAGAGGCAGGGCGCGGGAAGCTCCTCGGGCCTCCCCGGCTTCATAGTGCAGGTCAGCAGCCCCGAGGGCTGGCCCTGCACAGCGCGCGGGGGCCCAACCTGCCATTCCAGAGGCCCAGGCCCCTCTCTCCGGCGGCCTGACCGATGGCAGCGGAGGAGGCAGACGCGTGCGCCTCAGCATACAGTGTGTCACAGGTCGGGTCTGTGGGTGCTTGTCCGGCCAGGCTCTGCAAGTCACACGGGCCTGGGGAAGGAGCACAGAGGAAAGAAGGCAGCCTGTGTGCCGTCGGGGAGAGGCGGCCGCAGGCGGTACACGCCGGGCGAGGACGAGGCCCGGAGGACGGTGATGCGGATCCCTGGCACTCGAGCAGGGCGCTTGTTTATTCAGACCTTAGGGACCCCCTGGCCCGAGGGCAGGGCCCAAGCCCCGTCCTCCAGAAGCACCCCCTCTTCCACCCAAAGGGCAGGTAAGTCCGGCAGGTGCTCGGGACACTCCAGGACAGGGTCCCTAAAACCACACCAACAACTTCCCAAGTCCAGGCTCAGAAAATACGCCAACGACACGTGCGTGTACCTCCAGACCACGCCCTGCAAAGACTCACCCCCGGCGGATAGCGGATGTCGGCAGGCACCGGAGGACCAGGGCCGGGATCAGAGGTGGCAATCGAAGGGATCTTTGGCTTCCTGCACCTCGTGTGAATTTCTTACGACAGGAATTCGGGTGTGACACGTACAAGTACAAAAAGAACGAACACCACCCTGCCACACAATGCACTACATGCAAAGAGCCGCTGGAAACGCCCAGCTGGAGAAGCAGGGGGGTGACAGATGGGGCTCACCCACATACGCTCGACACAGCATGAGCCAGGGCGCCGGGACACAGGGAGAAGGGCATCTGGAGGAGGCGCAGGGGGACAAGGCAGGAGAAGCCCCGGGATCCGGGGATCCAAGAGCCACACCTGCACCACCAGCCACCTGTCATGAGCGGCCCGGCTGCTGAGGAGCCGTGGAATCGGCCAGAGCACCTCCACCCGGCAGAACGAGCATTTACCTTCTGGAAACCTCCTGGCCTGCTGTGTGGCCAGAGCTGCTCGGAGATGTTTGCCAAGGGCGTTCTGGGGCTTAGCTGAACGCTCACGGTGAGCGGGACTAGGCCTAGGGGTCAGCCCAGCCCAAGACTTCCTGTGCACACACCAAAAGGTGGACGGCCTTCAGAGGGTCGGAGGACCCTCCACTCAGAGAGGACAGGAAAGTGACAGTCTGCAGCCCGAGCCGTGACAGCCGCTGCTGACGGCCCTGACTGGTGGGCTTCCAGGGAGGAAGGCGTCTCTTTGCTCACAGTGCCGCTGAACGTCGGCTCACACTCAGCCGTGCGTGTGGCATGGCGGGGGCCGGGGGCGTGGGGGGTCACCGCACAGGTCACGCTCGAGGAAAGGCGGTCCGGCCCGGCAGCAGCCGCTCCGAGGCTCGCGCCAGCAGGTGCCAGGGCCCCTGTTGAAGCCCGAAGTGCCAGTTTCAACGGGTCTAAGACACGTGAGACGCAGAGAAGTCTGACTCCCAAAGTGAATGAAGCCTCCAGCTCTCTCCTAGGAAGCTACTCTCCCCAAGAACAAAGCCCCCAGGCTGGGGGTGGGCTTCGGCGGGGGCACGCTACAGCAAGGGGACGAGCCCCCCGTACAAAGTACACAAAACCGGGAATGGAAAATACTGCACAGGAAAACTCGGCTTAAACCCAAAAGGAGGACCGACGCTGACGACTGCAAAGTCACAGGGGCAGTGGGATGTCCCGTTAAGTCAGGTTTTTCTTGATAACGTGGCACAGGAATGTGGGCAGGTGGTGCTGGGGTCGGGGGCATCATGTCACCAAGCTCTGAGTTGGGACAAAAGCTGGTATTCGTCCCAGGATGGGGAGAAGCAGCTACTGTTTTCCCGAAGAAAAGGATGAATTCTGTATCCTGGACGTGGACCAGGTTCTGATAGGGTCACCATCAGTGCCTGTCCCTGCTGTACCCAGCCCTGTGGCCACTGAGCTGGAGGTCAGACGCTCCAGAGCCAGTGACCACTGATGGTCCCGAGACCACAGGCACCCACAAAGGTCACCTCTCTTGCCCCTACATGACACGTTGGCCATGTGGCGGGCCACGGCCGTCGGTACAACTTCTAAAGCTGCCCATTTCCGAGATAAACAGAGAAAAGTCGCTCTTTCCCCCACGGACAGTGGGCCGGCCAGTGACAGAGACAGTCTGTGGCTCCAGCTGCCTGCCACTCTCCGGCCCCACGCAGGCACCCAAAGGCCCACAGGACAGCCCGGAAGCCAGCAGATCCCCGAACCACTGCAGGTACCCCCAAAGTCAACGAAGTCCGCACGCTGTCACAGACCGACCTCCCCACCGCCATGCCGCCCGACCAACTACTGCCCCTCAGCGGCCCTCCGCGTGGGCCTCCACCGCCCGTGCGGGTCTGCAGGCGGCTGCTCAGGTGCCCGTCCCGTCCCCCCTCTGCTGGAGCCGCGGCCCCCCTTCCTCACCATTCTCTGCTCGGTGTCCAGCGCACGGTCCCTGAGTTCCGCGCCGAGCTGGCTGCGAATCTCTGCACCGACAACCCCTCAGGGCTCCCCCGCACCCTCCCGGGACAGCCCAGTCCTCCTCAGGCTCCCTGCCAGCCGTTCCCCGCTGGGCGCCTCCTGCCCCGGCCAGAAACCCACCTCTTACGTTCCCTCCCCGCCTTGCCCCAGGCTGGACCCCCCAACATGAGACTCTGGGTCCTGCATTCTGGGGTTGCCCACCTGCCTCCTGGACAGCTCCATGCCGGAGGGCACCTGCCTGCTCCTCCAACCACACTCCTCTTGTCTTCTCTGTTTCTGGAAACCGAACGGGCCGGGCCAGCCACCAGGACAAGCCTGTAGTCCCTGGGGCCGCGTCCAGGCCACCTGCCCCCACTGCTACAGCGTCAGCACAGACCCGGACACGGCTGCTCACACGGGCTCTGCCGCGACCGTCGGGTGGCCTCCTGGTCCAGCCCCTGGAGCCCGTACTGGCCTCTGAGCATCAGCTTGCAACTCAGCAACCACAGCCAGTCCTTTAGAGTGTGAGTCAGGTCCCACGCCTCTTGTCCAACTCGGCAGTGCCTCCACGACGCCAAGGAGACGCCAAAGTCGCCACCGGAGCTTACGAGGCCTGGCGCAGCCTGGCCTCCCAGACGCCCACCTCAGGGCCTTTGCACGTCCCGCTTCTGGAAGACTCTCTTCCAAGGTGTCTGTGCGGTACACCCCTCATCAGCTCTCTCGGGTCTCTGCTCAAATGTCCCCAAGGCCTCCTCCAGGTCCACCCCCACCACCCTGTTCTGAACTGTAGCGCCGGCCTGCCCCAGCCTCTGTCCCGTGGCCCCACACCCACTCCTTCACAGAGCACCTCAGTGAGATGTGCCAGGTCTCACCCACTTCCTTACTGGTCCTTCTGCTTCGACCGGAATGCAAGCCCAGGCGAGCCAGAGGCTGTTTGCTTTCTCCCACTGGCCATGAACTAGAACAGCCCCCGGCACGGAAGCAGGTTCGCAATCAGGAGCGGTTAAACAGACACGAGACCACGCCACCTTTGCAGAACGGTAACCGTCCAACCAAAATGCGTCCAACCAGAGCCGGAACTCAGACCACCGGCTTACCGGTCAAACACGTCACGGCCCACCCGTACGCTGGAGTCTGTTCAAAATAAAGAGAAGAGCAGACCCCGTGTCTGTGTTCACACAGGGAGGCCTGGAAAACGGCAGGACTAGATGGAAAACATGAGCGGCAGGACGTGAGTACTATGCACCTTTTGTGGGAAAGAAATACGACACGTGCACACAGAGCTGTGCTGGTCTGTGTTCGCAGAAGAATGTCCAGAAGGACAAACAGGACAAAAGCAGCGGCTTCCTGTAGGACAGGATGAAAACCGGGCAGGAGACCTAGCGCTACCTACCTCTTTCGTAAGCTTTAGTAATCACGCCCAGGAAATACAACACCTACTCAGAAAACAACTTGGGAAACTTAGCTCTGTAAACGTACGCTGCGGAATTCGACGGAACACAAACGTCTTCTCAAAAGGAAAGCGTTACCCGTAAGTTAGCGCATAAAAATCTAACTGCAGCCGTTTATAACCGAACGACCGCGCATCCTGCGTCGGGAGCGTTCGCCACGTATGACGGCATGATCTGCTCTCCAAGGGAGGCTCTCCGAGTGCCGGCGGAAGGCTTCCTAGCTGGGAGGCCAGGACGGCGGACTGATCCCGATCGTTGGCTGACGTGAGGAGCCCAGCGCTTTCCTCTCACACATCCCAAACGTCCTCACGGAAACCGTGACGCGTACGCGGGGTCGTCCCTACGCGGCAAACTTCTTGCCCCGCGGCTGCGCCGACTGGAGTCTCACCTCATATTGTTTACGCAAACCCCGGATCGGAATCCACGCTTCTGGCTTTGCGTCTTGCAAACGGACACGTGCGATCTGCCTAAATTTTACCACCCTTCCTCTCAATCGTGCAGTCAGCTCACCATGTTCAACGGCAAACTTTGGGCAGTTTTCCTCGGAGACTCTCCAAAGCCCTCAGCTTTGCGTTCACGGAGACACCGTTCCCTTACCACTTAGTTTTCATCAGTCTCCGTGACGCCGAAGAAGTTATGTGGCTGTGGCAACACGTGCACGGGACGGAGACGGGCGCTTCTCGGGCGGGGCCGCAGCACCTCGCGTGGGCAAGGCTCGGGACGGCCGGCAAGTTCCGCAAAGACGCAAGGCGCCAGGGCTGGCTCCGCGGCGGGGGCGGCGACGAGTCCTCAGAGGAACCATTGTTCTTCGTGACTTAAGAGTCGAGACAGGGCCGCACACGCCCCTTAAAGACGTGCTCTTTTCTGTGTATAATACGTTTCGTGTGTTTAAACACCAGCCGGCGGCCCAAGCACCCGCCGTGCTGCAGGAGGGTTTCCGGCTGTTTCAGGCACAGACGGGAGCAAGGCAAACCCGTTAGACGACAGAATCCGAGTCCACCGAGCCACACGGAGGGCGGAGGGAGGAAGGGAAGGAATAAGGGGTGTGGGGAACCAGGTGCCCTGCTGGGTAGCGACCCCGCCCTCGAGGAGGGCAAGGACACGATGCGGGTCGGGTCAGGACCGGTGGGTAACAGGCCGTGGCTCGCTGACGGAACGTGAGTCCACGGGTCCATGTTTAAGAACAAGCCTGGGGCTGGAATTCCAGCCACTGCAGCCCCCCTCCAATCGGCGACGCCTGCAGCGTGAGACCTCCGAGTTTCCCCGCCTCGGTCAGGCCCGTCGGGGAGCGAGGCCCCTCCTTAAGTGACTCTGGCACAACTACGGGCTCCCCGCGTGTGGACTCCCCACGTGGACAGCCGCAAGGCGAGCAAACTCCTGGCCGTGGTCAGCAGCGGGTACCAGACACTGCGGTCCACCGGCCAAGCCGGCGTACCTGCTTCAGGGAAACGAGTTACACGGGTCCCCTGACACGTGTAAATAAAACGAAGAACTTTCAAACTTACACTTGCTGCCTTCAAATTCCTTCCCCCAGCTCAGGCAGGATTAAAAGGACTTCAAAGCAGCCCGGGTCCCAATTAAGCCGGTGTGACCACCCCAGGGATGCTAGAATAGTCTTCACACTAACAAGAGGTACTCTTTGAACTGTCTGAGCTAAAAAAAAAAAGCTCTCAGAAGCTTTCAAACAAATGCCACAATTTTCTCTCCCTGTTCCCTGGCTCTTGGGAAAAGTTGATCTTTTGAACGCTTTAAACATTCAAAAAGGCAGCTTCACAGGGCCCCAAAGACCACTTCAGCCAGGGGCTCGGAACAAGGGCAGCCAGTGGGGGGCTCGGCCCGGCTGGACACAAGCGGGCACGTCCACCCCGTAAGCGAGCACCGCCGGCAGATCCGCGGGCGGGGAGGACGGGCCTCATCTTGCACGCCACACCCAAACGCTCCTCCCAGCATCGGGAAGGCCCACCTGGGAGGCCGGGCTGGCGTCTGGAGGGGACCGCGGCTCACAGGCGAGGTCTGCTTCCACGGACAGGGGCACCCCGGCCCCACAAGCGGGAGGACACGGCAGGTGGGAACAGCGTGAGCCATCGGGGATGTCACGTTCGCATCCGCACGCACGCCGTCACTCAGACGCGCTCGGCCGCCACTTCCGACGATCTACTCCAGGGCCGTGGCCCTCCCTGTTCAAGCATTAGAAAACCCTGGACGATAAAATCAGCACCCCCCGACCCTCGGCCCACCCAGCCTGCCTGCGAGGATTCCTTTCAGCAGAGGCAGTGGGTGGACGGCAGGGCAAAGGACAGAGGGCAAGTCAGGTGGCTACTTGGGAACAACCAAAGGCAGCGCAGGAACAGAGGATGTCGGAACGAGGATGCTGAGGCAACAGCCGGAACGAGGAAGACGCTGAGAACGTGCTGAGCAGCACAGGAGAGGGGGTGTCAGAACCAGGCAGAAGCCGCAGGCATGGTGGAGGCCCGGGCAGCAGGCTCGGGGGGAGCTCCAGCAGGCTGTGCAGCCCCAGGCAGGTTACGGCCCCTTTGTGAACCGGGTCTACACTTCCTCCGGTGAGGGAGGGCCCGGGGGAACAGGACCTCTCCTCCTGATCTAGGATTCTGTTTGCAAAAACAACGGTGCCCAGCGGACCGGGTCGCTGTGATGACAGGAGCCACGTGGGGGACAAGCCCGGCAAAGCGAGGTCGCCAGACCGAGGGTGCACACGAGCGCTGGGTCCCTGAGGCACAAACCCAGGAGGGGGCTCCGGGAGGGTCAGGGCACACCGCACATGCTCGGGGCTCGGGGTCCGGACGTGTGGCCCCGTGGCGAGTTACACGAGTTCCCCGAGACGCCGGGTTTTATTCTGAGCAGGACAGCGACACGGTCCCGGTCGTCGGCGTGTAGAAAAAGCGTGTCTTGCTGTCTGTAGCAAGGAGAACCGGCAACGGCCCAGCTCCCCCCACGGCAGGGAACTGACACCAGCACGACACGGGACGGCACTAGGCAGCCAGCACACGGGGCCGCGGGCGGATGCTTTGAGGACGGCGCGTGAGGACCAGGGACGACCGCGAAGGCTGCAGCTCCCACCCACGGGACCACCTGCCTCCGTCTGTGCACCGACGCTGAGGGTCCAGGAAGATGAACGGGACCCCCAGAGAGTGGCTGCCGCCCAGGACTCGGGCGGGGAGGGGGTTTTCCACCTGCACGTATCTCGCTATCTTGTAACGCACGTTCCGTGCGAGACACGATGAAGAACAAAGTCCCACAGCCACCTTGTTCTACTTTGTTGTCAAGGAAAACAAATATTTACGAACACGAGTGGTCTCCCAACTGGTAACACCAGGAGCACGCGGCTGCAGGGGATGTGCACTTGGACGTCCCCACAGGCCGGGCACCGCGACCCACGAGAGGCCAGTCATCGCACCACAAGAACACAGAGAAATAAGCAGCTGGGGGGTGGGGGTGCTGAGGGGCTCCTGGAAGGCTCCGTGGGAAGACAGGTTTCAGACAAAGCCTAAATACTGAGGAAGCATCCTCCCAGAGAAGAGGACATCGTGGGCCCCGCACTCAGGCCCCAGGGACCCTGGGCCTAGGTCACGGACTCTGGCCACGACTCCCCGACCTCACGGGATCCATGAGGCAGCTCTCTCCAGCCACGCGGAGGGCCCGTGGAGGGACGCCAATGCCAACCTCCTAGGTGTCACCGAGGCGTCACAGGGTGAACAAAGCCAGCCTGGACGTCCCATTCTCAACAGAATCTGATGGACCGTGGCCACCAATTGCCCCGGCCACCTAAGGAATTGTGCAAGGCACGATCGCTGGCGCCAGGGACAGTCCGGGCAGGGCCACGGAGGCAGAGTCCAGGCCCAAGGGGCACCTGTCAGCCACGCAAAGAAATGCGGCTTGGTCGCAAGAGCAACAGGCAGAGTGACTGCCCAGAGCTTCACTGACAGACAGCCCTTGGGAAGCCGCAGTGAAGAAGGATCTTAAGAGGTCACGGTGGAGACAGCTGGCCGCTGGTGACGTTTTAACCGCATGACAGCAGTGAGCACAGCCAAGGCTGGCGCGACCTGGAAAATGCTCTGGAGACAGATTGGGAGGCGGCGGCGATGCGCTGGCGGGGAGGGGGGCGAAGACGAGAACCGGGGGCTGGGCCGGGCGCAGAGCAGACACGGTGCCCTTCCCTGAGACGGGGAACGGGGCCAGGCGCCGGGCTGGCCGTCCCAGGGCGGGTTCCTCACAACAATCCCCAGGCCTCAGCGGGAACAGGGAACTTGTCGTAAGAGGCAGAACTTAACGCCTCCAAAGGGCCGGGTTTCCGGGCCGTTGCACGCGGAGGCTGCGCTTGAGAGAGGGGGCAGGAAGGAAACGGGACAGAGCCCTGACAATCCCAACATTCAGCCGAGGGGCAGCGGCACAGAGCGCCGAGCTGACCGACCCTCCCAGGTCACCGGCAAGGTGACCAAGGAATCAACAAAGCCAAGATTAGTAATTTCTAAAAGCGGATAAATAGGGCGCCTGGATGGCTCAGTCAGTTAAGCGTCCGACTTCAGCTCAGGTCATGATCTCACAGCTCGTGGGTTGGAGCCCCGCGTCGGGCTCTGTGCTGACAGCTCAGAGCCTGGAGCCTGCTTCGGGTTCTGTGTCTCCCTCTCTCTCTGCCCCAAACCTGCTCGTGCTCTCTCAAAAATAAAATAAGCATTAGAAAGGAAAAAAAGAAACCAGAATTATACCTTCTAGATCCATCCATGTCATTGCAAACGGCAAGCTCTCATCCCTTTCGATGGCTGAGGAACGTTCCGCTGGGTACGTATGCCCCACGTGTTCTCTGCCGGCTCATCAGTCGACGGACGTCTGGGCCGCTTCCACAGTCTGCCTACTGTCCATAGTGCTGCTACAGACATCGGGCTGCATGTGCCCCTTTGAGTTAGCGGTTTTGTTTCCTTCGGGTAAACACCCAGTAGGCGACGACAGACTCTTAATCTTAAATCAAGAGGCGAGATGGGTGGGGGATGGGTGCAACAGACGACGGGGATTCAGAGCGCGCTCCTGGCGGCAAGCCCTGAGGGACGCACGGCAGCGTTGAATCACTACACCGTGCACCTGACACCCAGGACACGGTAGGTCAACTCTGCGGAGAAAATAACTACACGTATACACGTGTGAGATGCTGGAAGGCTGAGCATGTAAATGACACTGGTGAGACCGGCTGTGGCTAGAAGGACAGGAAGCTGTCTTAAAAACAGCTATCCTCCTTCCTGGGTCACGCTTCCCGCCTGCACACGGGGCATTCTCGATGCGAAGGAGGGCTCTGCACGCTGGAAGCGCACGCCGCCTTTACCTTCTCCCGTATCCTAAGAAACCTAGTCCCTCGTTGAAACTTTCTACGTTTAAAAAAATGAGCACCCCTTAAAAAGAACGTACGACTAAAATCACACCGAACAGCGAACTGTTAACGGCCTTCCCTGAAGACTGCACAAACGAGCTGCCGACGACCACAGCCGCTATTCCACGCCGGCCTCGCCCATTAACAGGCCAGGAGAAGTGAGCGGCTGGGTGGCTCGGTCGGTTCTCGATTTAAGCTCAGGTCGTGATCCCGGGGTCACAGGACCAAGCCCCGTGGCACGCTGACCGCGCGGAGCTGCTTGGGATCTTCTCCCTCCCCCTCTCTCTGCCTGCCCCCCACTCTCGCATGCATGCTCTCTTCCTCTCTCTCAAAAGAAGTGAACTTTAAAAACAAAAATCCAAGAGAAGAAAGGCAAGATCAAAAGAGAGAAGTAACTGCCTTTATTTGCACACAGCACCATCATTCACATAGAAAACCTTAAAGAATCTAAAAAAAGCTCACCGATGCTAAAAGTAGACTGAGCAGAGTACACGGCACAAGGTCAATATACAAAATGTATATTTCTCGTGTTCTGACTAGCAGCAAAATCTAGAAAGTGAAATTTTTCAAAATTCTACTCAAAACAGCATCAAAACTATAAAAGTATTTAGGACTCAATTTGTCCAAAGGTGTCCTCTTCACAGAAAGCAACACTAGAAATAACTGCGTGGTCAGTTTCGCGGCCAAGAGCTGTCAACCCAGAAGAGCTCCCCAGAACTCTTCCGTGTGAACCTGCGTGAGTCGCTGTTACTGGTGTGGACTTGGGGAACCAACCGCGTGCTTCGGCGGAAGTCCCTGGAAACCCGTCAGGGCCCCGACGCTCCGAACGTTTTCACCTGAGGAGAAACACTCCTCAAGACCCCCATCCGAAGTCCGTCTCCCACGGCAGATCCCGCAGGCGCTGTGCCCGGCGGCAGGCGGTCACAGCTGTGACGGACCACGGTGCCGGTGACGACGTCAACCGCTGCTGACCACGACGGGCCTCTCCGCCCTGAGTCCAGCACCCTGCGGGCCGGTGGCTCCCAGACTTGCCCGAGGAGTCCGACCAAAATAAAGATGGCGAGGCCCTCCCGCGCCTTCCGCGATCTCTACGCGCGGTGGTCTTTCCTACGCTCCCCGGTGTCTGGTGTCAGAATCACTCCACATTACACCTCAGGGTGGTTTTCTCCCCATAAAAACCACGCTCATCCATTTCGATGAGTCAGATGTTAATACCCACTTACTTCTTTGAAAACAGGATTATTCATCATCCTTACACACATCTCGCCTAACTTTTTAACGTCGTGTTTTCATCTCTGCCCCAGAAACCATCCAATTTCATCTGCTGCGTTATTCTTCTTTATAACAACCTCAGTAGACGGTTCACACTTGAAAATTATCAGGAATAAGTTAACCAAAGCCATTAAGCCTCTGTCATCTGTGGGGCCGGCCTGGAGCTGTACGAGCACCCAGACCCCGGCTGGCGTCTTCCCCGGAGGACGGTCTCAGAGGCTCCCGGAGAAGAAGTGAGCCAGGCATCCCCAACTTTCGGCCCCTCGGTGCACAGGCTCAGGGTGCAGGCCCAGACGTGACAGCATTCAGACAGTGTTCTGACGCATCAGTAAACGGTCAGGACTTCCTGATTTTTAGTCAGGAAGAACATGATTTCAGACTTCGGTGAACCCAAAATGTCACAGGGTAAGAATTACACAGAACTAATGAACTACAGAGGGACCCTTTACTGGGGTTCTCTGTGGATGTCGTTTGAAAGTTCCACTTTCTCGATACTTAAGGTACTTCCTTTGGAAGCTTTCTGTTTTCTTTATTTATTCTGAGAAACGGGAGGGGCAGAGAGAGAGAGGGAGAGAAGAATCCCAAGCAGGCGCGGCACAAAACCCAATGCAGGCCTCGATCCTACAAACCGTGAGATCGTGCCCTGAGCTGACACCACATCCAGAGACTCAACCGACGGAGCCCCCCAGGCACCCCTTTTGTAAGCTTTCTAACCAACAACTTAGTGACCTCGGCTCTGATGAAAGTAAAATTTGCAAATGATACCTGACCCTCATTGACACTCCGGAATCTGGAAATTCTCCTTTTCACGGCAATATGGTTGTTTGTGTACGTTCTACAAGAACCTCTCTTTTTCAAGAGCCCAGAACTGGACAACTAGACAACCAAAGCCTCACCTGGACGGTGTGTGTTTGAGAACGACGCTCAGTGGATAGAGCACACCAAACCGCTTTTAAGGGTCAGGCGACGACTGCCCTCCGGCAAGGCCAACAAACCCCCAGGGAAACAGCCTGGTCCCTGGCTCACAGGCACTCCGCCCCACGGGTCGTCAGGCCACTTCCAAGAAACCAGGAAATTTAGGATACTCAGGGGGGCCTCAAGAAGAGAGGAGTTCACCGGAATTTATAGGTGTGGCAGGTGAGACCCGGTGGAGAGGATGTACAAGTCCTGTTTCTCAGCCTGCACACAGCAAACAGCCTGTAAACGTCCAGTCTGAGATTTCTTATCTGAGTCTCCACGGCAGCTAATGCCGTGCCTGGTTACCGCCGTCCAGCTCCGGGGTTCTGCACAGCCAGAGAAGGCCCACGTGTCCCACGAATACAATCAGTGCACCCACGGCAACGATCAGGTCGAACCTACTGACCCCAGCCGCAAAGAAGCAGCTTTCTCTGAGACTACGACTGTCGTAGAGGGAGGCAAAGTGAAAAGCTTCGAGGGGCGGAGGAAAACGGTACGCTGGTATCCAGTCTTGATAGCCCTCAAGGCTCTTTCTCGCTCCCGCCATCCTTGACCTACGCCACAGCCTGCTAAGTAGAAGAAAACGGACAGTGAGGCGAAAACTATCCACAGAACTACGCCTTCCACCCGCGAAACACGGCGGCTCCCTGCCCTCTGGACACGGACCATCCCCCATCTAGCTTCCTCGCACAGACTCACCCCCGTTCACTAGAACTACGGCCACAAAGCACAAACAGGTGCGCGCCGATACGGATGGAGGACAGAGCCACCGCGTCCGCGGTGCCAGTCACCCGCACTGCCCTCGCACCCGGCACTGCCAACTTTCTGCTGCTCTTGAACAAGCAGCGGCACCAGAGGGGCATCTGTTGTCCAAATCTGCTCCTTCGGCAAGAAGGACGACCTTACTGGTGCCGTCGTTAATATCTGATACAACCTACAAGAGCCCTTCTATTAAAGCTACCAGAACATCACTGCAAAAAATGAAGAGACACACCGCGAATCAGAAGGCTCAACGCCGTCAGACGGCAGTTCTCTCCAAACTGATCCATAAAACCAGGCACACTCGATAAAAATGACATCAGGATTTTCACAGATGCTGACGGCCATTTCTAGAACATACACGAGAAGCAAGGGAAACTCTACCGCAAACCATCGGAGGAAAGGACAAAAATGTAGAAGGCCCGTGCTAGTGATTTCAAGACTTACGGTAGAGCCACGGCATCAAGAAAGCAGCACGGGCACGAGCATATGGATTCCAGAAACAGACCGCCGCGTACACGCAACCTTCATCTGGTCACAGTCACAACGGTAAAGGAAAAAGAGCGGCTTTTCCAAAACCAGTGTTAAACTTGATCAGAGAAGGAGTTAAAACGGAACCCTGGCTCCAGCCGCGGGCTGCACGCAAGATGGATCACACAGCTGCGCGTAAGAGATGAGAACACAAAGCTTCTAGAAGAAAACACAGGAAAATTAATTTGCAAGCACGAGATGGCAGAAAACTCCTTAAAGCCTAAAAACCACCCACCATAAAAGAAAAATACCGATAAACTGAATTTCATCAAAATCAAGCCACGCCATCGAGCAAATGCGAAGACATCAGACACTTCATGGCGGTGGTCGACCACGACTATCCACAAACGAGAGGGGCCTGGCGGGGCTCTGTAATGAGAAGACCGCCACTGACCAGGCAGCCGGCCGTCTGTGTGACATCCCACAGCGGAAAGGCGAAGAAAAGACCAGACAGAGGTCTCCAGGGGCAACCACGGCGGACACGGTTCAGAGCCAGCGGGAAGACATACAGTGACGTCTGAGATCCCGCTCTCAGGTCGGATCTGCAAGTGCCGCACGCGGCCCTCAGCCCTAGCGGCTGCGTGCACACACACACACACACACACACACACACACTCGTGTGAGTTAGCGTTTTCTGCACATAAACCGTGTCACCTGTGCTGTTACGTCCACCTCTTCCCGTCCCATCCTCGTGCCTTTGCCCTCCTTCCTCACGTGACTGTCCCGGGCGAGGTGAGCCGGGCTCCTGTCTGCACTCCCCCTCCTCCCCCCTCCCCTCCTCCTCACAGTGGGCAGGCACCAGTGACCCGGCCTCCTGCGTGGACCCCCTGCCCACTGCTCAAACCCGCTGCCGGCCTTATCCAGGGCATCTTATCTTCACGTCAGTCATTGCACGTTTCAACTGCACAATTTCTATTGTGTCCCTTTCTATGATTTCCGTGCATTAATATTCTCTACTTCTGTTGAGCGTTTTGCCTGTGTTTAAGTTGCCCTTTCCTGTTTCTCTGCGCGTCTCGTACTTGTTGTCGGGAAGGGGGCATTTCGAATAGTCACGTGGCAGCTCGGGACACCAGGACCCCCGCCCCACCTGGGAGGCCGCGTGCCGTGTGGATCCCGTGTCCCCAGCTTCTCCCTGGCTGTGCGAGCACCGAAGGCTGCCCGGCCCGGCCGCAGGAAACACAGATCGCGGCCGTGAGCCAGCGCGGCACGCCCAGGCAGACAGCGGCGACAGACACCGGCAACAACGTGGCTGGGGGGGATGGGGGGGGCGGGCGGGCTGGAGGGTGGCGTGGCACAGCCGCCGTGGAAAACTTGGGCAATTCCTCGGAAAGTGAAATCAAGAATTACCCTCCGGCCCGGCAACTCCATCCTAGGTGCTTACCCAAGATAAGTGAGGACACAACCACACAGAAGCCTGTTCGTGAGGGCTCCCAGCACCACCAGTCACAGCCCAAACGGCTATCGGCTTTGAGCGGAGGAACAAAATGCGGTACATCCATCCAAAAGGGTAGGATTCACGCACGAAAGTCACGAGGTACAGAGACGGGCGACCACATGGAGGAACCCTGCAGAGGTTACGTTAAAGTCAAAGAAACCAGACGCAAGGGCCTCGTGTGGGATTTTACGAGAAGCACCCGGAGGAGGCAGGTCCACACAGAGAGAAAACAGACCCGCGGTCGCAGAGGCCGGAGGAAAGAAGGCGGCGTGGCTGCTAAGAGGTGCGGGATTTCATGTGAGGGTGGTGAAAATGTTCTGGAATCGGGGCTACGGCTGCACCGTCTTGGGACAATCGTATATCCTGACAATATACGCTTTGAAACAGTCAACTTGATGGAACACAAATTACGTTGCGGCAGTTAAATGAAACACACTAAGAAACGAGAAGCCGGGCCATCGACTCGGTGGGAATACTGGCAGGGCACACAGACAGTTGCCCTTGAAGCACACAGGCGCCAGCTGCTGGGCCCCCCCGTTCACACTAACGGTACGGTGCTGTAAACGCACTCCCTCTTCTGCGTGATTCTTTTAGGAACATTCTCTTTTCCCCAGTTTATTCTGAGAATACGGTACAGAATACGTGTAACATATAAAACACACGATTGAGTATGTTATCAGCAAGCTGGTCAACAGCAGATGGTTAGTAGTTAAGTTTTGGGGGAGTCAAAATTATGTGCAGATTTTTGACCATGGGGGGGAGGTCGGCACACTTAGCCCCCGCGTGTCTCAAGGGCCAACAGTCTGCATAAAACACCCCTGCCGTGTACCAGGCCGTGGTGGTTGTCTCGAGCAAAAGCACTTCTCTGTTTGACGAGCCGATTTTTGTGGAAAACCATTTTCCTTGAAAACATGACTGACAAACAACAGTTACTCAAACCTGAGTATCTGGTACACAATTCTCACAAGGGAGTTGAGTGAGTTTCTCACCTCCGACAAAACAACCAAGAGTATTTGCTGCCAATGACAATGTGAACTTTTCAAATACCAATTAGGATTTTTAAAAATTTCTGTCTGCCACCATAAATTTCACAAGGTCATATTTCTAAAAGACTTTTCAGAATCTGTTGGCAATGTGATGTTTTAAGATGTGTAATAAAACACAGTAACACTTATAACATCTGCACAACTCAGTGAACTGGTATTTGTCAAACGGCCAATGTGTGGATAAAATATCCACTCAAAGAACAAGACAGACCAATGAATTTCAATGCAAGAGCTTGCACAGAACGAGGGGTTGGAGACACCGTGGACAGGGCTTCAGTTTCCACACGGCAGTGGGCCTCTGACACATCATCACTTGCACAAGCCTTCACGCTAAGATGCAAATACGAATCAAAGCAATCAACAAATTCATGCCACCCCTGTCAACATTCCAATGACTTTTGCAGAAACAGAAAACTCAATCCTAAAATTCATATGAAATCTCAAGGGACCCAAAATAGCCAAAACAATACGGGGGGGGGGGGGGGGGGGGGCGGTCATCATAGGGGGAGGGCACATGCTTTCTGATTTGACAACTTATTACAAAGCCACAGTAATCAAAACAAAGTGGCACTGGCATAAAAAACAGACATGCACGCTCGTGGAATACAGCCGGGAGCCCAGGGGCGCCCGTGGGGCTCAGTCGGTTGGGCGTCCGACTTTGGCTCAGATCACGATCTCACCATTCATGAGTTCAAGCCCTGCACTGTGCTCTGCGCTGACAGCTCAGAGCCTGGAGCCTGCTTCGGTTTCTGTGTCTGCCTCTCTCTCTCTCTCTCTCTCTCAAAAATGAACATTAAAAAAAAAAAGAACAGAGAGCCCAGAAATAAATCCTCGCACACACGGGTCAAATGATTTTCAACAAGGGTGCCAAGACCATTCAGTGGGGAAGGTCAATAAACGGTGCTGGGGGCCCCGGACATCCATGTAAAAGGAAGGATTCTGGACCCCTACTCAAGATCATATACAAAATAAACTCAAAATGGATCAAAGGCCTACAAGTAGGAGCTAAAACTGCAAGTAAGACTCAGAAGGAAACACGAGGGGAAAGCTTGCGGACCCTGGACTTGGCGATGACTCCAAAGCACAGGTAACAAGGGAAAGAGAGAAGCCGGACTCAGTCAAGATTGACCACTTTTGAAGAAGGACACCAGCAGCAGAGCGGACGGCAGATCACATGCTCCGACACGCCCCAGCACCCAGAACACAAAGGATTCCCGAAAGTGAGCATCCAGAGAACAAAGAACGTGAGTGCGGGCTGGCAAAGGACGAACACGCGCGTCCGCAAAGACACGCAGAGGCCAACGAGCACATGGAAACACGCTCCCCGTCCCTCGGCACTAGGAACGTGCAGACGGAAACCAGTGAGCTACCAGCTCGCACTGGTGAGGGCGCTTCCCGTGAAAACAAACCAAACAACAGCAGCGGCAAAGAGCAAGCAGAGAACAGGTGTTGGCAAGAAGGCAGGGGGAGCCCTGTGCCCTGCTGGCGGGAACGTAAAGTGGGGCAGCGACAGAGAACACGGCACGGTGATCTGTCGAAACAGCCACCACGGAACCACCACGGGAGCCAGCAGCTCCGGGTCTGGGTACAGACCCCCTGAACGGAAAGCGGAGTCTGGAGGAGACGCCCGCACCCGCGTTCAAAGCAGCAGAGTTCACGACGCTCCGAGGGGAGGAGGCAGCAGTCCGAGGGCCTGCGGCCGGAGGAATAAAGCAGCCGGGGTCTGTACGCGGCGGACTACGCATCAGCCTCAGACAGGAGGGAGATGCTGACACCCGTCAGCGCGCGGGTGAGCCGAGGACGTTCCGCTAAGTCAAACTCAAGAGCGGACTCTGAACGCGTTCACTTCTGCCAGGTCCCTGGAGTCCTCAAATTCACGGGGACAGAGAGGAGACGCGGCTGCCGGGCGCTGGGGGAGGGGAGGGACAGAGGGGCTGGGAAGAGGAGGAAGTCCTGGAGGCGGGCGGTGCGGACGGCTGCACGACCACGTGCGTGCCAGAGAAGTGCAGGCCTGAAGATGCCCGAAATGCCACCTTGCACCCACGCATACTTTACCACAATAGAGAGAAAACCCGTAACCTGTTTGGCAACCGTGCCCAACGAGCCACGACCGTCTGAAAAGCCGATTAGAGTGCGTCTGCCCTGAGTGCGGGGAGTGGGCGCCTGAGCACAGCGGTGGGAGGAACGGAAAAGGGCACAGCCCCAGCCGGAGACCGTCCCGGAGCTAGAGGCGTGCTAGTGCTACACGTAATCGTGTCAATTATGAAACATTTTAGGTACAAAATAAGTCTGTAAAGTTAGAACGAAAAATACAGAAAGCATCCTCACCCGCCACGGGACACGCGATCACACACCCTTCCACGCAGCTCGCGGTTCACCTCGAGGAAACACCACCGCCGACACGTAGACGCACACACGTTATCATATACGCACGGCATTACTTGTAATTGCAAAACACCAGAAACCACCTGCGTACTAAGCCCGGGACACTGGCTGAAGAATTAGGATATAGCGCACACGACGGGGTACGAGGTCGCTATAAGAAGAAAGAGGAGGGGCGCCTGGGTGGCTCAGTCGTGAAGCATCTGACCTCGGCTCAGGTCACGATCAGGGGTTTGTGAATTTGAGCCCCGTGTCGGGTGAGCCCCGCTCCTCTCTCTCTGCCCCCCTGCTCACGTGTGCACGTGCTGCCTCGCTCGCTCTCTCCAAAAAAAAAAAGAAAAGAAAAAGAGTATTGATAAAAACCAATCGTGCATTGATTTTCAAGAGATATCATTACGTAAGACAAAGTGCCTAAGAGTATATAGAGAATGCTGCCTTTTCTGGGGCAGAAGAGGGAAGAAAATATGCATATTCCTCTTAATTACAAACAGTAACACAGGAGGGATACACCAGGAAAAATAAATAAAATAGGTTATCTCCAAGGGAAGGGAAGACTCGAACGGAAGGGGCCCGGGATGGAAGACACTTCTTTGGATTTGCCTCCATGTACAGGTGTGACAGTCTAAGACGTACTAAGGCTCCATACGTTGAAAACAGTCGAATGAGAAAAATAACTCCAGGGGAAGAGCAAGCAGAGAAAGTATCCCAATTAATTCAAATGAGTATCATAAAGGCTCAAGAGTAAAAAGGAGGGAAGGGAAGAAAGGAGAGAAGAAGAAGGGTGTAGAGGGGAAGAGAGGAGGGTGGAAGGGGAGGGGGAGGCAAAGGGATGGAGAGAGGAAGGGGGAGGAGGGGAGAGGGGAAGGGGGGAAGAGAAGGAGGGGGAGAGGAGGAAGCAGAGGAGGGGGGAAGGGAGGGCAGGGAAGGAGGGGGAAGGGAGGGGCAGGGGAGGAGGGGAGGAGGGAAACTTACTCGAGAGGATTCCTGGGAACAGCCCAGCATCTACCAAGGAACCTGCATGTGGAGTAAACACGGGCCAGCGAGGAGGAAACGTACAGTGACAACACCAGACGCCCAGGACCTGTCACCCCAGACGAGGCAGCACTGCAGGGACAGGAAGCAGAGGGGAGGCAGGAGTCCGCCAGGGAACTTCGGGGGCGTGGAGGCACTCCGCACTCTGACTTCAGGGCGCCGACTTGACCGTTAATGTGCTTGTCACGTCGTAGAATCGAACCCATTTTAAAGGCTGGCTTCACTTTACATAAATCATACGTCAACAAATTTGGCTTATGAAAACCAGCAGTTGTGTAAAAACGTCTCCATAAGCACGTCTGCCTGCAGGCTCGTGTGCGTGGCTGTGTGTTATGTGGCAGGCGGTGATGATTTCAGGAAGGAAGGACAAGGGGACAGGCGCGGGGAAGGAGTTCTGCAGCCTCAACGTTCTCTCCGGATTCTGTAGAGTCTGTACAACTTTTTGGGGGAACACAGCACAAAAAATCAATCACAAACCACAATAAAACTTATTTTCTGGACTTAAATGCTGTAAGTCAGAATTTGGGGTTAAAAGATTTACAAAATATGTTTCTACGACAAACAGGTTAATTTTCTGCACTGTCACAACCAGAATGGTTCTCTTTAACCACAGGAGTAGTTACTTTTTGTTTCTAATTTTGTCCACATAAACAGAGCGGGTGGGCGAGCATATCCCACCGTGGCTCCCATGTCCCTGCCTCCCAGAGTTGGCACTGTGCTCGCCCCTCCCCTGAGTCACAGGTCCCCTCCAGGCTGGACGGCCCCTCCTTGACGGTCACAGGTCCCCTCCAGGCTGGACGGCCCCTCCTTGACAGTCACAGATCCCCTCCAGGCTGGACGGCCCCTCCTTGACAGTCACAGATCCCCTCCAGGCTGGACGGCCCCTCCTTGACAGTCACAGATCCCCTCCAGGCTGGACGGCCCCTCCTTGACAGTCACAGGTCCCCTCCAGGCTGGACGGCCCCTCCTTGACGGTCACAGGTCCCCTCCAGGCTGGACGGCCCCTCCTTGACGGTCACAGGTCCCCTCCAGGCTGGACGGCCCCTCCTTGACAGTCACAGGTCCCCTCCAGGCTGGACGGCCCCTCCTTGACAGTCACAGGTCCCCTCCAGGCTGGACGGCCCCTCCTTGACGGTCACAGATCCCCTCCAGGCTGGACGGCTCTCCGTGATGGTCACAGACAGAGGCTCCCATCTTGCTGGCACTGCTACTCTCCCCCCTCTGGCTCACAAACCCGGCAGGGCCAGGTGCACCACCAAATGATGCTTGCAGAGAGGCGCACGTGACAAGACACCGAGCGCTGCCCGCACGCGCGTGAGCAGGGAAGCCGAGCCTTCTCGGTGCAGCCTTGAGAGGAACACCACCGCAGGTCAGTCTGCCCGGATTCATGACCCGCGGGGACTTAAGGGGAGAAATGCTGTTGTTGAAGCTGCTAAGTCCCAAAGTAATCTGGACCAGGGCAATCGGGGACCAGTGCACGTATGTCCTCTCTCATCTCCAGAACCCGTCCCACAGGCGGGGACCTCAGCTCAGCCAAGCCTTCATCACGGGCAGGAGCACTCCCCCATCAGGCCCACATGTCAGGCTCCCACCGCCTCTCTCTCCAGGACGGCCCAGAGTGGTTTCCAAGAGTTGGTCAAGCTCCAAACGGCCCAGCAAATGGGACCCTCACTGGTGCTTACTAGGCTGCGCCACAGCCCCTACAGACACCCCTCCACCCCATCCCTCAGCAAGACGCAGCACAAAGCCCCAGGGCTCTGCTCCTCCTGGAGCCATTCATAAAATGCACACGAGGCGAGTTCTCCCAGGGGCACCTGGGGGGCCTCAGGTCATGATCTCATGGTTCAGGAGACCCAGCCTCGCGTGAGCCTCACGGCTGACAGTGTGGAGCCTGCTCGGGATTCCCTCTCTTCCTCTCTCTCTGCCCCTCCCCTGCTCTCTCTCAAGATAAATAAACTTTAAACAAACCAACAAAAGAGTCCTCCCCACAGAAAACAAAGCAAAAATAGAAAAACCCGGGGGGTAGGGGGTGGGGGAAGCCTGGAGCCCAGCAGTTAGGTCCAGCTGGGAGCCCCCCTCAACTCTGAAATCTCAAGGAAGCATCAGGACACCTTGGTGGTGCCCTGTTACCTCAGACACAGGTAAAAGTGACAGGCACACCCAGGAGGAAAGGGCACAGGTCAGGGTCTGGGGACAGGACACACACAAGGCCCAGCGATGACCGTGGCTACAAGGTGGCTTTATAGGAGGGGGGCAGGTGGGGTGGCTGCACGCAGGCTGTATCCAGGCCACCCACCCGAGCTGCACACTGGTAATGTCCCAAATCCAGCTAACCGAGCCCAGGCACCGCTTCCCAAATCGGGAAATGTCACACGAAGACTATTCCTAGCTTCTCGTGAAGATACGGAGTGTCTTCCAGCACCAGCCACACACCGTTACAGGGCAAGCTCCAGGGGGGTCCAATCCCCCCGTTCCCTCCCCCCACCCCCCGTGCCTGCCCCCAGCGTGGCCCTCTGTGCAGCTCAGGAAAGGGAACTCCAAAGGAAGGCCCAGCCTGCGGGGACAGTCAGCAACAACGTCCCCGGCACATGGAGGCCCTGGATCAGGAGGGCCGGGAACTCAGGCCCTCGACCGCCAGGAGGAGGTCGCGGCAGGCGTACGAATCCGGGGACACACAGCAAACGACCCTTTCTGAAACAGTGGTGTTTCTCAGAGAGGAAGGAGGTGGCCCTCTGAAAGCCTCTTGTGTTTTTTCCCCCGCGGTTATGAAATGTGTTCACTCTGTTTACGTCCTTTTTAACAGCACACACGTAATGTAGAATGAGGACGGAGTAACTCGTCAATCATAAATCTGTACTCGGGCCGAGAGGGGAGGCCACCGGAGGCCATGGTCCCCTCCCCGCCCGCCTCAATGGTAAGAGCTGCGGGTGTGCCCAGAAGGCCGCCTCCCCCCCCCCCCCCCCCGCCCCCACACACACACACCGGCGACAGCACAGGACAGCGTGAGGAGGTGAGGCCAACTCCCTGGGAACAGGTCTTCCACGCAAGAGAATTTACAACAAATTCTGACAACAAGCAGAGGACAGAGGACCTCTTCTCCCTCACCTGCCTCGCTCCTACGCGAGCGCCGTGCCCCAAGGAGATGACAGAAAGGATGTCATTAAGAAATTATTGCAACTTTCTTTTCAATGGTGCTGAAAAGTATATGCAAATCCACCGTAATTACGTTTAAAAATTCCATTTCATGGGATAATCAGACTTCAAAAAACTCAATTTTAGTTTTAATCAGATTTTAACAAGGATATTAAGTCCATTTCGTTTAGAAAAGGGGGAAAAAATGTGAATTTAACACAAAATGTATTCAAGCTTAGCCCCGGGAGATAATTAAATAAAATTAATTTGGCAAGGGCTGTCAGTAAATGAAGGCACAGCAAACGGAGGCTCACACTTCTGACAGAAACAAGCAGCTTCCTGCCACAGAGACGGAGGAAGGGGCGGCGGCCGTCCTGCAGCACGAGGAAGGGGACCGAAGCAGCCCTCGGAGGCAGAAGGCCAGGGCAGCCTGGGGGGGGAACAGCTGCAGGGAGGGAGATTCCCGGAAACCAGGCTGGCGGGAGCAAGGGGTGGCCTCGGGGTGTCCGTCTGGGCTCTTCCACCGGCCCCGCAGTCTGGCCATCAGTGGGGGAGCCGCGGGGCCCAGCCAACTCTGGCCGCCCTGAGAAGCCACCTTTCCCTCAGGAACGGGCGGGGCCTCCTGCTCTGGCCCTCCCACCCCGGCCCACTTGGGGTGGGGGGGGGAGGCCCTGTAACATGACCCCGCTTTGCTCAGTGGCGATGCAGGGCCCACACGTACCGTACCGTATTCTCTGCCCGCCAGAGTCACCCGGCAAGCATCTGTGGCATGGAGCAGATCTGACCACGGTCCCCGTCCCGGGAACGCTTAGCCCCGGGGAGAAGGCACAAGCGCTGCCCGTCCGTGGGGAATGACCTTCCCTCCCGACGGCTCCAAGCGCCCCGACAAGGCCTCCCGGCGTGACGCCCACACCACCCGAGTGGTGCCGAACCACGACTGAGGCGCCCCGATCGGGCACCAGGCTCACCCCCGCTAATGACCTGTAAGCCAGCTCACATCCCACGACCAGATTCTCCCAGAGCGGAGAAGAGGAAGGAAGGAAACCAGTGCCATCCTCTGCGAGTAGAAGTTCTGGGCAAAGGAGAGAGCCAAGTTCCGGGCCGGCGGGCCAGCCCCACACCCCGAAACGGGTCAGCACACCACGGCCTTCAGGGAGAGGGCCGCGCCCGCTCACTTACATCTTGTCCCGGGCAGCTGTCCCACAGGACGACCCACAGTCCTGCTTGGGGCCGGGGTCCTCGAGTGTCATCACGACAAGTCCCAGGTCCCAGGCCACGTTGCCCCCACGCTGGTCATCACGATCCGTGCTGCAGAGGTGAGGACCGGCATGCCGCTCGGGCCCTATGGGCCCCAGAGCCCCAAATATTTACTCCCCGGCCCTTACAGGAAACACTTGTAGCCTCTGCCCCAAACGCAGCACTCCCAGGCACCCGTTGTTCAGTCACGAAAACTCAAAAAGAAAACTAGCCGAGCAAAGGGACAAAACAAGAGAAAGCACATTTTCCACCAGGAGAAGGCTGTCTCGGTGGGGGACGGGCACGAAGGGCGCAGAGCGGGGGCACCGAGTCCCAGGGATGGCAGGGACAGACAGCAGCCCGCCCGTGCTGAGCAGGGTCAGCACAGGCCTGTCGAGTCACTAAGCCGCACACCAAGTGCCACGTCATGTCAACGGAGCTCCAGTTAAAGGGGTGTGGCTCCAAAGGTCCAGGCTGAGCGGTGTGACCCCTTCTGGGACAGCTGAGCTCTAGGAAGCAGTGAGAATGCCCCAACCAACCACTAGGCCGGGAAGAGCTCCTGGCGGCTCTTCTCAACCCTGACCTTCCCAGAGAGCCCGTGAAGAACCGCCCAGGTTCAACGGCGCCTTCTCGAAGCCCAGCGTGCTGCAACGCACCTGCTCTCAGGGGTGAGCCTGTGGCCACGCGTGTAACTGCAACCCTCACGAAAGGCAGCGCGCTCCCGACGCCTGAGCGCAGCAAACCGCAGCGACGCAGGAAGAGCGGAAGCCAGAGAACAAACGGGGAACAGAAGCGCGTGTGTCTAAGTGTCCTCCACGCAGACTCACACGCCACTCCCACCAGTGCACGAGCTGACACGCGGCAGCCCCCTGAAGCCTCACGCCAGGAGGGAGGAGGGAGGAGGGAGCCTGCCCCGCCCCTAGCTGTGGGAGGACTGTTTGGCTCCACGGAACGGAGAGCAGTTTGCGCGTAATAAAAATTAATTGCTAATCTCCTCACTCAGCCGCCTCCGAGAACAGGAGAGTGTCGTGTCGCTGCCCCTAAAGTTCAATCTTCCTCTCTCAAGTAATTACTGTCTTCCCCTACCTCGCAGAGCCTCCCCCATCTGAAAAGCAAATCCCAGCAGTGCCAGAAGGTGCTCGGCCCTGAGCAAAGGCAGGGAGGCCAGCCCTCCAGCAGGCTGGCAGGCCTTCCTTGCCAAAGTTCGGCTGGGAGCCATCAGGCCTCAAAGAGCTGCTATCAGCCGACAGGCTGCACGCCCGCCTATGTGCTGACGCTCCGCGGGCGAGCCGGTGGGCAGGGCCCCAACAGAAGCCTCAGATGCCAGCAGCGGGCTGCTCGGCTCACAAAGGCGCAGGACCCAGCTGCACGGCACCACGCGGCCAGCCAGATGGACGGAGGTGACGGAGGGCAGCGCCCACCATGCACCGCGACCAGCCAAGCAATCCAACGCAGGCGGCACGGACTCGCCGCACGACCTTGGCCTGTGAGCCCCCAGAAGGTCCGGGGCCTCCTCTGCCGAGCGGGCGACAGCCGGGCCGCCTCGTCCACAGCCGGGAGGGACGGCAACGACACTCCACGCACGCGCTGGCCTGGCAGGCTCTCGGGGTGGCCCCTCCAGGGCGGCCCCAGCTCCGACAGAGCCGTCCTCGGGGCCAAGGTCCTCTTCAGAGCAGGGCCCGTCTTGAAACAAACACGCTCTGGAACCTCGTCGGCCACCAATCTCCAGACCACAAATAACACGTGGCCCTCTGCCCACTGACACTATTCAAATCCGGCAAAGACGGAACCGATGGTCGACTCCAGCTCCGCGAGACACTCCAGCAAAATCCGGCCGCACACGCTCACCTTTCTGAGCGTCAAGAGACTCCCCGGCTATCCTCACTGCTCAGAACGCTCGGTCCTCCCACCGTGAGGGCAGAGGCCGGGTCGTGGCTCTATCCCCAGAGCCGGCCTGCTGTCCGCCAAGCGGCAGGCCTCAAACCTGCAAAGGATGACTACGGGATCGACGTTCCCCAAAATCTCAGTTCTATCACCAGGTGACAAGGCCGGCAGGAAACAGGCAGGCGTCACTCGCCTGTAGAGGAAACAGAGGCCACGATGGAGGGGACCTGGCCTGGGACACGAGACACCTTCGGGGTACCTGCCGCCACCTTGACTCTCGAGATGTGCCCACTACCCACCCCCGCTGCCGACCCCCGCTCACAGGCAGCCCGTCCCACCACCCCCGAGGGGGCACCCTGCCCCTGGCACGAGGCTTCCGCACCTGTTCTGAGCCACCCAGCCACACGGATGCCTACCAGGCAGGGTCTAGTTGAAGACAAGGCCGTGTCTCAGATCTCAGGGAAGAGGCCACAGAAAGGCCATGGAAAGGAAGTGCTTCCTGCCACACAGTGGATATTCGCCACCCCACCCTCCCACCCCCTGCAGGCCAAGGTCCGCTCTCCACAGCAAGACCCAAACACCTCCAAGAACCGATCCCCGCCATCCCGTCGGCCTCCACCACACGCCCACACGCTGGCCGAACCACTTGGAACTGTGGTACGCCAGGTCGCTCTGGGTGGGTGGGTTCATGCGAGCCCCTTCCCCACCAGGAACAAGGTCCCAGCCTCTCAGCTCAAGATCAAGGGCCACCTCTCCCAGGAGCCGTGCCTGACGGGCCCGGCACCGGCCTGAGATACTGTAAACGCTCGCGCCACGCCCACACGGGTGCAACAACGGCAACGGTGACTCTGGCAGAGGCAGCACGAGGCAAGGGGCAGAGACAGGCCTTGGTGTCAGAGGAGAGACCCAGCCTCTGACACACAGAGCCGGCAGGGCTCTGCCCGTCCCTCCTCCCGTCTCTCACGGGATGGCTCGGGTCTCCGGTTAAAGCCCGTACATCAATCCCCGTCTCGCCAGCTGCCACGTGAAACGGTAAACGTTTAGGAAGGACTGGCTCCCTGAGCCCTTCGGAGCCGGCAGCGAACACTTATCCCTACTGTCACCCACCCCTGATTAAACCAGGCCACTACCCGAGCCACTCAGACACCCTGCTTAGCACAGCTCCCAGATCACGGAGGACAAAACCTGAAGAGCCGTGAACGTGTTTTCTGTATGTCGCTCGGTTGGGTCAGGGCCCCAGAGCCTCACAGAAAAGGCAAGTCTTCAAAGCCGCCCTCCTCAGGGCCCTACAGGTCAGCAGCGAGCTTCCCGCTCAGGACACGGTCCCCTTGGTCAGAGGCCCTCCACTCACTCGTGGCGGGAGGGGAGAGGCAAAGAGAGGACCCTCACCAGACAATCCTGCAACTCCCTAGGAGACACGTGTGCCCCAGAAGGGCCCTGCCTCCCCTCCTGCGGCGGAGCTGGCCAGGCTGCCCCGGGGCTCCCAGACACGCACACAAACGCACACACGCCTGTCCCTGGGACACCCCCTCGCTTGAGAGCCATGGGAGCTGCGTGCCAAGAGCCGAGGTCGGCGCTCTCAACATTACCGGAGGACACTGGCAGGTACCAGATGTCTGCCAGAACCAAGAACTGCACCAGGGTCCCATCACCTCCTCTCCCGCGTGTGCGAGCCACAGGCTTCACCAATGTCACTGCCACAGCCCCACAGCGGTGCGGGGACCCACTCGCTCTCTGTGACCCATCCTGACCTCCCCGGTGCCACCAACCTTCTAAGACACAGGTAGGCGGCCAAACAGGTGAGGTTCCCATGCAGACCAGGGAAGACTGGCGTCCCATCTCCCAGGACATCTGGGGCCCAGCGCGGTCCCAAGGTGTCCTCGGGCCAAGGGCGTGCTCCCCCCACCAGGGGACAGGGACTGACTGACAAGCGCTGCCAGCTACCACATGCCAATCGCTCTGCCAGCCGATGGCTAGACGCCATCCCTGACGTGTAGACGAGGAAGCTCAGACTCGAGGAAGCTCAGACTCGGGCAAGCCCGCAAGTGGCCCCCTCTGTGCAGCCTTCCTGCCAGGGAGAGGCCCTGGACCCCAGGCCTCTGCTGTTCCCCGTCCGCGTTGCTCCCTAGGCCGGCCTGGCCACCTCTGCTAGTGGTCATGCGAAGATGACCCAGAGGGAGCCCTCAAATCCAGACCTGCGCACCCGTGACAACTCCCTCTGGCTATTTCTGTGACCCTTCAAACGCACATGTGCTACATAGAGTCCACAGCTCTCCCTTCCTAAGAGCCAAAACCTATCCCCGTGTCTGCCCCATCTGCCTGCACCCTCCCAGGCCCCCAACTGGGCCAGGTCACCTCCTGTCTCGCGTGCTGAGGACGTCTCTCAGCCTCTGCTCTGTCCCTGTGGCACCCCTGCTCCAAACTGGAGCCAGTCACTGTCACAGCCGGCTGCCCGCCCCATCCCTCGGCCTGCTCAGCAGCCTGTGGCCTCTGTCCTGGGCTGCACACTCACCCTCCCCTTCACACTTCATCCCCAACCTGCCCTGCCACCGCCTACCCCACCCCTCCCCTAGTACAAAGGCTCCCCGAGTACAGAAAGTGCTGTCCTAGGCCCGGCTATCCCTTCCGCCGTCTGGGTGGTGCTTTCAAGAACGTGTACCTCCCACGAGGCGGGGAGCTTGCACTTGGGCGGCCGTGCCCAGTGCACAAACTCGCCCACCATACATTCTACCCACGGGCTCTCCACGACAAGTGGGACAGGAAGGACACTGGGGATCCTTGGCAGGGACAGCCTGTGGCCTCCGTGCCCCACCGACTGACCGATCCAGGAAGATAACTTGCAACCAAAGCTTCGATGGTCCTTCCCCAGGCAAGACATCGGTAAGGGACGTAGAATCACTGGCCAATAAAAACAGACTTCCTGAGTACAGGCCTCATTAAGTCGGTTAATGAAAGTCATTAAAGCAAGCCGGCTGGAACAGGTTCCTTTCCTCAGGGGTGAAGGGACTCAGATTAAGGGTGGAGACAGGCCACTGGTCGGTGACCCCGCGGTGTGCCGCTCCCAGCCCTACAGCCCCACAGCTGTGAGACACAGCTTCCTGGAGCCCGCAGCCCTTCCGGCCATCACTGAAACCAAGGCCGGCCTCGGGGACCCCCAAACTCTGCAGAGGGGACAGTCTCCCGCCCCATCCCCTAACTATACCACATGCAGGAGGAAGCATCGCGTGCGTTTCAGAAACTGGGCTCTCTGGGCGCGACACAGAGCGAGAGAGCTTGGACCAGCGCCTCCAACACGGTGAGCGGGGGCTCAACGAGGCGCGTGCCGGCAGACACGTCAGTTGCACGTGCATCGAGCGCTTGTGCAAAGACGTACCAAAGCCAGCAGTGCCAGCGGCCGGCAGGAAGGGAGGCCTGTGGCCGGCAGAGCAAGAGGAGAACTGTCCCCATCGCCCCGACACGTCTTCTCAACGCCGAGCCACGTGAACGCAGCGCGTGTTCAGACAAGGGTCTCCAGCCCCCTGTGATCTCAAATGACCCCGGTCGCTCCACAACGGCTTCCCACAGGCCACAGAAAACACCCAGTGAACTTCCCGAAGCCCTGAGGCCTCAGCGTCTGTGCCCGGAGATGCCCGGGGTCCCCACCACGTCACCGCCTGTCACCACGAACGCGTGCCCTCAAGTAAAGACCCCACTTGCGGCCGCACAGGAACCTCACTCAAGATGAGCACCTGCGGAAGCGAAACGAGAGCAACAGCAGACACGGGAACAATTAACGCCGCGCCTCCTCGCCAAGGACAAACCCGCCGTGGCCTCCACGGAACTAAGACTTGGAGGAGACGTGAGGGCGGGAGGAACCGCCGAGCAGGGCCCCCGCTCCAGGCCAAGGGTCTCCGCTCCCGCCCGTCCAGGGTGCACTCGCGGCCGGCAGCCCGAGTGAGAAAGACCCAGGCCTCCTGGTCCCAGCTGTGCCACACGAAGACCGGGCACGGCAGTACCAGCCCCTGGGGGGTGGCCGCCGCCACCCCCTGGCGCCTACCCAGCTGGTCCTCGCCTCTCCCTGCACCTGCACGCCTTCTTCCTACGTGCCCTGCCTCCTCCTCGTCCTCAGGACGGCCACCGCTGTAGGGCATGTTTCCCAGGAGACAAGAGCTCACCTGTGGCCACAGCCAGAGCCTGCGGTACACAGCAGGTCTGAGGAGCGTCCACCCAGCTGGCCCAGACGCCATCCCCACCGCCACCGGGGCCTGAAGCCCGCGCGGCGCACCAGAGCCGCGGAGGGGGGGGGGGGGGGGGGCGCGGTGCAGTGCAGAGGCGTCAACGCGTGCCCCAGCGTTCTGTCCCTGAGACGCCGCCGACGACAGGGAGGTCCGGGCTTCGTACCCGGGAACAGTGGGAACGACACAGAAGCAACAGTGCAGCAAAGCCACGTCACACGGCCCATCGCGGCCGCCCCGCAGTCCCGTGCCGATTGGCAGCCACCATCTAACGGATAACCCCGCTTGGCTTCTAAGAACACAAATCTGCGCTCGTGCCGTGACCCTGCTTCACGGACACGTGGGCTCCCACTCGGTGCTCACAAAGGCCAGCCACCCTCCAAGCCGCGACCCCCAGCTCGTGTCCACACAACCAGAGCCCATGTTTCCAGGCAGCTCCCAGCCCCCTCCCCCTCTGCCTGGGGGTGGGGGACCTGGGCAGGGACGAGGGAGGACCCCCCAGGAGGACTTCAATAAGGCCTCTCCAAGTTTGCAGCAACCGAACAGGGAGGTGCCTCCTCCCTCTCCAACCTAATCCCCGGGTAACCCAGCACAGCCTGTTTTGTCTAAATCCTCTTGCTACCTGGCTTTAGACTTTTTACAATCGATTTAACACGATGTACAGAGGTAGAAGGGCCGTGTCCATAAAGCTGGAGTGAAGCCCTCCAAAGCGCTTCGAGGGCCACACCGCAAGTGCTGAACCACCAGGCACGTCCACCTGGGACAGGGCACCTGCCCCACCGTCTGCGCAGCCAGGGTGACCACACACAGGGCGGAGCCCCTCCAGGAAAGCGCTGCCCAGCTTGTATTGCCCACGGTGCGGTAGGCACGGCCTGCTGTGCGCACGGGGGCAGAGGGGACAGGACTGTGCCCCAGACTGCGGTCCCCGTCACAGCCCCCTGGGCAGCCCAGCCCCGTCCGGGACTGCCGCAGCGGGGCCCAGTGTGGGGAGCCGGCCCGTCGGGGATGCTGCTCCGTCCAGCCTCGCCACGCACGCCCGCTTCTGCCCGCTTCTGGCGAGCGGAGGCCAGACTCACATCTGAAACCTCAATGGGGAGCAAGGGACAGGCCGGGGCTGCTCCCCCGGACCCAGGATGGGCTGTAGCAACTGAAGAAAGTCGGTTGTCAGGAAGCTCTCTGCCGCACCTGTCGTCTGATTCCCACCGGATCACAACAGTGTGAACAACACGGGAGCCTTGTCGCCGCAGCCAAGCCAGCCGACAGGGGCCCCGTCCCAAGTCACAGCTAAGCACACACACGGATGCACAAAAGCAGAGCAGTCCTACCACGACTCACTCGGCAAACGTCTACCACATGCGCTGGCTGCCAGGCTCGGAGCCTCTGAACACAAGCCCCGCTCTTCCTTCACGAGACTGAAGACTGAGGATGCCCAGCAGAGGGACAAACACGTGGCCGAGAGTCAATCACGACAACGCCTGCTTCTGTCGCTGGCCTCCACGGGGACCTGCAGAGCCGGGATGGGCTCACAAGTCTCCGGGCCCTGCCGGCACAGCTCTGGGGCCGCCGGGGCCCAGCCCGCCCCAGGAGCGCAGGCCGACAGAGAGCCCAGGGTGGGTGAAGGCGCCCCTCCGGGGCCGGGGCTCCCAGAGAACAGCTTCCGGTAGACAAAGGAGCCGGTGAAGGAACAATGCCACGTCCACGGCTGAGGCCACAAGAAAGAGCCACCCTTGCAAGCGCCCAGAAGGTGAGACTCTTGCCCAACCTCCTCCTCCTCCTCGTCTGGAGCCGCAAAAGAAACCAAACCGAGACCAAGAGAAACGGTGAAAGAAGCTTAACGGCACGCCCCCCCCCCCCCCCCCCAACGCCGGCAGCGCCTCGCGTCCCAAGCGACCCCAGACCCGGGGCATTAGAAATGGCGACCAGAGGACGGGCGGCCACAAAGGTGTCAGGGGCGGCCAATAAGAAGGAATCGTGCTCCGCCTCACTGTCATCCTGACTGGCCTCACACATCACACATCAGGGGCGACCGGTCACCTGGCCAGCCAACAAAGGCCGCGGAGAAGGAAGCATGCAGGTCGGTGCCGGGTTCCCGTGTCCATTGCGGGTGACAGGCCAGCAGTTTCAGGGGCACGGCCGCCAGGCCTGAGAGCCAGCGAGACCCGCCAGCCTCTCGGCCTCCCTGGCGCCAACATCCTCCGAGACCCGTCACTCCGTCGAACCTGCGGGCTTCCTGACAGGCGCTACGCCCTCCCAGCCGGACTGAAACCAGGCCAGATCCGGGGACAAAAGGACGGGGGAAGGAGCCAAATCGCAGAGGCTCACACGCCACCAGCAAGTCATTTCCTCTACAAAATTAGGGGCTTGACTACAGAGGGACTCAACGTGCATTCCAGGCCCGCTGATAAGGCTTCCTACAGTGGGAACCACCAAACGAGCTTTTCAAAAGCCGCCCGCTGGAGAGTCCTGCCTCCTCGCGGCACCGCGGCCCCACACCGCGTCTCCGCCGAGACCTCGGAGAGCGTGCCGCCCAAACTAAGCGGTGCCACTCGTACGCCGGACGGCGTTTCTGGAGGGCAGTCCGGCACCATCTGCCGATCTCAACACATCCGTCTTTGAGGCAAAACGCCTGCTTGAGAATCTGTCCGGCCACTCAGGCGCCGCTCACACCGCGAACCGAAGTGTCCGCCAACGGGCCTGAGGCAACACAGAGCTCGTCCACTTCGCGGAGCGCCGTGCGGCTCTTCGGTTCAGCAGTGCCGCGTGCCGGTGCGGAAGTACCGCTGGAAATCCACCGGGAACGTGCAGGACGCGGACCGAGCGCCGTGTGACGGAGGGCACCACAGGGCTCGCGTGCTCGTACGACTTCCAGAAAGCCACACGAGAACAGAGGCAGCGGACGGTGCCTGGACACACCGGGGGTGAGCACGGGGACCCCGGCCCCCTCCCCTGAGAAGAGCAACCCAGGCACGAGAGCACTGCACGATGGGGACCGGGCGGCGGTGACAGAGAGCCAGCCTGGCTGAGGGCGATGCGAGGTGGGAGGGTAGCAGTCAGGGGAAGGCGGGAGGAAGGAAGGCGACTTTCACTTTCTGTCCTCCCCCCAACCCCCCCCCCCGACCCGACCCCCCCCCCCCCCCCACCGCCGGTGGTGAATTTAAGCAGTCATGCCCACGGCACCTGCCCCGAGGCCCCAAGATGCAGGCCGGCAGACAGAGCCCGGGTCAGTCCCGCTGCCCACGGGCCCGACCGGCTCAGGGGATGGGCTCCACTCAAAATGGAAGCTTCAGCACCCCCACCACAGCCTCCCATCGCCCACAGATCAGCTCCACAGAGGCGGGACGCACGTACGAGCACGCACACGCAAGCGGCCGCCACAGTAGCCGAGGACAGGCGACTTCCGGCACGTTGCCAGGGCCCCTCACGCCCCATCGCATCCCAACCCGAGACGTGCGTGGCCTCCTAGCACCCGGCGTCAGCAGGTCTCCCCCACGTCCGAGCACCGTAGTCGGGCTCATCGCTCGTGGCTGCGGAGCACCCCCTGAGGATGCGTCGACCCACTCCCCGCGGCCGGGCAAACCCGCCGTCCACACGCGCAGGCTGGTGGGAATAGGCCGCTGTGAAGACTCCGGGACTCGTCTTTGTGAGGCCGCGTTTCCACCTCTCTTGGGTGAGAACCAGGACGGAAGAGCCAGGTCACGTCGTAAACCTGCAGGAAGCCACCAAATGGTTTCCCAAGTGCCACCTGGCCCAGGGTTTGCCTCTTGCCTTCACTGCGTCTTTCTGAGAGCAAAGGTGTTTCTCGTCTTGGGGAACTCTAAGTGACCGATTTTTTTCATCTTTGGTTCACGCTTTTGTGTCCTAAGCTTCCAGAGCCTTGGTGTTTCCCCAGGTTAGGTCCACGCCCCACTGGTTCAATGCTGGAACAGTAAGGGACCAGAATCTACATCTGTCCATACAGACATCCCCCTGCATCAGCACCGTCTGCGGAAGACTGACTCTTTCCCACTGATTTATCTTGTCACCTTCGATGGAGACCAACAGATTCCATACTCTTGGGTTATTCCGGAACTTTCTAGTCTTTTCCGTCAACGTGTAAGTCTATCCTTATACCATTAACCCACTGCCTTGATCAATACGGTTTATGGTGCATCTGGAAATTAACCATCATAAGCCCACGGTTTCTTTTCAAAAACAAGGCTGGCTATTCTAGATCCTTTTCGTCTCCATAGAAACTCCAGAATCAGTTTGCTGGTTTCTACCAAAAGGCCTGCTGGGACTTTGGTTGGGAATGCACTGGAGGTGAGGATGAATTTTAGCACACTGACGTGTCCCCACCACGGACTCCTCCAACCTGCGAGCACGGGATCGCTCTCCAATTGCTGATATCACTGCTAGATGACTTCCTGTTATTCTAGAAAGAACTTCTACTTTACAGCGTGCAGATTTCCGTTGCATTCAGCCTCACATTTCCAACGCGACTCTTCGGGGCTGCGTGCCTCCAACTGTTCGCTGCTGGCACACAGAAACTCAGTCCGCTTGTGCGCGTTGTCCTCGTAACTGTGAACCTGCCAGACCTACTACTTCCGGCTCTTTACAGATGCCCAGAGACGTCCTACAAGGACGATCGTGCTGCCCCCCACCAGAGGCAGCTTTACGTCCTCCCGCCCGGCCGCGGGCCTTTCCTCCTCTCTCCCACTGTGCGCTGGCCGCACCGCCGCTGCCGCCGCAGAGGAGCGGGGAGAGGGCGGGCTAGACACAGGGACAGCAGGTGCCGCATCTTGGGGAGGGGGGGACCCTTCCACTGCTACACTGCTCAAAGGTTGCGATCGTGCGTGGGTGCTGAGTTCCCACCAACACCTCCGCACCTACAGAGACGATCACGTTTCCTCTCTAACCTATTTAAATAGCAAACGACCCCGGTTGTCTGAAGGGAAAGGCCCGTCTACTGCTGCAGGTACCCCCTTTGCTCCATTTTCCCACCGGCCTCTCCGTCAGTCTTTCCCCAGTGCCCCCGGAAGGTCACATCCAGGCTGACACAGACACAGAGTGTCTCCTGGTGTCCGCCTTCAGCACCTTCAAACCTTTCCGCCGGGCCGCGCTCCCCGGACAAGGCTCAGCACGTCACAGCTCTCCGCACGCCGGCGCGATCTGTGTACTGCTGCCGAACCCCTCAGTCGGCTTTCGCTGCCCCGGGATGGGGACCTGCAGGCACCACCCTCCCCCCGCCCCCCGAGTACGCAGGCCCCACCCAACACGGTGCAGTATTCCTTCCCACCAGGACTCTCCGAGTCCGGCGGCCCACCTGCCTCCAACCCGCAGGACCCACGTGCTGGAGACAGGCGTCCAGCAACATCCGGGTGGACGAGGCTGTCTGGCAGACAAGGAAACTGGCACGGGGCTTCCCTACAGGGTCACACTGCCGGACCGCCCCAGCCAGCTCACGTAACCAGCTCCCTGACACCTCTGGGCTCCTCAGGATGTGAGAAATCCCGAACTGGGAGAAAGGTGGCAACGGTCAGGCCGTGTCAACTCCAGGGGGTTGGTCTGTTCCAGGCATTAGACCCAACCTATTCCCAACCTTGGCAAGGCCGCAGGGCCCTCCAAGAACGTGCGAAGAGCCACAGCCTTGCGCCCAGAGGAAAGCCCATGCAAGGAATATCTGTGCTAAGACACCAGAATCTCATAGGCATCGAGCATTTGAGGATCAGAGGCTGGGCAAGAACAGGGCAGGGGTGGGACAGTCAACGGCAGCCAGCCGGCCACCTACAGGCTACTCCTCCAGGCCGTGGCCGTAGCACGTGAGGTCCACGGGGAGCAGCAGAGGGCCTGGAAGAACTACAGGCAGAGGTCTGGAGCCAGAAAGCCAAAGGGCCCGAGGCGCTCAAGGCGCAGGAAGCAGGATCACGGGGCCGGGGGCGCCACCTAGTGGCGGCAGCTCTCAAAGCCCAGGAGACCCTGGACAGGATCCGGGGCCTGGGGGTCACCACACACACCAAGCGACACACGCCAAGCGAGTCCCTTCAGTCCCAAAGTGGCGGCAAAGCCCTGGCCTAAAGGCCAGGAGAATCAAGCCTGCCAGGTCCTAAGGTCCTAAGGCCCTCCCGGCCCCTCCAGCTCCTGCTTCCGGGGCACCTGCTGGACTGGAACTCACTGCCGTCTCTCGGAGCCGGCTGGTCTTGCTCTGGGGGCGCAAGCCCCCGGCCTAGCATGAAAACAGGTTTTCATAGGGAGAAGGTCTGACTTCCATGGTGAGAAACCACTATTCTAGAAAAATCTTTCCACTCGCAGATGTGTAAAATGAGGCACAAGACAGCCCCACAACCCTGAGGGCCAGGCGGGGGCCAAACAGAGATTCAGGCACCGCTCACCGAGGTCTGACAGTGAGCCGCAGACACGACGGCTACGCTGTCGGAGGCCACCCACCCTACACCCACCGGGGCCGACCCACCCCGGCCACCCACAGTGGTCTCAGCGCTCCCGACCGGGTCCACCCCTCCCTCCTTGCAGGGATCCCAACTTCTCCCTGTGCCCTATTTCCCTCCGCCCGTCTCCCTCCCCATATTCAACTCTGCCGGACGTAGGCTCCCCCAGGTCTCCCTCCCCGCTCACAAACCTCCAACTGCCCAAGACCTGACAAAAGAGGATGGCCCAACTCCTCCTCACGGCATTCAAGGTCAAGTGCGGTCTTGGACAGGCCGACTCCCTGCATTTGGACCTACACACAAGCCTGCGACCCACCGACTATTACAGGACTCACGGACCCACCTCAGAGGGACACAAGTGACTGGAGGTGAAGCCCACCCAGGCGCCCTGCTGAGGACAGGAAGGGTGAACAGGAGACACTGAGGTTCCCCAGGGGCCCCCGCGGTGGCCAGGCACAGAGTGACCGGGCACACGACAGAAAACCTGCCCCTCCGGGGGACCCTCACCAGGGGTGCCGGGAGGCAAGGGCCACAAGGATGCCTCACCGCCTCCCCAGAAGCCTCCGGCTGCTCAGAAGGGAGGCCAGCACCGCTCCGCAGTACGTGACTCGTAAGCCTCCACACACACGGCCAGGCGTGCGCCGCATTCCCGGCGATGGGAACACTGGCCCAGGGCCAGGCACAGATTGGCGAGGGGCCCACGAGCCAGGGGAGGGCAGAGACGCCAGGGACAGACTCACACCCTCCTCTCCCTCCCGCCCGCCCCAAGCAGCCCCCACCTCTGAGAGCCCTCGACCACCCCCCTCCTCTGCCTCTCCAGGGCCCGGCCGCCGAGTGAACACATGACACACACACACAGGCGCGTGACCAGGCAGAAGCAGCACCCCAGCTGGCGGTCAGCCCGCAGACCTCTGCAGGCCCCCCCGCATGCCCCCCCGCGTGCCAGCCACACTCAGGGAGGCCCTCCGATTTGGAAGCGAGACCAAAGGGCCAGAGGAGGAACCACACTTTCCGCCCCGGCCAGAGGCGACTGCCAGCTGTGCACCAGCTCCAGGATTGACTGATGTCGAGGGCTTTGTGGCACGTGCTGGGCGTTCAGACACTCCGCCAGCTGGTCTGATCGGGCACGAGTGGGCCTCTGATCTCCCACAAGAGAAAGAAGTCACAGAGGTTTCTCTTCTGACGAGCCTCCCTAGGTGCAGGAGGGAAGCGTTCTGGTGAGTTACTAAGCCCAGAGAGTAGGTGAGGCACCACCGGGTCAGCCCTCCACGAGTCTGGCGGCGGATGCAGCTCAGGAAGGAACAGCAGCCTCGTCTGTCCTCTGGGACTCAGCGGGGCAAAGAGACGACGAGGAGGCCATTTACAAGGGACAGACACCGAAGTCAGTAACGCTGATGGAAACCATGGCAGGTTCCAGAACCAGCCCTCGGACAGTGTAATTACGGGACAGCTCTTTAAAGAAGGCTCTCAATCTTGGCCCAGTTTCCAAGAGCGGCAGGAAAGACAACAGGGAGCTACAGTCTTAAAGTCGCACAAGCTGACGAAACAAGAGGCTCCTGAAACACCACAGCTCCAGACGAACAGGGACGATTGGTCTCCCACCAGCCCTCGCCCAGAACAGAACAACCAGACGAGGACAGAGCTGTTGGGAGGAGTCTATCCACAGGGGGGCCCAAAGTCCCGGGGACCGAGGGACAGGCAGCGATGCTGGAGAACAAGGGGCAGTAGCCCCCAGGACGGGCGGCAGGGAGCAGTGGAAAGGTGCCCCCCCAGGCCGTCCGGGCCATCAGAGGACAAGGCGCCAGCTCACCGCCCAGCTGCCCCCACCGCTGCCCCTCTGCATCCTGCCGCTCCCCTGCTGGCACGCCGCGGGGTCCTGATGGGACAACGATGCTCCCTTCTCACCCCTGACAACTCAGTCCATCTCCCCGTCTTCCATCTGCCTAAGGGGAATGGCTCGCCCCAAAAGCAATCGCTCCCTCAGTATAGGCAAAGGTCCTTTAACAGAAGCCACCGCTGCAGTGCGGTCAAACGCCTGCCACCACGCCACCACCGACCTTAAAGGAGAACGTTAAGACTTGGGCAGGGACAGTCCCCTAGTTGCATTTCCCTCCTGTCAGCAAAGTGCCGCGTCAAACCCAACAGGCGGTTGCACAAGCCGCCAGGCGGCCTCCAGCAGGGCTTCTGCCAGGGGCTCCAGCCGCCGAGGGCCCAGGGGAGGCAGGACCTCACCGCCGGGGGCGCCCTCCGCCTACCTGATGTTCAAGCCCGTGGTCTGTTCCAGACGCTCCCAGCTCTGCAGCTTTGCCAGCAGCTTCTGCAAAGACAAGGAGGCGAACGCTGAGGGTGCCACGACCCCAGCATCTTCCCCCACCCCTGCCAAGGCCTCCGCGGCGAGCGACCCGCCGCCCTTCTTCACACAACCCCACGTCGGTCCCCAGACCACCCAGCCTCATGCGGAGCTGTCGGCGACGAGGAGGAGGTTAAGTCTCCCTGACCCCTCAGAAGAGCCTGCCCTCATCTCAGCCGAACGCCTCGGGGCATGGAGTCCGCTCCGGAGCAGATGGCTCCCGCCCAACTACGAGTGCGCCTCTTTGCGGCCGGCCCCGCAGACTCAGGAAGAAGCAGGCCGAGCGGCCCCGAGGCAGACCGGGCGCTGAAGCCACAAGACCCCACGCCCCTCCCCCGGTCCAGGGGTTCCACGGGACGCCGGGCCCCAGGGCAGATGCACTCAGCCCTAGCGCCCAAGTGTCCACAGTGGACGTGGCCCCACAGGGAGAACGGGATAAGGTGGGGACGTCCCCCACCTGGCGCCACGCGCAGGGCTGCCTGACCCTGCGTTCCTCACGCTGCTTCACGCGGACCTGCATTCCAGGTCAGTCTCCCTCCCCTTCTGGAACGGAACCACCTGAGGGCAAGAAGCGCGTGCCTTCGTCCGGCCTCCCGTGCCCGTCGCCCGGGCCAAGCACGGTCCTGGCATCACCGCACTCCCTCGGTCCCTCGAGTGCCCCTACCACGTGAGGGCATGGGCCGGGTAACAGAGCTGGGCACAGAGCCGATGCTTAGCGACCACCTACCGACGCCAGGCCCTGGGGAAGTACTCGCCATGAATTCACGGAGCCCCCACAACCCTGCAAGGCACACTCTGATGCTCCTCGATACACAGGTGCACGGAGAGGTTAAGCAACTTGCCCGGGGCCACAGAGCCAGCGAGCATCCATGGCAGGATGTCCCAGAGGCAGTGTGACTCGAGAGACAAAGCCTTAACCGGTGTCACAACTGTCCAGAGGAAACACTCCGTCTGGGGCTGCGTCTGCGGGCCAAGCTCACACGTCAGCCAGCACCTGCGAGGAGCTCGGCTCCCACCCCGTGAGGCCACAGGCCTCCGCTGTGACCAACTGCGGGACAGCTGCCAGCACGTTGCCACCACCCAGGAAACGACGCAGGGCTGCACGGCTCATAGGTGAGGCGGCAGGGAACGACCTGGGGGGGGCCGTGCAGAAGGACAGCGAGACCGGGGGACAGAGACCAGGAGGCTGAGCGCTAGTGTAACGTGTGCGCACCGGGCGAGACAGGCTCCCGTGCCCCCCGGAGCGCCCACGGGAGAAGCGCCCACGGGAGAAGCGCCCACGGGATGCTTTCGGCACCGCGCCCTCGCACCAGCTCTACGAGCACGTCCCACAAACGCCAGCATGCGTCCCAACAGCAGACACAGGAGAGGAAACGGAGCCGGGCGTCCGTGCCATCTGCGGGTGGGAGCCGGTCTGTGTCAGGCGCCCCGCACCACGTCCCCTATCTGTATCAGTTTTCCAATTTCTTCCGGGGGGCTGAGAACAGAGCACGCGCTCTCAAAGCTCCTCCTGGAGGCTCTCAGGAAGAACCCACTCCTGGCCCTCTCTCCGGCTTCTGGAAGCGCTCACCCTCCTCCACCTCGACGCCCCCACGGCAGGGGGCCGGGTCCTCCCCACAGGACACCCGCCTCGGCCCCCCCGCCTGCACAACGATCCGCGACCGGGGGCCCGCTGGCTCCCGGTGGAGTCTCCCCACCGCGGACCAGCTCGCCGGCACCCACACGTGCGGCCAGGCGGCTCCGGGGCCGCTGCTCCGCCCACGGCACCGGCCCGGCAGCTTCCACGTCTCAGGCGGGCAAGCGCAAGGCGGGCCCGAAACACCCGGGGTCCCCCACCTGCAGCACGCCCCCAGCCTCACCTCCTTCTCCAGCTCCAGGACCGCCAGGCTTTCCTGCATCTTCTCCTGGCGCCCCAGCCGCCGCCGCAGGCCCTCCAGCTCCTCCCTGAGCAGCCCGTTGGTCTCTCGCATCTCCCTGGGGGGCCGGACACCGCATCCCTCAAAGCGCCGCCACGCACAGGCAGGAGGAGCCGGGACAAGGAGTGCAGCCCCCCCCCCCCCCCGCCCCTCTGCCCCGCCGCCCGCACCGCTGCTGCGGCCCGCCGCCCACCCCGCCTCACCGCAGGCAGGCGCTCTCCTCCCGCAGCTGCTTCAGCTCCCGCTCCATCTTGGGCAGCCGCACCAACTCCGACTTCATGTTCTTCACGACCGCAGCATCCTGCTCCTGCAGGGACAGCTTCTGCTCCAAATCCTGAGTGAGGCCGGGGACAGAGAGGACAGAGTCGACCTCCACGGCCCCGGCTCGCCCTCGAGGTGTGCCTCTGTGCCACGTCCTCGGCACTCACTTCCAGGGGAGTCGTGCCCGGTCGGGGGCAGGACCCTAGCGCAGGTCTGCCCCAGGGCATGCGGCAACGGTGCCCCGAAGAGACGCCTCGGAGAAACACACACACCGTCCCCCCACGCTAGACCCACTCCTGCCACACGAGCACCCAAGTGACAGGCGAGTCTCTTCCACGGGACAAAGCCTCTCCTCTAAGATCTCCAGTTCCAAGACACCCTGAGGACGACCGGCACCCAGCAGCGGCAGGACCCAACAGGCTCGGTCGGTCAGTCAACAAATGTTTACTGGGCCCAGCTCTGTGGCAGGTACGGGGTCATGCAGCGGGGACAGGGTGACGCAGGACACACAGGAGGCCTCTGCACTTGCGCTCTGGTGGAAGGGCAGACACAGGCCGTGAAGGCGAGCGAATCCGGGGAGGTTGACCGGGGGTGGGGGGGGGGGGGGAGGGAACCAGGGCGGAGGTGACGTACCCAAAAACAGCACGTGGAACAGCAGAGGGAGCCGGGAGGCCCAACGGGGGAGCCGGCTGGGGAGGGGCCGGGAGGAGCCCAGGTCACTCGGGCTGGGGTCCGGAGCCCCAAGTTCCTCCGCAGGCAGGGCCCCCACCTCCGGACGCCCAGCCGCTCGCTCCTCTCGCTCGTGCGGCATCCCCAGCACCAAGCGCGGGCGCGCCACGCACAGACAGGCAGCGGTGTCAGCGGTACCAGGGCGCGGGCAGCTCACCGTCCCCAGGCGCCCTAAGCACACCCCCACCGAGGAGGCAGGAGGGGAAGAGCCCCCAGACACGGCCCGTGTCTGAGACGGAGTCACTCACCCTGATCCTCTGCTCTTGGTCAGCCCTCGCTTCCTGGCGGGCCTGGAGCTCCTGGACCTTCTCGTTAGCCTCCTGACATTTCCTGTCCGGAGAAAGGCACGTGACGTGCAGAAACAGGGGTGTGTGAAACCAGCGGCTGTCCTCACCCCGGAGGCTCTCCAGGGTGGACCCTCACAAACATACTCCACCCCCTCCCCCCTCCCAGGGCGCTGTGGCCCGTACCCTCGGGTCAGGGTGGGTGGCGAAGTCCACACCACGTGCAGGGCCCTGCCCAGCCTGCCACCGGCCCTGGTACAGCCACAGCCGAGGACCCACCAGGGACTGGCCCCCCCACACCCCCCCAACGCTGCCCAGGAGCGTCCAGAGCCCTCCTAGGACAGCATCTGCGAAGGCAAAGGCCTAGCTCCCAGGGAGAGAACTCAGCCTTCTGACCTCGCAGACTTCTGTCCTGCTCAGAGAGCTGCCTCCACTTGGAAGTCCTCTCCCGTCCACCCCACCCACCACCCCGGGGCGCCCTACATGGCCTTTAAAGGGAAGCTCTCGGGGCACCTGGGTGGCTCAGTCGGTTGAGCGTCCGACTTCGGCTCAGGTCACGATCTCACGGTCCGTGAGTTCGAGCCCTGCGTCGGGCTCTGGGCTGATGATGGCCCAGAGCCTGGAGCCTGCTTCCGGTTCTGTGTCTCCCTCTCTCTCTGACCCTCCCCCGTTCATGCTCTGCCTCTCTCTGTCTCAAAAATAAATAAACGTTAAAAAAAAAAAAAATATTTAAAAAAAAAAATAAAATAAAATAAAGGGAAGCTCTCTGCGAGGGGAGAAACTACCACTCTCCGCTATTGTTCTCAGAATACATAAAACACTTAGTGGCCAGCTTCAGTGGCCCCTGTGTCTGCCCCCAACAGCCTGTGGACGGGGAGGACAGACCAGAAGGGCCCCCGGAGGTTCTTGGGGCTTGGCACAGGCAGCACGCCTGGTTGCTGGGTGCTCAGACCACAGAGGGCACAAAAGGAGCCCGGGCCCTCCTGTTCTTCCACACAGTTAACAACCAGACCCGAAACTCAGCCCAGGCCCCAGCAGGCCTGCCCGCACCACGCCCAGCGAAGGCGCAGAGCCCCGCCCCCTGCACGCCCCGCCCCCCTGCACGCCCCGCCCCCGCCCCAGCACGCCCCCGCTCACTTGCGCTGCAAGGCCAGCTGCTCCTGGAGCTCCTGCTTCTCAGACTCCAGGCTCTTCACCTGCATCTCCTGGTTCATCACGCTCCACTGCAGCTCCGAGACCTTCCCCTTCAGCGTGCTGATGGTCTGAGAGCAGAGCGGGCGGCCCAGAGCAGCTGAGCGGCTGCCGGCGCACAGAGGCGAGCCGCCCACCCCGCGGCGGCGGGACAAATGCCCCCACGAGAGCCTGCCCCTCCCATCCCCCTCCTGAGGGCAGGGACACAACCTGGGAGGGCATGCCACCCCCTCACCCCATCCCTGGCTACGCGGCCTGCCTCGCATTTCCCTCAAGCAAATGGGAAGAGACCGGGTCGTGGTGACGGGCTGCTCCCGAGACCGCCCGGGCCGGGTGACATCTGCCACTCAGGACCCTCGCTCGTTCCTAGCGTGCTTGCATGGCTCTCCCTCCACGCCTGCCCCGGTGTCTCCATCCGAGATGAACCCCCACCATGCCATCATCCCAGCTGAAACACTCCCTGTGAACCACAGCCAAGTCCCTGCCAACAGGTCGGAAACGGGGACTGAGGCCATCCTCAGAAGGCTACAGGAGCCCCACAGAACGGAGGAGCTGCGGGAAGACCGTGCAGACCCCGTGCCCTCATCCAGAAGCAGGGAGAAAGGAGAGCGGAGGCTGGGGAGGCTGGGGAGGCTGGCGAAAGCAGGGCCTTGGGACTTTCAGGGGCAGAACTTCTGCCCGGCCGTCAGACCACACCCTCACCCGGTGACCTCTAGTGACCATCTGCTGACCGCTCTCCTTCTGTGGCTGTCCCAGGGAAGCCGGCTCAGAGGCGTCCCTGTAAATTAGCCTCCTGGAGCGGAGGATGAGAACCGAGGACCCGCACCAGCGAGGAGGCCCACCCCTGCCCAGGACCCATGTTTGTGGGGGCCCAGGGGCACTGACACAGGCCATCCACGTCCCACACTCCGGCCATCTGCATGGTCTGCTCTGTTACGATGGCGCCTGCCAGCCTGGGAACCCAAGAAAAACGAAGGTACTAAAATACACTGATCTAAGAAGACAGCCTTCGAGAAGTCTTCCCGAACTCCAAACACGCACACCACACACCCGGTGCTGCGCTGGATACGGGACAGATGGCTGGCCGCACGCAGGACGCCGCTGCATGGAGGCCGGGCCGGCAGCAGGAGGACTCCCTGCTGACGGACTTCTCGAACCAGGCACCCCGTAAGAGAGCGCGGTGCGGGAACAGCGACAGCCTCGGTCACCAGGGAGGGCTTTCTCCAAGGAAGTAAAAAGTAACAAACAAAATTCAGCGTCCTCCTTCCTGACTGGCCGAGACCTTTCCCACTTCCGTGGCGGTAGCCTCCCCCCGCATCCGGCTCTGTCCCCCGCCCCCGTGGGCCGCACACCAGCCTCCCGCACGCAGGCCCCGGGGAGCACGCAGGCCCCAGGACACAGCTCGGGCAAGCACGCCAAGGGCGACACGGGGACTTGTCTTGAGCCGATCACGGCTCCGCTCCTGCCAGCATCCACATCAGAAGACAGATGTAGGAACAACGTTAACATACTCCCCAGCGTTGCCAAGGCAAAAATAACCTGCCGCTTCCCGAGATCTATCAAGTGGAGACGCACGCAGAGACAGAATACCAACGATCCCGCGCCCCCGCTCCTCCCCCGGCAGTGCTTCATCTCCTTCCTCCCGGCGCCCGCGAGCCGCAGCAACACCGCAAAGGGACAGGGAAGGTCAGGAGAGCCCCGTCTCCACCAGCATCAGCGTCTGGGCTCTGCTTCTGAAATTTATACAACCTTCAACGGGTCGAGGGAATAAGGAGCAGGGCTCGGATGTGCTCTGGCTTCAAAGGCGCTCTCAGATGCTAACAGACCTACTAATCAAAGACATGCAAATCCAGAAGCACCACTTACGTCTCCGGAAGAGACAAAAAAAGGTATCTAGGTATTTCCAGAAGACTTCCAGAAGATCCACGACAGGAAAGGCTACAGGGAAACCAGAACCCTCAACAATGCTGTCAGGACAACACGGCAACTGTCAGCAGAAGCCAGCGACCTCAAACCCCACTCCTAGGAACGCGCCTGAGTGAGCACCTCAGTAGAAACAGAAAGTACACGCCACCTGCCGCGTTCGTATCCCGTACGTACTCATACCAGGACGCACGCACGTAAAACAGTTTTTTTCGTGACAAAACACGGGCCAGTCGACCATTAAAAGTCCTAATGACAGAGACTAAGACAACGTTTGACTCATTAACTGAAAACCACGAGTGGAAATGAGGATCTGTATCCGGATTACGACGGACGACACAGAAACCATCGGCGCAGGAGCGGGAAGGGGACTCTGAGACCGGCCCCGCACGACGCGGCCGCCCCGGGGCGGGCCCTCACCTCGCCGGCCGCGGCCAGGCCGTCCTCCTTCTCCCGAAGCTTCTGGCCGGCGGCGTCCAGGCTCTGCCGGCACCGCCTGTGGCGCTCCAGCTGCTCCTTCATCCTCTCCTCCGCCTCGGCCTCGCGCTCCTGCAGCTGCCGGATGCGCGTCAGGAGCTCCTGGTTGCGGTCCACCTCGCGCTGCCAGAGCGGGGACAGAAAGCGGGGACAGTGAGCGGGGGCGGGGCGGCCCAGCCCACCCTCCCCGGGGACAGGCGCGGCCATGCCGCACACCCCGCTCCCGCGGCGCACATCACCTCCCGCAGCCCTTCACCCCCGCCACGCGTCTTATGCCGGGAAGGCAGCCGCAGGACCAAGACTCCCTCGCTCTGATGGCCCCGGGGGGGGGGGGGGGGGGGGGGGGGGGGGTTCCCGAGAGCCAACGGTCGGCCACGGGGAGCTTACCTTCAGCCCCAGAAAGGAAGGGACCACAAAGCGGGCACCTAATGCTGCTGGCCTCTGAGCGCTCCCCAGGAAGGGGAGCCGCGCAAGCCCCCCGCAAGGTCCGCCAGCACCCCCAAGGCAAGTGCTCACCCCAGGGCTCTGCAGCCCAGCACCACGGGGGAGCAACACGAAAGTGGGGACACAGCCTGCTCAAGGGACACACGGGAATAAGGAGCTACAAGCGTGGCCTCCGAACAGCCAGGGGACCCTTCTGCCACGGAAACACGCCAAAGAGCAGGGTGCGGCATCTCTGTTCGGGCTGCCAGTCCCAAGTGCACACAGGGCGGTCCGTGCAGGTCCCCAGACCTCAGACACCAACCGGAGTCTCACCATCTAGAGGCTCCAGAGTCCCACCCACTGCCAAACTGGCATCCCTGAAAACCCACGACACGTGTCCCAGACAAAGAAACCACGTGAGAGCTGCTCGCTCAGGCGGTCCAGGTCCCACGCAGCCGCATCTGCGGGTGGGAAGGGAGAGGCCTCTCAGAGAGACAGGCCACGCTCAGCGAGGGCCTGGGATTAAGCGCAGCCCGCATCCTTGGACTTCCCCAAGACAAAACTTCCACCGACCCTGCCACGATGCCCCACCCATTCCAACATATCCTAAGCACCTGTAAGGTGCCACAGCCCGTGCTGGACCCTGGAGACCCAGAGCAGCCAGGAGGCCCTGTCCTTGACAGACTTACGGCCCAGGAAAATTCCAGGAGCTGCACACCCCGTGCCTTCTGCCTGAGAGCCAGGCGGTAACACCAACACCACAATTCCTACCATCTCGGGGCCCCTGGTGCCACCTCCACACCCCTAATAAGGCACTTCGTTACCACGGCCTTCCCCTGTCCCTCCCAGGACGACCCTGAGCAGCAGCTAACACCACACGTTAAGAGAGAGACCCTCTCAGAGCGGCACCAGGACCATGCCAAGGCCATGGCACCCACTCGCAGCCCGTGTTTCCGGGCTACTGGGCCCACGCGGCACACCGTGGCCAGAAGCCTGCGTACCAGGTCGAACACATCAGATTAGCATCACGCCCTCGAAGACATCAGCTATTTTTACAGGACTAGGAAAGCATGCAGATATGCTACGTAAGGCAAGAACGGGGCCAGACATCCACCCCTGGGAAAGCGTGGGCAGGTCAGAGACTTTCCGGTCCAATGCTTTGCTGGAGTCTGGCAGCATTTCCACAAATCATCAGCACTTATTAAAAAACCCTGGTGAAGTGCTGTTGATCAAAGCAAAGGAAGCAAGGGATTCATGCCCTAAGTAAAAACCTAGCACCTTCTCTAGGTAACACGCTTTCCCAGCCTGCCCTGGGTAAGCCAGGGACAACAGGAAGTACCCCCAGGCTGGAGGTCTTTTTTTTTTTTTTCTTTTAATTTTTAATTTATTTTTTAGAGACAGAGAGACACACACACAGAGTGCGAGCGGGGGGCAGAGAGAGAGGGAGACAGAGAATCTGAAGCAGGCTCCAGGCTCCGAACTGTCAGCACAGAGCCCGACGCGGGGCCTGAACCCACGAACCGTGAGATCATGACCCGAGCGGAAGTCGGCGCTTAACCGAATCAGCCACCCAGGCGCCCCTGGAGGTCTCTGCTCTGGGCCCTGTAACCACGTGAGCAAGACCGGTCCAGCCCGGACCTGAGACCTCCATGCAACCCAGTGACTTTCCAAGCCTGTCGCCCCGTGGCACCTGGTATTTCTGCTGGATTTACACCCCAATTCTTGGCAGGGGTGGGGAGAACGGGCAGCCCCGCAGAGAGGAACGCCCACCGGCACCTCGCCAGGCAGACGGCAGGCAGTCCTCCCCCGTGCGCTGCCCCCTCAAGGACGTCGAGCACAGTCACTCTGTGGCCTCAGGAGGGAGAACAGCTTGGCTCCCAGCCGGGAGGGCCACCTGCCCGGCGGCCCAGCAGGCACCGTGCACAGCGCCCTACGCCGGGCCCGGCCGCCCGCTCGCACCCACCTCGTAGCGCCTGGCGCTGGTGCTGGCCGCCCGCTCCAGCTCCACTCGCGCTCTCTTGTGGCTCAGCTCCATCTGCGTCTTCTCCCGCTCCACCTGGACGACCTGGGACTTGGAGCGGATCCGCTCGGCTCGCTCCTCCAGCTGAGCAGGTCACACCCGAGGGAGAGAGAACCCTCAGCAGCCGCGCCGAACCGCTGGGGGGTTCGCCTGACGCTCGCACGCTGACACCTGCTCCCAGCAGGGCCCGTACTCGGCCTCGGGGGAGAAGGACGGATGCCCGGTCTTTTGTTGGAAAACGGGTACACGGAGCCAGTAAACAGAGAGGACACAATAACAGGAAGAGAAGGACCTATTTTTTTTTTCCATTTCTTTTAGCATTTGTTTCTTTTTGAGGGACAGAGAGAAAGAGAGAGAGAGAGAGACAGAGCGTGAGCAGGGGAGGGGCACAGAGAGAGGGAGACAGAATCCGAAGCAGGCTCCACGCTCCGAGCTGTCAGCACAGAGCCCGTCGCGGGGCTGGAACCCACGGACCGTGAGATCGTGACCTGAACCGAAGTCGGATGTTCAACCGACTGAGCCCCCCAGGTGCCCAAGAATGATATGTTTTAATAAGGCGGTGTGTATGCTTGTTTTAGAGAAAAGAGCATATTAGTTTCCTACTGCTGTGCAGCAACTTACAACAAACTTAGCAGCTAAAACCCCACGTTAGCCGCCGTCAGGCTCTGTGGGCAGAAGGCCAGGTCGTGCGGTCAGGCTCTCACAGGCTAAAATCAACGCCCAGTGGCCACGCTCCAACCTCATCTGGACCGTGAGATCCTCTCCCACACTCACATGGCTGGAGGACCGAGGTCCCGTTTCCTTGCTATCAGCCCCGGGCTGCTGTCAGCCCCTGGAGACCACCCACATTCCCTGCCACGTGGCCCCTGGCCACCTCCAAAGCCAACAAAGGAGAATCCCCCATATGTGGAATCCCTCTCCTGCTCTGTCTCTGACTTCTCGATCTGATCTAGTGACCTAGGTTTAAAAGGCTCATCTGAGTGAGTCAGGCCCAGCATCATAAGGTCAACTGACTGAAGTTCTTAATTCTGTTGGCAAAATCCCGCCGCCACAATACCTAGCGTTTAAGTGGGAGAAAGTGTGGCCCACCTGGGGCCGGGAATTCGGGAGCCGTCTTACAAGTACACCCACCACAGAGGGTAGGCACACAAAGGTGAGGTCAAGCCTTGAAGGGCCTCGGAGGACACGTCCGTTTCGCAGACCCACTGACTGTCAGGGTCTCTGGCTCACGTGGACTAGAGCCCGACCACTCCAAGAATGCCTGGTAGCACAGCAGCTCCAGAGCACGAGAAACAAACGCAGAATCTCGGGCTGCGCCCCACAGATGCCAAATCAGAACCTTCCCCTGAAACATATCAGGTATTCACGTGCACACTGAAGCGTTACGGCGAGTGGTTCCCAGTTCCACCAGGGATGCTGGGCAACGTCTGGAGACGCTGCCGACCGTCAAAAGACGGGCAAGCGGTACGTGTTCGCTACCGGCACCCCGCGGGCAGAGGCCAGGGATGTCGCTCAACACCCCGCAAGGCGCAAGCCTGTCCTGCAGAACAAAGAACCACCCACCCCAAAACGTCAGCCGTACCACGGATGAGAAATCCCAGGCTAGGGGAAAGGTATCTTCTCTACCCACCCCCCCACCCACCGTCTCTCGGGGCTCAAGTCCACACTTCACTCCTCTGACACTTTCTCTCACTTCCACCCCCACCCGTTCACGTGGGGGAGTTCCGAAGTGCACCTCCCGTCAGACTCACTGGCCTTCCCAGCCTCACTCTGTGCCTGCAGCTAGGGCTCCCAGCTCCCGTGGGCACCACTGCACAGGGACCAGGAGTCCCAGAGAAACAGACCCATGGACACATCTTCCTGAAACATCGACTGCACGTGAAGGAAAGTAACTGAAACATGTTTATGTCGAAACCAACACTGACATGTAGCAGAGCGACTGTAAACACTTTCCCACGGAAACAAGAGGCTTAAAAAAAGGGCAGGGGGCCCGGAATGGTAGTCAAAGCACTGATTTCCAGGCTCCCCCCAGACCTGTAGGTTCTCAGTTCCCTCATCTGCCATCAGGGGGCAGCTTGGTAGGGCAGAAAACCACTGACGGATGTCCCGGGCCAGCTCAGGACCAGGTCAGGGCCCGGGCAGCCTACGGCCGCAACACTCTAACCAGCTCGCTCTGGCCACGGCACCCGCCTACGGGGTCCCGCAGACTGAGGAAGCCCTCCACAGCACTAGCTTACTGAAAGGCTGGCCTCTGAATTTCTAGATTCTATAGTTCCGACAGGTTGGCCAAAAGTTGCCAGACATTTGCATCAACAAAACTGTAACACTTGTGTAGACCAAAGCTGCTAACTTCTTATTTTGCCAGTGAGCAAGACTCAAACAAACAAAAAGCACAATTGCCACCAGCGTTTCCAAAAAATGCTTTAACGCCAAAAACAAATGTAAAAGATTCAATTTCAGAATGAAAACCGGTCCTTGCCAAAAAATGACAGTGAGCAGCAACTCAGCCCACAAACAAACAGAAATCATTCAATTATTCAGCAAACGAATGCACACAAACACACCAGCATGTGTTTGACCAGATGCTGCCTGGGCCTCCCTGGGGCTCCCGGGCTCCATCAGGGGCCGTTTCCCTGGGATGGCTCAGGCCGCACAGCACAGGGGAGCTGCTGGACGCCGGCAGTGCAGAGGGGCGGGGGCCAGGCGCAGACGCCACCCCCTGCTGGTGAGGGCCCAGTGATCCCTGCCCCCGTGAGACTGACCCCACAACTCTGTGGAACCTCAAGTCCTCCAGAAGATCTGACCCCTTTATCACGGTGTATGGTCAGTGTTGCAAGGAAGTGAAATAAAGGAAATAGGACTTTTTTATCACAAAACCGTAAAAGCCACATCACGGCAGAGTGAAAACAAGATCTGCAAACACCCCCCACCCCCACCCCCCACAGTGGTCTGAGACCAGGGCACACCCAATCTTTCCCTTTCTTGGAGACCCTTCCCGACCCAGGGACCGGGGACCCGGGTGCTCCCCGGCACAGGCCCCACCTAAGGCGTGTGTCTTCCCACCTGGAGCCCCGGAGCCCCTCCCGCGGAGCCCCTCCCGCCGGGGGCGCTCACCTGCATGCTCTCCTGGTACTGCATCTGCAGAGAGCCCTGGGCGGAGGTGGGAGCATCCAGTCCAGATCCTGCCTCCACCCGCTGAGAAATGAAGTTGTTCAAAGACCTCAGGGTGGACAGCACCGTGGTGTTCTCCCCCAGGTCGTCCATGGCCACCTGGCTCCTGCAGGAAGACAGGGAGGGCCCACGGTGAGCGTCTGCAGGCACCATTAGCTGCACCAGCGCCGGGGGGGGGGGGGGGGGGGGCGCCTCTGGGCAGCCCCGCCCTCCCAACACACACAGTGCTCACAGCACTCCCGAGCCCATAACCACATTTCCAGGGCCAAGCGGGAGCCCACACCGCCACTTGACCAGAGAAGAAATAGAGGCATCAGAAGACCACGCCGCTGAGCCGCTGTCACGGTGCTGACCTGCACGCCAGCGACGGACAGACGGCTCCCAGAAAAAGATGCCCAGCAGTCCCACGGCACATGGCCCCGTCAACACAAAAGACCCAGCCTCTGGGAACGAGAAACAAAGCAGGCCGCAGTGGCGATGGCTGGCAACCCCAGCGACGCTAACCGTAATCACCGCTAACGATGACCTTAACAGGCATTGCTAGTTTCGACCAAAAAGAAATGTACGTGACGCTGAGCACTGAGCCTTCTCGAGCCTCGGTTTCCTCATCTGTAAACTGAGGACCAGGAAAGCCTCTTTGCAAAGCTGCCGTGAGGATGACAGTGCCTGTCCTAAGTTTCCAGAAGGCAGGGGTGAGTCATGCCAGATCCTCACTCGGCCTGGAACTTCTCACAGGATACCTCAGACTTCACAACGGGCGAACTAGGTGTTTGCACACGTGTGAGACGTGAGAAAGCGAGGCTTCAGAAGCTACAGAATGGACCGGATCCCAGGCCCGCTTGGCTCTCAGGTCCAGTTTGTGCTCCACGAGCCAACGCGTGAACAAGACCAAGGAGCCGCATCCCCGAGAGCAAGGGACTGTGGCTTCACGCGGCCGGCCCGCCCCCCCCATCCACCAGCGGGCACAGGTGTGGACTGCTACAGGTGCCCACCGTGTCCCCTTCGGGAAACAGGCTGGCTCGCAGCGACTTCCCCCAGGTACCAGACTGAAAATGTCTCCCTGCCAACACCCCAGCGGAAGAGACTGAGAAATCTTAGTTTGGTTGTGAGTTTCCTGTACGAGAACCTTGGCCCTCTGCACACAGAGCCCTTCTCCTGTGCAGGCCATGTGTCCGCCCCTGGACAACACGGCTGTCCTCGCCAACTCTCAATCGCACTGGGAGGGAAAAGGGGACTGCAAGAGCAGGGCAAGCGCTCAGTGCTGACAGCGGCGGCAGACAGCTGAGCTCTTCTCTGGAAGCAAACCCTTAGGTCTGCCAAGGTCAGCCCCGGGCCATCCTCTCCATCCCCCCAGGAGAAACTGAGCCGGTAGGTCCCGTGCAAGAACGGATGCCTGGGATGCACTGGAACCAAGGGAACACACGCGTTGTCAACTGCCTGTAACTGGGCCACTACACGAGGCACGCGATCAGGCAGCAGCCTCCATTCCATCCCCTTTATCCCACAGACTCCACACCCCCAGGCTGCGCGCCGCCTGTCACCTGCCCTTCTCGGCCAGGACACCGCCCGGGGGGACCTTCGGCGCAAACTCCAGGCACACGTGCGTCGCCCCCCGCCCGCCCTGGCCTCCGGGGCGTTCAGGGGCTGCAGCGCGCTCCGCTAGAAGAGGCGCGGGTGACAGCACGCGGGCCGGTGCAGCTTCCCAGCCAGACGCTGGGTGGGGGTAAGTGGGGGTAAGCCCCGCCCCTAGACGCCACCGCCAGGGACCCCGTCCGGACCCCGGCCCGTGTTCGCACCTCAGCCCCAGCTCCTAAGACCCCGGCTCCCGCTCCCAGCACCTCGGCTCCGAGGACCCCGGTCCCGACTCGCACCCGAGCCCCAGCTCCGAGGACCCCGGCTCCGAGGACCCCGGTCCCGGCTCGCATCCCGGCACCGGGGACGCCAGCTCCCAGGACCTCGGCCCCGCTCTCACCCCGATCCCCGTTCCCAGGACCCCCGCTCCGACGACGCCGACCCCTCTCCGAGGCCCCCGCTCCCGGCTCGCACCCCGGCCCCCCGCTCCCTAGAGCCCGGCTTCGGGTAGCACCCCGGCCGGGCTCCGAAGACCGAGCGCGGGAGGGGGGCAGGAGGGAGGAGACCAGTGGGCAGGGAGAGGGGGCGCCACCCGCGCCCAACCTGGCTCCTCGACCCCGCCCGAAGCCCACCCGGGACCCTGACACCCCGCCGCTCACCTCAGCTAGCCCGCCGCTCGCCTCGGCCGCCGCTCAGATCTCCCTCCTCTGCGCCCGCGCCCGCGTATCGCGAGAAGTGCCGCCGCGCTCTCGCGAGACCTGGGCAGGGCCGGCCGTAAATCCCGGAATCCGAGCACCAGCGGGGCCGGGGACCTCCGCCTGCTCCCCAGAGCGGTCCGCTCCCTTGACACCGCCCTGGCAGGACTCGCACCAAAGGCCGGCCCGCGGGACTGTCGCGGTGCCAGTGTTCCCGCGCGGGACGGGCCTCCGCTGTGGCGGTGGCCTCGCACCGTATTGTGTGGAATAGCACGGCCCAACGGTGGCCTCTTCGGGACAAAGTTGCTGGCTCTGACAACTCCCAAAATTTCGTTACGGTATTAGCTTGAATATGTTTTTAGTTTCCACAGGGTCCACTGGAAAGGCAAAATACTCTGCTTCTAGGCTACCCTCCCAGCGCCCTGTGAGCTCCCATAGCCAGCGATCATCGTCCGGTAGCACAGGTCTCGCTCCCTCCTGAACCTCGTCCTCCAGTCTCCCACCCCACCCGGGACCGAGCGCCCTAGGGTCTGCACCGCGCTCGGGAGGGTCTGCATCGTACCCAGCGTCTACACCACGCCCCCTAGGGTCTGCACCTCCGCCACCTCTGATCTGCCCAGTGCTCCAAGGGTCGGCACCTCTTCCCCGGTCCCGCCCCATCCCCGGATCAGCACCCCGCGCAAGAAATGCGGTGGGGAGGAGCCCTGAGGAAGTGGGGAGATTTTCCCGTCCTATTTGACTACAACCAAAAGTAAAATGAAAAAAGGTTAAACCAAGCCTGCAGCCCACTTCAGAGCGCTGGACTGCACCCTGGGGGACTGATGGAGATTGTGGGGTTCCCTATCTACCCAGGCTCTCCCTCAGCTCCACCCTCGGGATTTAATCAGGGTTATAGTCCATACACTCTTATTAAGGGGTGAGCACCCCTGCAGGAAATGGCTTTTTTTCTTAAATGTTTATTTTTGAGAGAGAGAGAGAGAGAGAGACAGAGCATGAGCGAGGGGAGGGGCAGAAAGAGAGGGAGACACAGAATCCCAAGCAGGATCCAGCTTGGACTGGATTGTCAGCACAGAGTTGTCAGCACAGAGCCCAACCCGGGGCTGGAACTTAAGAACCGGGAGATCTGACCTGAGCTGAAGTTGGATGCTTTAACCGACTGAGCCACCCAGGCGCCCCCCCCCCCTTTTTTTAAATCACAAACAGCTTTGAAAAAAACAATTTTTATAGAAACAAACTTCAAAGCATGGAAATCCCCTAAATAAATACAATCTACGTTGTTTTATAAAGCTGCATCAAGTTCCTGGAAGAGAATAAAAGGAAATACAGCACTCCACGTGGCTGCTTGCTTTGGCAATTCCAGTCTTAGGGGCCGGGAGTATTACAGCAAGGTGGATTTCCAGCAACAAAACAAGCACACCACCCCCTGCAAAACTCACATGAAATGTCTTCCCTAACTGCCCCCGGTTCTGGTTGCTTGAAAGTATTAATTTCCACACCATTCACCAGAGAGATGGAAATTAACCCCCAGGTCGAAATTTCAGATTTTCATTCGCATTCGCTACACTGTATAACCACAGCCTGGCTGGTGCCTTCTGGGAGCAATGGTGGAAACTCTGTTACAAGCGAACAGCCTGTTGAGTCCAGTGTTACATCAAGGTTTCTCCCTCCCACTGTCTTTTCATCCTTCCTCTGCACCTAAGATCACTTAGGGACTATTTTTCATCATATATCGTGACCAGTGAATACACTGTGGTTCAAAGAAAGGTCCCACCCTCGTCCTGCCAGCCACGTCCCGGATCAAGCTCTGACCCCTCCAGCCACACTCCAGGAAAGAGCTCAGACCACACTTGCAGTGAACGAGGGCCACATATGGCAGAGGCAGCCCTCAGTCCTCCACAGGCCCCTTCGCTCTTTGGTACTGTGTGGCCAAGAGGTACACCTCTGAAGATTCCTTCCTGCTGGCTCTAGGCTTCACAGTCCTGGTGTTCTGGAACTGCTCGGCCAGTCTCTTCTGTAACCCAAGGCTTTGACTTCCAGCCCACGTTTTGCAGAGGAACGTTCCGCCGGGGTGCAGAACATCTGGAGCCACGTCCAGAAGGGACGAGCACAGGCTAATGAGCCTGTCGTGATCCAGGCTCCGGATCCCTGTGGCATTGGGTGCCATGTCACTCAGAATGACATCTGCTCTCCCGCCAGGAAGCAGCTCTCGGACTCTCTGGATGGTTCTGGGGTCAGTCACGTCAGCGGGGGACAGAAAAGTTGCCCCCTCCAGGGGGAATATGTGGAGAAGGTCTACCCCAAGCACAAAGCCCACAGGAGCACTGGGATCTAAGGAAGACAGAGTATGTTATTTATTTACGGCCTGAATCTTCCCTCAGAAATACAAACAGAAAAATAAAAGTAAAAAGTCAGGACCGACGTAAAGAGCGAACACGCCAAGAGGTGGACACGGGCCTTTCCCCACTTGTATCCATCCCAAACACACACATGGCAGGGGTGACAGTCCCCACTCTGCACACAAGGAAACTAACTGAGGCCCAGAGAAGAGAAGTGCCTGTCCCGGGGCAGGCACCTGACCCCAACTCTGACTTCACCTCCCTTCCAGAGGCCAGCTCTCTGTGAAAGGGGGATCTCCGAGTGGGCTTTCTGACAAACTGAACCAATGACACATGAGTGCATACAGCACCTCCGGGTTAACTCAGCACTTCCGTTAGCTTAATCCAATTTCTTTTGATGCAGAAACTACTAGAAGCAAGCCGAGAAGTGGGGAAGACAAGGTACAGGAACCGATCCCTCGACCAGGTGTGAGTGGTACCAGCTGGGCAGTAGAGGCCATCGTCTCACCTGGAACAGGGCCTCGGGCCAGCACGACTGCTGTCCCCGCCCCACGCTGAGGAGAGGAGCCCTTCTCCCCAGTCCCCCGGGCATGAGGGGAGGGTGCCGTCACAATCTGCTAGTGCAGACCGCCTAGCAAAGAGGCTGTCCCACGGCGGTGGAACGTGGGTCTTACTTCTAGCTAAGGACTGGAAGTCCAACCATTTTGAAGAGTGCATTTTTCAAAGGAGAAAACTCTCATGTTCAGCCCTGGAAAGTAGGCCATCTCACTCCTCACGGCATGTACCTGACTCCCATTAACATCCCAGGCGTCATAACCTCGGGAAGGGGCCACTAGAGGCAAATACTTTGGGCGCATCTGTACACGTTCTGGCAGGAAAAGAAACCGGACATTCTATCCACAGCCTTTGCTTCGGCCGCTGCTTCCTACGAGTCAAACCTGGCCGTGCTCCTCCTTCCCCTGAGGAGCAGTTATACAGGGACAGGAGCCATTAAAATCCGTTGTTAGTGACGAATGGATACAGAAATTGTGCTTTATACACACAATGGAACACTACGTGGCAATGAGAAAGAATGAAATATGGCCTTTCGTAGCAACGTGGATGAAATTGGAGAGTGTGATGCTAAGTGAAATAAGCCATACAGAGAAAGTCAGATACCATATGTTTTCACTCTTATGTGGACCCTGGGAAACTTAACAGAAGTCCATGAGGGAGAGGAAGGGGAAAAAAAAAAAAAAAGGTGAGAGAGGGAGAGACCCAAAGCATAAGAGACTCTTAAAAACTGAGAACAAACTGAGGGTAGATGGGGGGTGGGAAGGCGGGGAGGGTGGGTGATGGGTATTGAGGAGGGCACCTTTTGGGATGAGCACTGGGTGTTGTATGGAAACCAATTTGACAACAAATTTGACATAAAAAAAAAAAAGATGCACTTTTAAATACATTACAAGGAACCACAACATCTTAGTTATCTCTAACTAAATAAACGTAAGATAAAAAATAAAAATAAAATAAAATCTGTTGTTAGGTCTGTGGGCAGGCTCAGTGGTAGGAAAACGAACAGAGGTCTCGGACAGAAATCCCTTCACTTAGGTGATATTTGAGTTAAAAAAAAAAAAACTGTAACCTGTTCTAGGGCCCCTGGCGGCATCCCACACCCAGTAACGGGGCTGGTTCTTTGTCCTGAACCCAGGGAACAGCACTCCCAGCCCGTGCATTCAGAAGCCCGCCAAACCCCTCCGAACCTCATTCTTCACTAGGAAAATGGGCACAAGGTCCGCACCCCAGGTGTCTGAGATTTCTGTGAGCCGGCACATATGTCATGTAATGCCAGCGATTCTGGTCCGTTCCGACTTTACGACAGGAAACACAAAGGGTAGGGATGCTCACCACGGCTTGTGCAGCTAACAAGGGCCCCGAGGGCAACACCGGAGCCCAGCAGGAGGCTGGCTCAACAGCACAGGTCTACACGAGCGTTTACAAGGACGCCAGGGCTTTCCACACTGAGGGTATTGGTTTCTCCCGACTGATCAGGGGAACCTTATTAACATAGAAACATTTTCTTTTTTTTTTTTTTTTTACAAAATCCTAAAACATAAAATAGGTAAAAGCTGAGTCCCTCAGGTTGAGCCAGAGGGGAGAACCTTGAGCAGCCCCCAGCCGGGCCTCCAGGAGACCCAGGGCTTCAAAGACCAGGACCTGGAAAACTCTGGGGTTGACTGAGCTGTGCAGGCATGGGAAAATGTCAATAGATCAGTAAGTGGGGGGTGGGAAGAAGCCCTCCATTAAGGCTCCAAATCAGTAAGAAGAATGTGATTTACTATCGTTTTTGAAAAAGGAAACATGGGGCGCCTGGGTGGCTCAGTCGGTTAGGCGTCCGACTTCGGCTCGGGTCATGATCTCGCGGCTCGTGAGTTTGAGCCCCACATCAGGCTCTGTGCTGACAGCCTGGAGCCTGCTTCGGATTCTGTGTCTCCCTCTCTCTCAGCTCCTCCTCTGCTCACGCTGTCTCTCAAAAATAAATAAATGTAAAAAAAAAAAAAAAAAATTAAAAAAATATTAAAAAAAAAAAGAAAAAGGAAACATACACGTGTAGTCACGTGTGCAAAAACAACTTCGGGAAGGGGGCTCTCCGACACATTCACGCACACACGGACGTGGTGACGTGAGGCGCTTTTAGTCTCCGTCGTAGCTTTCCACCCGGTCTCCCGCTGTCAACACGTCAGCGTCCCGTTTTCCTCATCAGCCCCTACACCAGCCACTCCGAAGAACGTGTTGTCACAAAGCGGCTTGGCCACCTCCCCTGGTGGAGGGCAGCTGGCCCGCGCCCGCACGCTCGGGGGTGGCCAGGGGCCCTACCTGCGCCCGCGGCGTTGACCCTCCGCACGGCCACCTGGCTCCACGCCCCGGGAGCCGCCCCACAGTCTAAGACCCGGAGGCCGGGCCGCAGGATCTGGTGCCTGTCGTTCACCTCCAAAAGCTTGAAGGCACTTCGGCACCGGTAACTCTCCACCTTCGCTGCCTTCACAAACGGGTCCCTCAAATGACGTGTCAGCCACAGGTGCTCAGCAGCGGTCCGACCCTTGGAGTGGCTCCCAGAGGTGTGAAACCTTTGCCGCCGAAGGGACGCACATACCAGCTTCAAGGACCTGAGAAAGAAAAGGGAGCAAACAAGTAGACATCACACAGGCAGGGTCCCTGGTTCAACCCACGTGTTTTTAGAGAAGGGCCCGGAGGCCCAAACGGGGAGGAAACTTGACAAGGCGACGCGGCCAGAGAGCGGGTGTGATGGCCTGCACTGAGTCCCTCCCCAGATGGGTGTGTTGAAGTGCTAACCCCAGAAACCTCAAAACAGAAGTGGTCTTCAAAATTTTTTTTTTTCAACGTTTATTTATTTTTGGGACAGAGAGAGACAGAGCATGAATGGGGGAGGGACAGAGAGAGAGGGAGACACAGAATCGGAAACAGGCTCCAGGCTCTGAGCCATCAGCCCAGAGCCTGACGCGGGGCTCGAACTCACGGACCGTGAGATCGTGACCTGGCTGAAGTCGGACGCTTAACCGACTGCGCCACCCAGGCGCCCCCAGAAGTGGTCTTTAAAGAGGTAAGTACAAATGAGGCTATACAGGCGGGCCCCGACCCGACTGGCGTCTTCATCAGAGACAGCTGGGACACAGGTGCGCAGGAAAGACCACGTGAGGCCACGGGCAGAAGGCAGCCGTGTGCAGGTCGAGGAGAGAGGCCCCACGAGAAAGGGCGGGCCCTGCAGCACCGTGATGCGGGTCTGCGGCCTCAGCCTGCGCTTGTGTTGGTCTACGCCTGGCCTGCGGCGGCCCAAGTGCACGAACACGGCAGGCGAACTGCTGGCGAAGAAGCGGGGGCCCTCGGGAAAATTTTCTTCAGAAGGAAAACACAAAGGTCAACCAAAGCTTTTCCGGTTCTGCTTAACAGGCCTGAAGATGTTGACAAAGCAATCTTCTTTCTTACCCGGGACTGGGATGAGGCCCCCGGGGGCAGACCCCACCTTCCTCGGCGCCTCGGCACAGCGGCCAACACAGGGCCGCCAGGCCCATCTCCTAACAACTGCACTCGGCCTGAAGAACGAGTTCCAAGTCTCTTTGGCAAAGTCAGGGTCTGAACGGTTTGCCGCGGGCCGGGAGCTCTCCGCACCCCCCTCACTCAACTCTCAGAACAACCCTACAAAGTAAGTTCTGCATCCGTGTTCCTCAAGGGAAGACCCGGACATCTTCACCACCAGGGCGCACGGCCAAAGGCCCTTCAACAACCCAAGCGTGCGGTCAAGATCCGGACACAGTAACTCGGTGATGGCTGCCTGCGCAAAGCCCCCCCGGGGTCTCTCGGAAGGAGCACAGAGCCATCCTGGGCACCAGAACCAACGGGGCCGGTTGGGGGAAGGCCGGAAACGGGGTCACCCAGGCCCTGTCCTCCAGCGCCGGCCCACACCTAGAGTTCGGCCACACGGGCCATTGGTGCCTCTCCAGTGCCACAGCCATCAGGCCTGCCCCCGCAGCGCCCCTCCCCTGCGCCCTCCAGCTGCAGCACCCCTTCACCTGCGCCCTACGCTCTCCGTAGCCCTCCACGCTCTCTGCCCGCCCGCCGCTCCTCGGAAGCCGTCCGGGCTACTGACTTCGGGCCGGAAGTCCTCCCTTAGGCGCTTCGCCGGGAATGACCGCGTCTCTGCGCCCCTTCCCCGCGGACGAACCTGGGACGCGCCCCCGGCCCCTCCTCCGCCCGCACGCATGCAGCAGGCGCCCCCATAAACGCCGACTGAGCGCACGACGTCACCAGGCACCTAGCTCACAGCCCCACTCACCGAGCCATGGGCGCCGATCCGCGCCTGTCCCCCGCGCCGGAAGTGCCGGCCTCGCTTCCGGCCCGAGGCCACGCCCCCCCGGCTTCCGCGGCTCCCTTGTTCAGAAAGCGCGCGCGATCCCGGGTCTGAGGACAGGGACCGGGGAGCCCGGGAGCGGAACCCGGGTCAGGTGAGCAGGGAAGAGGGGAGGGAGCCGGGGAGCGGAGCCCGGGTCCTGCGAGCGGAGGGAGGGGGGGGGGGACCAGGGACGGGGTTGGGGGGGAGCCGGGGAGGGGGGAGAGGGGTGCGGGACCAGGGGGTGGGGGGGCCAGGTGAGCAGAGGTCGGAGGAGAGGGATCCGGGACCAGGGCCTGGTGTTCTGTGGATCCGATCTTTCAAAACCCTGGTGAGGGACCTCGGTGTACCGACCACTTGACTCGGAGACCACATGCCCGGGCCTGTTGCAGCCTCCCAGCCGCTGACGTTCAGAGGGGCCCTCTGAGGACCCTCTAATTGTGGTCCCAAGCCGCTTGTTCCAGGACCCAGGGGACAACTGAACTTCAAAAGCCCGTTAGACCCAGGTTGGGGTCTTCCCCAAGTTTGACGTTGGGTCAGACTGAGCCTCTTCGAGCTGCAGTTTCTTGATCTGAAAATGGAGAAAGCAAGTCTTAGCTCACAAAGTTCTTGGGTCTACTAAATAGAATGACTTTTTAAAAGAGGTATACAGCCAGTGCTTAATAAGTGATAGCTGACACTCCTGGTATCTTCCTCACCACCACAAGTCACTCAGGAAGCCAGGGCTCTGGGCATGAACCAGTCAGCATCACGACAGAGGACACAGGCAGACAGGTAGGCTCGGCCACAGAGACCCACTTTGGCCAGCCCTACCCCCAAAACCAGGACCCAGCTGTAGCTCCCTTTTCTCAGACATTGTGGCTTCCCACGAGGATCCCTGCTCCTGGATCCTGCTTCTCATCCGGTGTGGTCCCCAGGGTAAGAGACTTGTGAACGGTGGCCCCAGGCTGGGACAGGGATGGACGCACAGAGGGTCCTGGTCCTCCTCCATGTGTCCAGCAGCAACCCAGGCATCACCCTTGGAGTTTTCCTCTGGACCACGCACACCCGTTCGAGCGGGAGGGGCCCTTGTGGCTCCAGTGCCAGAGCCCAGAGCAGCAACAGTTGTGAGCGGATTATGAACTGTCGCAGGAGGGAGGACCAGCCAGCCCCCGCTGGGCGGGCTCTCTGCCAGGAGCCAGGAGCTCCTCGGGACTCTATAGCTCTGCGGTGAAGTGTGGAAGGCATATCCCGGCAGGCCAGAAGAAGGCCCCACTGATGAAAAGGCCAAGGCCAAAAGCCTGACCCGAGAACCATCGGCTAACCCGCCTGGTTGTGTTGGGGCCACAGAGGGTGGACTGCCCACGGGCTGGACACGGGGGCAAAAACAGCCCTGTGCTGAGGAGGGGGAAGGGTTGACATGGCCCTTTCCTAACCTGCTCCATCAGCCCTGGCAATCCCAAGGCCTGGACACGGGTGCCACTGGATTCGGAGGGCCAGGCCTCTTTCTACTCTGGAAGCTCGCTTGTTCGGTTTCCATCTGGCATGAGGCGAGTCTCCCGTGGCAGGGCTGGGAGGTTACCACCAGGCAGATCCCCCCCCTGCCTTCCACGGCACATTCCCATCTCACCGGGCCCCTGGCCTCATCCACACTCCGCGTGCACCCGGGTCAAGCTGACCCAGCCTTCTTGCCTTCCTCAAGGGGTCCCCGGGGGACCATGGGCGCCTCCAGGCTCTACACATTGGTGCTGGTGCTGCAGCCTCCACGAGTTCTCCTGGGCATGAAGAAACGAGGCTTCGGGGCCGGCCGGTGGAATGGCTTCGGAGGCAAAGTTCAAGGAGGAGAGAGCATCGAGGACGGGGCCAAGAGGTGAGGGAGGGGTGGGCCTGACCACAGAACCAGCTCCCAAGGGTGACAGCCTACAGCTCCTTATGGAGCTCTTGGGTCTCAGTTTCTTCATCCCAAAAATGGGAATAACGATGACACTTCCTGCCTCTCGGGAGTGTGGAGATTGAGGATGTAACCATACAGGATTTGGACCAGTGGGGAGTGCCCAGGGCACGTGAGCTGTTGCCGGGGGCGCGGGAGTGGCTTTCAGGACACATTTGGGAAGCCGCCGTGGCGCGGCGACTTCTGGCTGGTCAGTCGTTTGCTTTCCTCGTGCGTTCAGGGAGCTGATGACCAGCTCTTCTGTCTGAGCCTTTTCACACACAGTCTCCGTTAGTCCTCGGCACAGCCTGCCTCACGCGGGCAGGAACCAGAGCCCAGAGCGGTTGACGGCTTGTCTGAGATCACACAGCTCTCCGACATCAGTCCCCTTGCCCTCCCTTGTCCTCACGTGTGGAACAAATGAGCCTGTGTGTGTGCAAACATCACAAAGCGCTCCACCAACCTTCGCTACTACTGACGGCATTCTGAAGGAAGTCAGCAACCTTAATTAAGGCCGCTTTCCCCGGGGAAGAGACCAGATCCCCACATGCATACTAATGAGGCTTCTGGAAAGGAAGTCAGCTGCAGGCTCCGCAGCCCAATGGTTCTCAAGTTTGGAGTTTTTTAAACATCACAACCCACATAAGAGATGTTTACGTTGTGATAGAACAATGCTCTTAACACACGAAAGAACGCGCTCACGTGGTTCCGCTAACATAGTTCCTATCCTTCGGGCTTTTTTAATTGCTGGTCACAGTCCACCAAGTTGACTTCATGGTGCACGACTGGGCCAAGTCCTGGGTTTGAACGGCCGCGGGTGTGATGTCCTTGGCGTGCACCTCCCCCTCCTAGGCATGGGACCCGGCGTGCTGCCGCCTGTGGTCATTTGTTTGGGCAAGCGCGAGGCAGCGTGGCCAGGCTGCCCTGAGAGCACACGGCGGGGGCACAGGCCAGTCTGCTGAGACTTGGGTCCCCTGAGCCTTGCTACCCGTGGAATGTGGACAGAAACAGGTGGAAGCCAGCGCCCCCCCCCCCCCCGCCCCACCTAAGTCAAGCTCAGTGTCAGGACACAGGGAACAGGTCCCGACCGCCCCCCTGCGGGGCTCCGATCTAGTCCGGCTGCCGGGCTCACCGGGACGTGTGCAGAGAGCGGGTCTAGCGGGCACCCAGCGGTGCGGGGCATCCAGAATAAAGAGTGAGGGCAGATGACTGGGCACAAAGGAGAACTCCCAAAGGACTTGGTGTCCGGTCTGGTCCGAGCAGGTGGAAGGCAGGAACGAGGCATCCGAAGAAGCACCGAGGGCCAGAGGGCGGGGCTGTGCAGAGGCATGTGGCGGGGACCGCAGGGGGCTTCCCTTCAGCCCCCTGCCGTCCTGGTGGTCAGGAGCCTCCAGGCCCCCCGATTTCTTAGGACCTTTCCTTCTTGTCCTCTCGCTGTTAGCATTTCCTGAATGAGACACACCCGTGAGAAACCAGCAGTCACCCCAGAGCCTCAGTACTGAGTGACGGCTGCCTTCCCACAGAGCAGGCTTGAGGTCGGGCAGGAAACGAGCTTCCTCAGGATGGGAAGCATGTGGCCTCTACCCCCCAGATACAACTAGCACCCATCTGGGTCTGCCTCCCTCTGCCGCCGCGTCCAGACCACCCCTCCCCACCTGGACAGGTGCTCTGCCTCCTACCTGGCCTCCCTGCTCTGCCCTCGCCCCCCTGGGTCCATTCTCCACTCAGCCCCCGGGCAACCTTCCCGAAACCGGGTCAGGGTCTCTCTCGTTCATGTGTGAAGTCCCTTTATTTGTTTCCTTTTACTTAACTTTAGAGAGAGCGCAAGCGGGGGAAGGGCACAGGGAGAGAGAGAATCCCAAGCAGGCTCCACACTCCACACGGAGCCAGACTCGGGGCTCAAACCCACAACAGTGAGATCGTGACCTGAGCCAAAAGCCACCAACTGAGCCTCCCAGGCGCCCCGTGAAGTCCCTGCAATAGCACCCAGTGCTGTTAAACCGAACCTCCGGTTTCACCCGTGGAGCCCCCTCGTGGCCCAGCTTCACGCCGCTCCAGCCGCTGCCCCTCACCCTCCCAGCTGTCGCCCACCCCACTCTTCTGGCTCCTCACCTGGCTGACCCCCCGCAAAGTCTCCGTGAGCCCAGGACCGGAGACGTCGCACACACTTGTCCCGAAGTCCACGTGCACCCGTCTTCACCAGGGGACGTTTAAGGGATGGGCCCATCGTGTGGCCAGCACGTGGCCCAAGACATGGAAAGGGCCGCCTGCACGCTGGCCTCCTCACGGCTGAGGACTCCGCCTGTTCTAAAGCATCACGTAAGCGCGGCCACACGGGTGCGCCCTCTGGTGTCTGCCCCCCACTCAGGTCTTTTGCCCTTGTTTTTAAACGGGGCTGCCTGTCTTCGAGATTTGCAGTTCCTTATACATTTGACGTCTTTATTGATTTTCTGCTTGAAGTGTCCAGCCGGGACAGTGGATTCATCCACTTCTCCGTGCGGTTCCATTCATTTTTGCCTCCCGTAGCTTGACTCTCATCAGGTGCATACGTATTAAGCATCCTATCGAGGAGAAGTGGTCCCTCCCACAGGACGGAATCCTCTTTATTCCTGCCGACACTTGCTGCTTTGAAGTCAGCTCTAAAACCCGTACAGATACTCCTTTCTTCCTTTGACTAGTGTTAGCCTGGTGTGTTTCTCTGCGTTTACTTTCAATCTGCGTTTTTTCATCTTTATCATTGTATACTTTGTGCTTTTAATCTTTCTGTGCAACGTGGGCTCCGTGCGGACGGCACCGGCTGGTCTTGTCTCCAGATCCACTCTGACGATCTTTCTTTCGCCGGAGCCCGTGGACCGCTGACGTTCCAAGCGGCGGCTGGTACACAGATGGGTTCATATCCACCAGACTCGGTAGTTTTCTGTTTGTCACCCTTGTCCTCTGTTCCTGGCTTTGTCTTCCACCCCTTTTCTCCATTCTGCGGTTTTAATTGGGCACTTAAAGGATTCCATTTTCTCCCCTTTTTAGAAGGTCAGCTATACTTCTTTAATGTTTAGTTCACACCTCAAAGTTTGCAATACGCGTTTGCACACGATCCAAGTGCATTTTCAAATAACACTGCCCCCCGCCCCATGGGTGGTCTGCGGGCCTCTTGACAACAATCCTGATTCCAACACCCAACCCTGGGTGCTCACTGTTCACCGCACACATGGGGCACACCAACGCGGACACGTCGTCGCCAATAACCTCAAACAAACCCTTACCCACTCAATCGATCGAGAATAAAAACCAGAATGGTTTTATCTTGCCTTGGCTCACTCCTTCAGTCCTCTCGCTTTCTTCGTGCAGATCCAAGGTTCCGCCATTGCCCTTTTCTCCAAAGACCTCGCTTTCGTGTTTGTTAGGAGGCTGGTAATGGGGCCCCTCAACTATTGTTTGAGAAAGTCTTTATTTCCCCTTCCTCTTGATGGGAAGTAAAGCACAGAATCCTAGGTTGGTGTGTTTTCTGTCAACACTAAGTATTTTGCTCCCTCTCTCTCTGCTCGCTCGGTTTCTGGGGAGTCAGATTTGACTCTCATCCTGGTTCCTCTGTGGCCAAGTGCTTTTGGCCTCTGGCTTTAAGATCTTTTCCTTTTCTTTGATTTATTACAATCTGAAGGAAACGTGCCTGGAGGTAGTTTTCTGGTGTCTGTCTCGCTTAGAGTCCTCGGAGCTCCCGGGATCTGTGGTTCAGCGTCTGACATCAGTTTGGGGAAATTCCCAGTGACTACCAGAGTCACTGCTCTTCCCCTGCCGGTGTTCCCGTCGCACGTGGGCCACACCTTTCCTGGCTGTCCCAAACCCGACATTCTGTTCTGTGTTGTCCCATCTTTGTTCTCTTTGCTGTTTGGTCCTCAGACCCAGTGGGCTGCAGTGTCCTGAAGTTCGCGGGTCCCCCTCGGCCACGCCCAGTCTGCTACTGTGTCCTCCCTGGGGCTTGTCTTTTCATTCATGATGACGTTTCTATGAGTAGAAGTTTCATTTTAGTGCGATCTTTGCCTATCCCAGGCTGGAGACCTTCTCCTAAGTTTTTCTTCTGGAACGTTCAGGAGTGTTAGATCTTCATCTGGAATGGAGTTTAGGGTAAGATGTAGGGCAGAGGGTCGAGACTCATCCATCAAGACATCCAGCTGACACAGCATTACTGAAGAGACCACGTTTTCCACTGTGCTGCAGTCCCCTGTCATAATCGCAGGGCAGATATGAGATGGTCTGACCTCCGTTTCCTGTCGCGCTGTCCCCAGTGCCACACGAAGGGCACCTGGGGGTCTGGGGGCCCTCAGAGTCAGGTTTGGGCCGTAGGCGGGTGCAGCATCCCATCTCTGGACCGCAGCAAGGCCCCAGGGCACGGTGTTCAGAGCGACCCAGAGCAGCAGCGGCCGAAGCAGAGCCCCAGGACCGCGGGGCCCCCGCGCCCACCCAGACGCTCGGCCGCTGCTGTCTTGTGTAACGCGTTCCTCATCCTGCTCTCTGCCATCTGGGGAGCTGAGTGTCACACGCACGATCCGACACTTTAGCAAAACCGAGGCTGTCGTCCCCGCTAATTACCCCAGCCCGTGAAGTGAGGTTATCGATACTTCGTGCACTGCTGTGTATTCAGGGAAGACGAACCAAAACTAGTCAAAACATCAACCACCAGGTGAAGTTTTTAAAACCCAGACCCACCGGCCTGCTGCCAGGGCAGTGGGGGAGGTCCGGTGGATGCCAGAGCCTTTAGCTGGGGAGCCACCTGCACCCCCCAAGTGAAGACATTCATTTTTTTAGGTCAAGTCTAATTTTAAGCACATCCCTGAACAAATTCCAGCTTTCAGAGCCTCAGTCGGCCTCGTCTACAGCGGCAGCAAATGGGCGATTCCCCTGCAGACCTTACCGGGAGCTCAGGGTGGACTTCCCGCTGAGGAAGGCGTCTGCTCACATCAGACCTTTTGGACCCAGCGTGTGTGCGTTTAACGAGCAAAGTGGTTTCCCTGGCTTCGTACAGGCACGGGAGGTACTTACGTATTATGTTCGTAACACAACTTGGAGCGCAAAGCCAAAAAAACCTGTGCCTACTTACAACTGTAAACGGTCAGGCGTTCTGTAACGGACCGCTTACAGAAACGAATACATCCAGAGCAGTAGGGAAGCCAGGCTCTAAGGGAGCAAAAGACCGAGTTCCCTGGCCGCTGCAGCGAGCAGCCAGGGGTTCCCCGGGGTCTGGAGCACAGTGCTTCCAGAGGGAACCAGAAGCGGGGGGGGGGCGGAGCCGTTGGCCAGGGCCAGACCGGAGAGGTATGGGGCGCACACGCGGAGACGCCCACCACGGGGTCTCGCGCGGGACGCACGGACAGCAGTTCCTACTCCGCCACCCACACCGGGTAGGAAACTGCTGGAACTCCTCGAGGGGCGGGGCGCCACGCCGGCCTTGCGTGGGAAGCGCGGGTCCGAGCGCGTGACGCGTCTGCAGTGGTGTAAACAGATGTGTGAAGGAGAAGGCCCGGAAGAAACGCACCGAGGCGGCAGTGAGGGTTCTCTCTGCTGACGCGTCCGCCCAGGGTCTGCCAGGTCGTCCGCGGCGAACGTGACACTTGAGCAGTGAATACTTTGAAACAGAAGCGGCGTCGGGTTCTGCTGGTGGCCGGGCACAGTGCTGGGGGGGGGGGGGGGGGGGGGGGGGGGCGGGGCCAGGAGGAGAGGACGCAGCCAGACGGGCCCCAGGCTCCTGTTCCCCCCACCTACCCCCCACCCCCGGGCGGCTGCAGGGAAGCTGGCCGGAGGGTTGGGGGCGTCTCCTCGGTGGAACAGACGTTCGAGGCAGGCCCTCGCGAAGGAGGCCGTGTACAGCGGTCTGCTCCCGTGCCCTCCGAGCACGCGTTGTGAGGAAGGGTGGCTCCCGGTTCAGGGCCCGGGTTCCTACCGCCCACAAAGCGGTACTCACGTGGCTGCTGCCCCCGCACCCCCCCCCCCCCCCCCCGGAGAGAGCTGGAGCTGAAGGACCGGGTGGGAGGTTCCCAGCTCGCCCGCGACCCCCGAACAGCTGAGCTCGGCCGGGCCTGGGCTGCGCCGTGGCTCGCAAGGTGTCGCACCGGTCGGCCTGTGCGCCCTGAACCAGACTGAACAGAATCAGCTTCGCTGAACAGGCCCCCAGATAACCAAGTTCCTGCTCACGCGGGCCCGGGCGCCTGCGACTGTGGCTCCCTTGGCCCACAGGCGGGCGTGCCCCTGCCCGGCGCCTTGCTGTGACCGTCGCCCGCCTTGCCCACAGGGAGCTGCGGGAGGAGTGCGGTCTGACCGCGGACACACTCCACAAGGTGGGCCGGATCGTGTTCGAGTTCGTGGGCGAGCCGGAACTGATGGACGTGCACATCTTCCGCACAGACAGTGTCCGGGGGACGCCCGCAGAGAGCGACGGTGAGTCTCCGGGCCTCCCCTTCTCCCTTCCCTCCGTCTCCCGGGGCAGGCGCTGCGCCAGCCCCTCGCGTCAGCCTCGTTCCTCCTCCCTCATGCGCGGAGTGACACCGGGACACGGCCCGAGGGCTGAACTAGGAGCCTGTCGAGCTCCTCACACGACACCGCCTGGCAGTTTCTCACCAAAAGTCAGTTTAGCCCCCGGCTGAACACCGTGTCCCCCTTTGCACCACCACAGAAATGCGGCCCCGGTGGTTCCAGCTGGACCGGATCCCCTTCGGTGACATGTGGCCCGATGACAGCTACTGGTTTCCCCTCCTGCTTCAGAACAAGAAATTCCACGGGTATTTCAAGTTCCAGGGCCCCAACACCATACTGGACTACACGCTCCGCGAGGTGGACGAGGTGTAGACGCAGAACCACGCTGGCCCCGCAGGCCGCCGAATCCGCTGCGAACCCGCAGTGCCGTCCATCTGTTCACCTGCTCTCGGAGCCCCGAGGCAGGGTGGGGGTTTCCGGGTGGGGTGGGGTGAGGCGGAGAGAAGAAAACTCTCTTACCTTTTCACATTCTTCGCGGGGCCCGCGCACACCAGCCCAGGCCCGTCCTCAGGAAGCTGCCTGCCAGCCGGCTGCCTATGGCCGGCACACTGGGCCTGGAGGGCGGGCTGGGTGCCGCGGTCTTGTCAGGACCATAGAGTGGGTTAGAGGGTGTGGCGTCCTTGCCCCCCGCCCCTCCTTCAAGGGCAAACCGAACGGGCGAGGCCCAGGCCTAAAACCCTGGTCTGATGCATCAGAAGCCGTCACCTCCCTCACCCCAAGGGACAGGCTGTTCCTGTCCAGACTTCCGACCACCAGGAAGGAGGGAGGCAGCACTTGCTTATATGGAGAACCCACCTCACCCAAGTTTTATAAATGGGTTTGATCACAGTTGTTCGTGTGTTTATTGATAAAGCTCTCAGAATGCAAACCGTGTGTGAACGATTCCAGTTTATTGGCGTAGTAATTGATGCCTACAGCCTTGTAAAGTGCTCCATACACAGAACTGCATCACGAAGAGAAGAAGGGTCTCGAATGCCGACAAAACCAGCCGACCTCAACCTGTGCAGAGTCCCGCACGTGCCCGGATCTGACGCCGCGAGCAAGCTGGGCCCGGGCTGGAGGGACCTGGCGAAGGCACACACCGGGGCCGGGCTCCATTCCGGCCTTTCAGAGTCGGGATCAGGCTCTGTCCCCGTGGCACCGGGACATCGCAGACCGTGGGAGACAAGGCAAGGCTGTGGTCTCCCTCCTGCAGTCCCAGCCTGGAGACTAGGGCCACGGAGGCAAGCTGGGACGCCCCTGCGCTCCCTGACCCAGAGCTGCTGGCAGCCTGGCCCTCCCCAGAGCGGCCCTGGCCCTGGGCCCAGAGGAAGGCTTTGTGGGGGGCAAAAGGTGGCCCCTGCTGTCCCCAGCTGACAAGCACAGGAAGGACGTGACCCCCACGCACACAGCCCAGCAAGTGTCTCCCATCTGCCAGCCTCCTTGCAGGGGCTGGGGAGGGAGGGGATGCACAAGAAAGCGCCCTCTGGGTAAGCCTCGAAAACCCTGGCCGGAACTCCAGCCAAGAAGGGCTCCTGGCTCCTCCCACCGCACGGAGAGGCCGCCAGGAACACGGAGTCTCAGGAAAAGTCCTCTTGAAAAAGCACAAGTGAAGTCTTTGGTGCTGGAATTCTCCTCAGTGACCCAGGAGAGGCGGGCCTCCACGTGCCCTGGAAGACCCTCTCCGCGCCGGCCCTCCTACCTTCTGTGCTGCCGCCCACCATGAGCCCCCAGCCCCCACTGCGTGCGTGGTGGGGTCTGCTCTGGGTGTCTTCCCAGCTCGCCAGTGTCCTGTGGTCGCCTGTCCCTCACCACCCACACCACCCACAGGCAGGCCGTGGCGCGCGGGCAGCAGCCGACAGGGAACGGGAGGCTCGGAGGTCAGCCCTACGGCTCAAGTGTACACAGCGCCCATGGGGCAGCCCTGTGGGGCAGCGCAGATCCACTCAGTGCCCAAAAACCAGCTTCTCCAAAGGGGAGCAGAACGCACGCACGGCCCAGTGATCGAACGGGCCCCCGCTTGCTGGGCTCTGGGGGTACGCTGCCCCTTATCAGCCAAGGAAAGCATGTGCCACAGTCCTGGGGCCTCGGGCTGCGTGGGGTGCAGCTGGCCTTCTCCCCGCACAGGAGAACCCACACGTGGGGTGACGCAGGTGTCTGGCTGGGCCTAAAAGATACTTCCCCGACCCCCGCCCCGGGCAGTGATGTGCAAGAGCACCCCAGGACGGGTGCGGGAGTCCTGCGTGCTGTGTGGGGACACACAGGTGGGAAGTCCCACCTGCCTTCAGATCCAGAGAAAGCCCCCTGGAGCACAGGCATCTGCACCCCGGGAAGGCGAGACCCTCAGGACTCCTGGCGTGCAGTCGGACCCTCCCACAACACGGATCCGCCGACACCGCTCGGGCCAGGGGGGGCAGTGAGCTCAAAGCGTTCCCGGCCTGGGAGGAAGGCGCCCTGCCGGTGTTTACACAAGAGGGATTCAGAGCAGGAAGCGCTCGGAGGCCCCAGGCGCACACTGACCCCAGAGTTCCCAGAACAGATCCCCTCCGGGCCTGCCTGGAATGAGGAGGGAGGCTCTGAGTGCCTCCCAAAATGGGGCGGGGGTGGTCAGCCACAGCCACAGAGACCCCCCCCTTCCAGACCCCAGCTGGAACACGGCCCCACCCGCCCTCCCCTTCCAGCCTCCGCACTCAAGCCGTCGCAAGCCGCCGCCTCCAAAGACAGGGGCCTGCAAGCAACCGCGAGGACACAGCCGGTGCTGCACGGCGACAGACCACAGAAGCACCGCTTCACCTTTGTCCCCGACACCGCAGCCCACGGGCACATGACAGGGAGGGACACAGGACACTACCCAGACCCAGTCCAGACCGGGGCCCCATGGTACCGACCCACGCCTGTCTCCTGGAGGTGGACACCGTCTGTGCACCCAGCGACCCCCCAAGGCCCCGCCGTACCCACACCCGTCCGGAGTGCCCGCCGGCCTTAGGTCACAGTCCACCCTCACTGACCGGTTCATCAGATACGGCCACCTCGTGTCCGACACGGGGGTTCCAACCTCCCCGTCCCTGGTCATCTGACCCAGACCCTCCCGACTCCCCAAAACTCACGGGTGCCCCCTGCACATGCCCCCAGGCACCTGCTATGTGGAAGCAATTCTCGCCACCCTGACCTCCTGGAATCAGAGAAGACCTTGCCAGGGAACCTTAACTCTTGACCGCCAGGCTCAGGCACAGTGCAGCATCGGGCGGGGCCCAGGACAGCTGAGCAGACCCCCATGGCCTCCGGCCCTCATGGATGCTCACAGGCCTGGAGTCACATCCTCAGCCCCACTCCCCACGAGGGGAGCACCCAAACCCGGCCCCACTGGGCCTGGGGGTCAGTCAGACACCGGGGACCCCGCGGGGGGGTGGGGGGCAGCCACTATCTGGAGGGAATTAAACAGGAACACGCCATTTGGAAAGAGGTTTTAGTGAGGCCGCCCGGAGCTCCCGCCCCAGGCGTCTGGCACTAGCGAGGAGACACGCCGTCCTGCGGGAGCCTCGGTGGAGTCGGGGAACCGCTGGGTCCAGCGAAGAGGCAGTTCAGTTTGGGCTTCAGGTCGTTCCACACCTTGCTCATCTGGAGAAGAGGGAGTGTCCCAGGTTGAGACAGGCCACGAGCCGGCGACCGGCCCCAGTGTGTCCGTTCCCCGCAAAACCCCTAGAAGCCGGACACAGCCCACCCGGAGACCCGGGTCACTGCCCCCGGCGCCAGACACAGCCCACCCGGAGACCCGGGTCACTGCCCCCGGCGCCACGGGCCCCTCCGCTGCCTGCTCTCATCCCCTTCCGCCTCGGATGGCTTGGTGTAAGGGGAATCCCGAAGTCCACCACGACAAGCCGTCCAGGTGTTTTCGGCATGACTGGTTCTAGACCAGAGACTGAGCTGCCCGCTGAGACGCTCATTCACGAATGCCCCCGGCCGGACTGACAACCTCCACCTTCTAGCCCCTCACCCTGCCTCCAAGATGTCGTCCATGAGTGCTATGGACTGCACACCGGAGCTCCTGCTATGCGCTGTCCGTCCAGACAGAACCATACCCACCCCACATGGGGGCTCCACACACATCTTCCCGGTCCGGGAGAAGCCCATTCCTCCCCAGCTGGCTGAGTCAGGATGGTCCCCCCCACCCCCCCACTGGTCAGTGTGGTCCCTGGGGACAGGGACGCTGTAGTCTTCCGTGGGCCCAGCACAGACCCGGACCCCAGCGGCTTGCAGCCCATCGCCCTCCAGGTCCCCAGGTGATCGTGGAGGTTCAAGGACACGACCAAGGCCCCAGAGCTCCAACAGGCACAGAGCCGGGGCTCTACAAGCTGTGGCCCAAGCTCCCCCACTGTTATCAAGGACCCTGAGCAGGTGACTGCGCCCCCAGGGCTAACTAAAGGCGTCGAAGGAACCCGGGACACACGATGTCTGAAGGCAGCACCAGCAAAAGCAGAACGACCCGAGAACCGTTTACAAGTTTCCTCAACCCTGCAGACACCCAGCCTTCCAGGCTGTCCGGAGAGGACACACCCGGCCCCGTCTGAGAAGCAAAGAGGCCAAGCCTGGCTAGCGCAACACGGCTCTGGGTCACGGGGGCCAGGCAGGTGTCAGCGCGGCTTGCCAAGCCTCAGGACAAGCACAGCGCTTCATCCCCGCTTATGAGCCACCACCTGGAGGACGCCGACCGGGGGTCTTCAGGAAGCGACCCCTGCCTCCTCTGACTGATTCCCCACCGTCTCTTGTCTCAGTCCTGGGGGACGCTCTGCTTTACCCCGACTCTGAAACTCCTCCGGGAGAAGAGAAATGCTTCCTTCGCTGTCTCCCACAGTCCCGCCCCCTCCCCCGAGAATGGCGTGGACAACTTCACCCCTGCAGTTCGGGCTCCGTGTGAGACTAGCAGATGTGAGCAAGGCGGGCTGAAAGGTCCCGTGCCCACCCCCTCACCCCCCAGCTCCCTGCCCTTCCCGGTGACCCTGCAGGGCCAGCTGCGGGTGCCAGACTTGCAGGCAGAAAGGTGCTGGCAGGCAGACCCACCTCCTTGTGCCCCTGGATCTGAGAGTTGACAAAGGCACCGAGGATGTGGGAGGTGAGGGGCAGGTACACGTGGACCAGCTGCATCTCCTGGTGGAGGCAGTACAGGGAGAAGTAGCCCCGGAGCTCCATCGTCTGGATCGCGTTCTCCTGCTGCACAGGAAGGAGGCGCCCTGGCACCGGGCTGGCGCACAGCCCGCGCCCCGCCCCGCACCACCGCCGAGGGAGACGCCAGCCACTCATGCCAACCGGGCATCCCGACGGCACCGCTCCGGGGGCGCCTGGGGGGCTCAGTTGGGTTAAGCACAAAGCACCGCTCTGGGCGTGGCGGGGCGGCCCTCCCGCCGCCGGCTACCCCAGCAGCCGGGCGGCGACGTCGTCCCGGCCGCGCGGGAGCCAGCCCGGGACCGGCCGGAAGTCCAGCTCCGGGGGGGCCACCAGGCCGGGCGCGCAGCCCAGCCCAGCGGGGCAGACCCAGGCCGCCCACGCCCCCTCCCCCCACCCCCCGCGCCAGGAGCACCTCCACGATGCGGGACTCCAGCTGCTCCACGGAGTCGGGCTCCCGGCTCTGCACGGTGGCGCTCATCATCTGCCGCTTCATCAGGCTGTACTTGTGCAGGGCCCGCTGGTGCTTGTGCAGCACGCCCTTCTCGTGCCGCTCGCACAGGTCCTGTGGAGGGAGGTGCGCCGTGCTCGGCCCCCAGCGGGAAGGGACCCGGAGCCGTCCCCCCCGTGGGAGCCAGCAGGTGAAAGGGAGCACGGGAAGGAGACTACGCAACAGACACAGGCTTCCGAGTCCGCAGCCTCTCCCTCCACGCCGTTCACACTCCAGCCCCTCCCGCCTCAGAAAAGGCTCAGGCACACACTCTCTCCCTCCCTGCCCAGGAAGTGTTCACGGCACGGAGCGGCTTGGGGCCAGGCCCAGGGTCCAACCAAGACGGGTCGCAGTGCCAGTCGGCACCACAAACCAAAACCACACGGAAGACGGGGCCTGTCCACAGAGAAGATGCCAGAGCGCCGGGACAGCGCCGGACCTCGGCCTGTCACGCAGCCCAGTGTCAGAACGCCGTGCGCCTCCAGCAGCACAGAGACCAGTCTCCAAGAGGAAGCTGCACGGGCATTTCCCTGCAGCCCTAAAATAACCTCAATCGGGAGTCTTGTGGGAAATATCGGCCACTGAGCCAGTGCTGGGATTTCGAGGCTGCCTGGCCACCATCCAACTTAACAGACAAATCCCTTCGGAACATTCCTCAAAGTACTAGGCCCCCTCTCCTTGAGCTCAGCAAGAAGGATTCTGGCTTCACAGGCAATCCAACCTGTCACCAGTGCTGCGACAGTTACGAAGTCTGGAGTCAGACTTCCTGGAATCTCTGCCCGTGGAAGGGGCAAGCTCCCTCAGCACCAGGCCAGCCCCTCACGGTATCTGTAAGGACCTAGCATATTCACGCGTGCTCTCACACACACACACGTGCACACACGTACAGGCGTGCATGCACACACACGCAAAAATGCACACTACGTGCACACGTGTGCATACGTACGTGCACACATACAGATACACACGTGCGCATGCATACACGTACACCGGTACACATATTAATACGTGTGCACACACATTCACATGTACACACAGATACATATATACACAGATACCCTAACACATACACACGTACACTCACTCAGGTACATTCACACACACGCACAGGTTCACGTACATACGTGAACGCACATACACATATGCATGCACACATGCATGCACACTCACACACACACACATACACACATACCTATACACACGCACTCACGTGAGCCTACACTCACGTGTATGTGTGCATGTGCACACACCCACACACCCTCCGTGGGCAGACCAAGGCAAGCCAGAGGCCTGTCCGCACGCCTGCCGGGCCACAGCCGGAACCCCTGCAGTGCCCGCCGAGACCACCCACGGTCTTCCCTCCTCGGCCCCGGCTTCACGGCTCTTTTCCCGCTCCCCCGGAGTCAAGCCCTGAAAGTTCACGGGAGACTTCTCAACGGCTCCGTCCCCGGCCAAGGAACAGCCGGACTCACTTTATAGGACTGCAGCAAATCCAGGAAGAGGTTCAACTTCTCCACCACGTCATTCTCTTCCTGTTTGCCCTAGAAAACAAGGGTGGGTGACCAACACCGAGCACCACGGGACCCAGAGGCCCGGGCACGGCCTCCCGTCTGCAGGCCTGAGCCGGCCCTCCCCCGACGGCCACCAGCGAGCTCTGCAGAACAGCCCCCTTCCCACACGACAGCCCCCCACACAAGGCAGGGGAGCCAGAGAAGCCAGCGGCTAGGCGAGAGCTACGTCCTGGGCCTCCAAGGTCACCCGTCCACTTGCGCTCGCCGCTCAACACCACTGGGCCTCGCGGCCCGCCAAAGCCACGGTCACGGTTGGGGCCAGGCTGGCCTCCTGGGAACACCCAATGCTAACACTGTGCTCACGGCCACGTGTCCTGAAGGGCTACGGCACGGCTTACGTCCTTCAGCTCCCAACACTTGCCGAGCACCTCGCCCAGGCGCAGCACCGCTCCTCGCGAAAATGAGCCCTTTTACGACCTCTAGAGCTCCAGCTGTGGCAGAGCATGAAGAGCGCCTCTCGTAAACTGCACATCACGCCCAGCGTGTAGAGGGTGCCGCCGGAAGGCGGCAGAAGGTGTGAAGAAGCGAATAGAAGGACGTGACTGAGGGGGTTACGAGCACGGCACTGCGAGCCAGCGGTTCCGGCCCACGCTCTGCGGCCGACTCAGGGAACCTCAGGACTCCAGCCCGATGACCTCAGAGGCCCCGGGCCACTCCAACCCACGCCCATAGCCAAGATTCCAGCCAGTAAGGTTACAGGAAAATAGCAGTGTTTCAGTCTTTTAAAACCTGGAAAGGAAAACACCAGAGATCCACAGGTGCCCCGTTCCTTCCTGAGCGGGCAGGGGGGCCCAGGAGAATGGAGCCTCCCCCAACCCGTCTAGTAGCAGGAGGGCCTGAGGGGTCATTCCTGCTCGCGTCCCTGGCGCCCAGGTCCTCGTTCTAGTCTGATGCCCCAACGCGTGAGACCCCACACCGCCATCCTGTCCGCAGGGAAACGGCCCGCTCTGGGTCTCAGCGGTCTCGCCGGGCTGCGGTGACGCAGATCTCCTCACAGTCGGCAGAGAACAAAACCAGCACGCGTGGAGACAGAGTGAGGAAAACCCTCCCTCGCATGCCTTTGCTCACACGGCCAGAGTGACTAGAACCCCGGCTGTGCTGGATCAAAGTCCTGACGGGCCTCTGATCCACTGTCACATTAAGACGACACTAATTCCACTTCACCGTGAAAACCACCGCGGACAGAGAGCGACGTTCAGGAAGTGGCACTTCCTCAGACGTCGCATTTCAAAGCAGCCTCCGTGAGATATCAGAGAATCTCGGAGCCGGGGGGAACTTCAAACTACGGACTTGCACATCAGAAGCCCGAACCCTGTCTCCCTCTTCAAACGCAGAAACCCAGCATCCAAATCTCAGTCGGAAACCACCGGAGACGACAGTTTGGAATTTCCGCCCCGCGTTCTGCGTGACCTCGGGGGGCTCACGGTGCGCCCCACACACACCCCCACCCCTGCCACGAGGCTACTTGTTGAAGAAGGAGCTGTCTGGGGCCCAGGATCCCCGCAACCAGGATGACTTCACTTTTCCGTTTTACTATCAGCTGCGAGAAAGTTCAACAGGTTAAATGAGAAGTGTTTTAATGACTTCATCCAGCCCCCTCCTTTTCACGGACCAGAAACAGGCCCGAGACCAAAGGGACCTGAGCCACGTCCCAGCACAAGACACCGGCCGCGCACGGAGCAGGCTCCCTCTCCACACGGCCACACCTCCAACACCACGTGCCCGGTCCTCCCCGCGGTGGAAACGTGGGCGCCACGCAGACCTGGACACAGACCGGGCCCGGCACCAATTCCGAGAAATGCCAACACCAGTTTCTAATGAGAACACACAGGCACCAGAACCACAGAGGAAGAAAACCCGGGACTTTCCCTACCCGCAACAAGATCAGATCCCTTCTTCAACACTCAGAGATATCCTGGGCCCCTGAGGGCCCCACGCGAAGCCTGAAAATCCCCCAATTCCACGCTTGGGGATCGGCCACCGTCACTGTGTTCTCCGGCTTGCTACTAAGGAGCTTTGCGTCTGAGGCAGCAAGGCTTTCCCAAGTACATCATTTTAATTTATTTAAAACCATCTACCGTTTTTAGATGGTTTTAGATGGTTAGGGAAAGACCATTTCCCCAAGAACTGGGCAGCAAATGCTCACCCTCAGAGTCATGTAGCAGTTTTACAGCATAAAAGCACCCAGATGAGCCTTTCCGGCTGTCACTGAACACCGCACCTTCCAATCGATCCCCAACGACCACACCGCACCTGTGTGGATGGCGGAAACGTTTCCGGAGCCTAACTGGGTATCTGGGGGGTACGAGGGGGCTCTCGCGGGGTGCTGCAGCTTACTCGTTGTTCTCTTAGGTGACCGAGGGGCCAAATACTTGCTGGCTGGGACAGCACAGCGGGAACTATTTGGTCCACCCACAGGTATCTGAGGAAGCCCGAGATTACGTTTGCCAGGGCAGTTACAGCGTCTGATTTCAGCGGAGTCAACCCTCCGAAGATCAGACCCCATCTGTCTTCGTCATCAGCAACCGTCTTCAGAGTCAACGGCTCACGGGAAGCCGCTCGGAACTGATGGGGATGTGCAGTTCCCGTGGGGCCCGGCAATCCACTCGCCGCAGACTCTGACCTCTGAAGTGCACGTGAGAAGATGTCCCGCGTGTGCTCCCAAGGTACAGAATGTTCTTCGGAACGGACACCGTGGAGAACAAATTCACTCACCTGCTGGGCGGCCTTGTCGGCGAGCAGTGCAAATTCAACGGACAGGCCTTTCAGTGCCTGTTTCAGGGACCCCCACGTGCTACTGTGCAGAGTGGCCCAGGAGGGGAGCGGGGTTGTATCAGACCCTAAAGCACTAGGGGAAAAAGAGACGGACAAGACGCTCAAGGCCTGGGAGCTGACCTGGCCGTCCGCCACGACAACCCGTGATCCAGGACGTGCGTCCGAAAGGCCGGGCCTCAGCCCCTCCCCCAGACCTCGGGACCAGTCCCGGCCAGCAACCCCCAGCGCCTGCGGGGGAGGGCGGAGTCATGCTGACAACAGCCCTCAGTGTCCTTTTCCAAGTGAAATCAACCCCTTCTCAGATCTAGTCCCGACCTCGGGAGAACGTGTGACATACATGTGACACACGTGTGACACAGTGGCGCACACTCACGTATTGAGGGATCCACGTTTCCCTGCCTAAATGCCCCAGTTTTCTTCTTCCTAACATCACTGCCCATTTCCCCAACTCTCTGCTTCCCCTTTCCAAAGTGAACCAGGTCAGAACGGAAGGGATTCTGGGCAAGCACCTCTGCCTGGACGTCGGCAGGCCCCTCCCCACCTGACCGAGCCCTGCAGAGCTGGGGGCACCTGCCTCAGCTCCTTCCCGAAGATGAGGAGGTCAGCAGCATTGTCGATGGCCCTCGACGCAATCCGCTCGGCCCGGTCGCGAAGCTTGTGGAAGCTGTTGTAGATGTTTCGGATGAGCTCCCGGCTGACGGCGAACTGAGTCTGGATGTCAGCTGGGAGGAAGTCCTGACAGGGAGGAGAGAAGGCCGTGGGTTACTGGCCGTGAAGTGCCTTGGGGAAAAGACGACCGCCGGCAGGGGAAGAATGGTACCACTGAGCAGCCAGTGAGCCCAGATGCCAGGCCACGGGGGCACTTCGCTGGGCCTCCCTTCCGGTCCAGGAAAGAAACAGCCCATCATCACCCACACACCACGGACACGAAGCAGAGTGGCCCCTAGTGTCCGCTGAAGCCGGATCAAACTGACGTCCTGCCGAAACACACCCCTGTACTAACCTTCAAGTACTAATCCTCAAGTACTAATCCTCAAGTACTAACCTTCAAGTACTAATCCTCAAGTACTAGTCCTCAAGTACTAGTCCTCAAGTACTAATCCTCAAGTACTAACCTTCAAGTACTAGTCCTCAAGCTCAGAGTGACAATCACAAAGTCCTAACCCTTCCCTCGAGGCAGGGCTTCCCACGGGCCCTCACTTTCCCCCAAGAATCAACTTCTCACCAGCTTTACTGTTAACTACCTGTTAATATTAACCATCGTTTACCGTAACATTAACTAGATAATGCTTAGAAAACAGGCTGCTTAGGGAACGAAATGAAGGTAAGATACATGTATTTCTGTACGGAGAAGCAGTTTAACAAGAAAGGAGGGCCGCCCAGGGGTTCAGTCAGCTAAGCGTCCGACTCTTAGTTTCAGCTCAGGTCACGATCTCGCGGTCTGTGGGATCGAGCCCCACGCCAGGCTCTGTGCTGACAGTGCAGAGCCTGCTTGAGATCCTCTCTCTCCCTCTCTCTGCCCCTCACCCAATCGCTCTGGCTCTCTCTCTCTCAAAATAAACATCAAAAAATTTAAAAAAGGAAAGGAAAAAATCTCGCCAACAGCTACCTTAATTCTTTTTGAAAAAAAGAACAGACTAGCTAAATTTTAAAATAAACCAATGTGACAATCACTCCCCTGAAATCCGAGAAGCTAGTGACGAAGCCAGTGTCTGCCCGAATCACAAAAAGCCTCAGTCACGTCCGGGCAGGCCGCTCAGAAGTCTGGGACCTTGCCAGACGACAGCCTCTCTGAGCCTGTCTCCCCATCTGGGAAATGGGCGGCACACCCGCTGTCTGAAAGGAGAGCCGATGAGAAAACCGCGCCGCGGGCCTTCGTGTCGTCTCCAGCACGCGGGGGAGGCCCAGGGCGGTAGCTGGTACGCGGTCGCCGCCCTGGTTGGGGGGGCGAGGGTGGCGGCGGGAGCGGTACCTTGGCCCGAGGAGCCAGCTTGCAGCTCATGAACTCGTCTCCAACACACTGAGCCGACTCCTTCAACTTGTTCTGCACGTCCTGCGAAAGGAAGACAGAAACGCCACATCCTCCAGCCGCAGCAGCGTCTGCCTGAGACCCGTTAAGTCAGCGAAAGGCAGGATGTAGTCCTTCCTCGAGAGAGCCAGGTTTCCACGGATCTGCTCTCACGTAAGTATCCAGAATCTCTTCCCGGACTTTTCTCCACTGACCTCCACCTTCAGGACGGCCGTCCACAGACAGGAAGGCCTGACCTAACAGCAGCTCCGGAGGGGAGACCCGTCTCCAGGAAACAGAGACTGCACGCACACGGCAGGGACGGGATCCGTGCTGCTGCCGTCGGGCTCGTCGCATCCGCTAGGTCCCACCCACGTGGGGCACGGGGACCAAAGACGAGGTCTCTTCCTCCCTGCACACAGACCCACGGGCCCCAGGCCCACGGAGCCCCGGGAGAGCTGGTGGGCAGCACACAGGGGCCAGGCCTCCGTGGCAGTCCACGTCAAGGACCCACAAAGAGCCACGGGAAACACAGGCAAAGATCCTAACATGCAGCTGTTTGTGGGTCAAGGAATTCTAGAATTTCAGAGAGGCCCTGAAGACCACCTGGCTCAATTCTCTCGTTTTACCAGAGGAAAGAGTCAAGGAGGCCATAGGGACACTCTACCTGTGTGAGAACAAGGGGTCAGAGGAGCCTCATGCCTCTAGAATGGGGGCACCGTCCGGCTCCACGACTAGCAGCACCCTCCCCTGTCGTGAGCCATGTATAGCTCCCACGTCCCACCACGTTCCTCTTGTGGCAATGAAGATCCCTGCTCTAAAGGAACCTGTCCACCCAGCGTTCAGAAGACCCACACTCCCAGCTCAAGGGCAGGTAGTCACAGAAACGTCCCCTGAATGACTGCTTTAGGTCCCATAAAAGAGGCAAAGGTGACAGGTACCCCCTGGCTGGCATAGAGGGAAAGCCAGCGGCCTTCTCAAGGAGGGTCTCGGTGCGTCTCATCTTCCTGCGGGGGAAGTGAGTGTGGGATCGAGCCCCTCCTAGGTCCCTGGGGAAGGGAAAGCTACCTCGTTGGAGCCCCACCCCCACCCCACCCTCTTCCTAGGCGGAGCCGGCCGCCCTGGGGACCAGGCAGTGACTTCCTCCACAACTGTGAACAAGGACGCTGCAAGACAGCAGAGGGACGCCCACAGCCGCCTGGTTTCTAACTGAAACTAACGTCCACGTGGAGACAGTCCCGGCAGCAGGTCTATGCTGCAGCTCCACTAGAAAGACTCAGCTCAGGGGACTCCTGGGGGGCTCAGTCAGGTAAGCGCCCAACTTCGGCTCAGGCCATGATCTCACGGTTCGTGAGTTGGAGCCCTGTGTTGGGCTCTGTGCTGAAGGTTCAGAGCCTGGAGCCTGCTTGGGATCCTCTGTTCCCCTCTCTCTCTGCCCCTCCCTTGTGTGCGTGCTCTCTCTCTCTCTCTCTCTCACTCAAAAATAAACGTTAAAAAAATATATAACTCAACTCAGCCTTCCAGTGGTACTTAAGGTGGCTCTTTTCACTTCCCAGAAATCGCTCATCCTGATCTGGGGTCTCGAGCATTTCCGTAACCCCTCCCAAACAGAGCCTCTGCGACCGAGCCTCAGTGCCCACGGCGACCGTGCAGAGAACCCTCTACCTGGATACACAAAATCCTGCCAAGCCAAAGCCAGGGGCACCTCGTAACGTTACACCCCTGTGATCTGGGAGGAGAGCGGATGTCACTCCTGGCACCACGAGGGCAGCAGACTCCCCGAGGGCCCCCAAACGAGGAGGGCAGGAGAACAAGCACGCTTAGGAACGCCACTCACACGGGGAGCCTCGGGGCGCAAGCAGAGTGATACTCACCGGGCCACTGAAGGACAGGAAGAGCCGGAGGGCCACGTCCTCGGAGAACGGGGGGTGCCGGGCCACCAGGTTAATGAAGCGCCTCAGGGCCCTGCGCCGGGCCTCAATGAACTCGCGGTCGGCTGCAGACCGAGAGCGAGGGGTCGGCCGGCAGCCTGCGCCGCGCCCCCTGCCCCCCCCCCCCCCCCCCCGGCTGTCCGGAAACGTGCCGGGCAAAGCCCAGGTCCCTTCTGTCGTAGCCCACGGTAGCCGCCCCTCACCGGTCCCCAGCGTGAGCGCTGGGCGCCACCGGCGGGGAACGAGGGGGTCCGCGGCACCCGCCCTAGCTGGCCCCGGCCTTCCCGCACACGTCTCGCGCCGGGCGCCCCGGCCCCGCCCGAGCCCGCTCTACCTCCCAGCACTCTCTTGGGCGGAAGGGCCGGCACCATGCGGTAGGGGAACTTCTGCAGCAGCATCTCGTGGAAAACCACGAAGTCGTTGTACCGTCTGTACACGGAGGACCTGAAGCGCTAGAAGACAAGAGGGCCCGCGCTCACGCCGGACGCCGGAAACCTCCCCGGGTCACCGCTCCCCTCCCTCCCATCCCCCGCCCCGACACGGAGCCCGCGTGACGCGGGGCCTCATCCCCGCTCACGGGGCCTCCACGGCGAGGACGGGCGCCCTCCTCCCTCCCGGCGCCGCGCGGCTCGGGCCTCACGTCCAGCCCCCACCGCGGTCTTCACGGAGCGCTCAGCCGCGAAGCCGGCACCCACCCCACCCTCAAAGGCAGCGCTCGGGCCGGAGGCCTTCCCCACCGGGGGCCGGGGCCGTCCTCCCACACACACCCCAACACCGGCGCGACCAGCGCGACGGCGTCCCGGGCCCAGCGGCCGACGCAGACCAGACCCCGACGAGGGGGGCGGACGGAGCGGACGTCCGACTGCAAGTCCGTCTGCCCCGTGGCTGATAAAACCGCGGGCGCCACGAGGGATCCACGCGACAGAGGCGCGACCTGGACCTACTGGAAGGGCCCACGCGACGGACGCACGAGCCGCTAGCCTGGGAAGTATACAAGCTGCCCTGGTGATAAATGATACTGCGGAGTGAGAGAGGCCGGGTGATTCCACCGACAGGACGTCCTGGAAGAGGCGGGGCTGCGCAGACAGAAGACGGGGGCTGCCGGGGCTCAGGGCGGAGGGAGGAGCAGGGGGAGCACAGGGGACTCTTAGGGCGGCGAACAGCGCGAGGGACACGGGACAGTGGACACCTGCCGTCCCACGTTCGCCCAAACCCACAGAACGTGCACCCCCCCCAGAGGGACCCTCCCGCGAACCGTGGACTCCGGGTGAGAACAGCGTGTCAGTGTGGGGTCACCGACCGCGACAAACCCACCATCTGGGGGACGCCGAGAACGGGGGAGTCCGGGGGGGGAGCGGGGAATTACGGGGAATCTCTGTCCATTCAGCTCAACGTTGCGGTGAATCTAAAACTACCCCCTAAAAATAAAGTCTACAAAAAAATTAAACATGCTACATGAAGAAAAACACAAAGTCAGTTGTGCCACGTGCTGGGGACTGCATGTGTCGTGCCCCCTCTGGATCTGCCCCAGCCTCTGGCGAGCGGGATGCAGGACAAAACGCGTGGCCCCTCGGCCTGAACACCTGCAGGCTGATCCCTCCGCCCGGCAGGGCTGCCTCCTTACGAGACGACACACGTGCTCAAGGAATTACGTTACTGAGCCGGAAAAGGGCCAGAAGCCCAACCTCACGCCCCTCTGATGCGTCGTCACCTGGGGGAACGGCACCCACGGGCATGGGAGAACTAAGTTTACTCACAGGCCTCGGTGACCGCAGCTTGGAAACACCATGAAACAAAAACCCTGTGATTCCTGGGGCGCCCGGGTGGCTCAGTTGGTTCAGCGTTCGACTTTGGCTCAGGTCATGATCTCTCGGTTCACGGGCTGGAGCCCCACATTGGGCTCTGTGCTGATAGCACAGAGCCTGGAGACTGCTTTAGATCCTCTGTCCCCCTCTCCCTCTGCCCCTCCCCTGCTCTCTCTCAAAAATAAATGAAAACATTAAAAAAAAAAAAAAAATACAGCGGCACCTGGGTGGCTCAGTCAGTTAAGTGTCCATCTTGATTTCGACTCTGGTTAAGATCTCACATTTCATGAGTTCGAGCACTCTGCACTGACTGCAGAGCCTCCCTGGGATTCTCTCTCTCTCCTCTCTCTCTGCCCCTCCCCTGCTCACTCCTTCTCTCTCAAAAATAAATAAAAACATTTAAAAAAAAAAAAAAAGGAAAGAAAGAAACCACCCTGTGATTCTGGATTCCCATGGCACATACACATGGCCGTTCGGTTCGGAAAATGCACTTCCTCCCTGGATGACGACTGAAGCCTGACAGTGGCGGGGCCCCACCACTCTCGCCGGTGGGGCCCTGCTCTACCTGTCCCTGCACATCCCCCACTGACACAGAGGGGCTGCACAAGACCCAGGGATGCTGTCGGCTTGTCAATGACTTACTCCTCAGTTTGTGAAGAATAAATCCCTCCCCCCCCCAATGTTTATCCTAACAGCACTGGGATATAGAAAGAGAACAGACACACACCCCCGCCCCCAGTATTTATTCTAACGGCACCGGGATTTAGAAAGAGGACAGACAGAGGGACAGGGATATCAGTGTGCTCCATGCAGACTCGCAGTCCTGGTGCCAGACGCCTCGTGAAGCCCGATATCGGCGGGCAGGATAACAGGGCAGACGGCGTCCTCAGTGGGGATGAGGCGGACACACCAGTCCTGCCCTCCAAACTGGATTCGCCGCCGGAAGCCCCCACTCTATCCTCAGGATTTCCCAGTTACTACAAAACCACTCCCAGGCCGGCGTGTGCCCGCACCTTGTGCTCAGAAGGCGAGTGGGCTCCTACGAAGCACCATCCCAGACGCAGGGAAGAGGGGAGCGGGCTGGGCTAGGGGTGTGGCTGAGCCAGAACAGGACCCAGGGACACGCACACGCAGGCTCTGAAGACGTCTGTTGGGCACCCTGGCTCTGAGCGTCGAGTTTTGGGTCTCACCTTTAAGCCCAGCGCAGACTCTCTGCGGTCCTTCTCCGCCTCATACCCCTGCCCTAACGTGTCCCCGCCCCTCCCCACCTCCTCCCAACACACACACACGCGTGCACGCGCACACACACACGCACACACGCGCTCTGCCCCTTACCTGGCTGGAAACCTCGTATTCCACATGCTTTAGGAAGAGGCCCTTCTTCTCGGGAATGAGCTCCACCTGCACGGTGTCCCTGGCCAGCAACTCCTGCAGGGTGTACGAAAGCAGCAGCGGGTTCCCCTGCGGCATCTGCATTCGACTGGGGTGTGGGTCCCTCCGCTCGCTGACCTGGGGCGCTGGCAAGTCTGCAGGGGACAAGGCGACCGGCCAGTAAAAACGGCTGCTCGGAAGCAGAGGCTGCCACGGCGGGCCTGCCCCCGCCGCGTGCTAGCTTCGCACGTGGACCGTGGCCACATCACCCCCGTTCATTCAGGCCGCGGAGCTTGTGCTCCGAAAAGTCCCCACGCCGTGAGGCGTCCACCCGCTCGTGAATCAGCAAACACACCCCGCTTTCCAGGACCAGTCAGATCTAGTTTTCAACCTGGGAATAGAAGGAAGTGAACTATTCACAAGTTACGTGCAAAAGAGCCCTCCTTTTCTCTAGAGTCGAAAAGGAGGTTCAAACTAAGGAAAGAGCCGTAGAATTTCTCTCTCCCACTGTTTCCACAGTGAACACACATGACTTCACGTGGCAAAGCAATGATTCCAATTCCATGTAGGTAAAAACCCACATCTTGCTTAGAGCCATGGTTCCTGATCACACAAGTCACAGAATTAGGCCCTCAAGCCTCAGCTTCCTTACACATCACTCACAAGGCAGCAAAACACAGGTCCGAGAGATTCCAGCCTAAAAAACACGGACGTCACAGGAAAAAGTCAGTTTGGCTTTTAGTATAGAGTTTGAAAGAAAAAGAGTTCTTTTCGGTTAAAAACTATAATAGGGGCTCCTGGGAGGCTCGGTTGGTGGAGCGTCCGCCTCAGTTTCGGCTCAGGTTATGATCCCAGGGTCATGGGATCAAGCCCTACCGCGGGCTCTGTGCTGAGTGTGGAGTCTGCTTGAGATTCTCTCTCCCTCTCTCTGCCCTCCCCTGCCCAAGCAAACATGCTCTCGTGCTCTCTCAAGACAAACGTTAAAATATATATATACGTACATACGCTACATACATAATAAAGGTATCCCATAGTGCGAGAGGGGGTCGGAGTCTGATCAACATTGCTATTGCTATAAGTAACCACAACAAAGTGTACATTTTTTCTTTTTCAAAATTTTCTACAACGTGGTTATATCGCTTTTTTATGATTTACTTCTTAAAATAACACTTTAAGATTCCGGTTTACATTCTAAACAGAATTAATGGCCAGATTACTTTCATCTCTGAAATTACTCAGCATTTTAGAATTGAAAACGTAGCTGCTTTTAATTGACCTTAAAGCTTAAGAAAAAAAATAAACTAAGGCCTTAATGCTTACTTGGGAACCCCAAGGGCCTCATAAAAAGTCCACACGAAAACTAAATATTATGTGCTCTACAAGCGGTAAGCTCCCAAGTGAGAGCACATATCCTAGGGTCAAAACAATCCACCAGGGCGCAAGAAGAAAATATTAATAATTCTATTTGCATTTTGTTCCCTTCTTTTCAAACTTATATTCTTGTGATATCATAACACATGTAACATAATATTAGAGTAGTGCGTGCATGTAACTTACTAAAATATGTGTGTATAGATGTGTGCGTATATTTGCATGCGTATTACATGTGCAAATGTGTATGTGTGTGTACAAGTGGGTGAATGTATGTACACGAGTATATGTGTATACAAGTGTGTGTGTACATGTGTATAAATGTGTGTGCAAGTCTGTCTGTGTATATACCTGAGTGTGTGCGTGTAAGAGTATATATGTACGTGGGTACGTATATGTGTGTGAACTTGAGTGTGTGTGAGTTTATGTGTATATGGGGGGGTACATACACATGTGTGTATGTGTGTATACAGTACTGTGTATATGTGTACATGGGTATGTATGTGTATCAATGCACATGGGCCTGAGTGTGTATGTGTAGATGGGGGAATGTACATGTGTTCGAGTGTATGTGCAAGTGTCTGTATATAAGCATGCGAGTGTGTGTGTGTACATGGGTGTGTACGTATGTGTACATTAGTGTGTATGAGTATATACGTACATGAGTCTGTATGTGTATCAATGCACATGTACATGAGTGTGTATGTGTATATACAGGGGTGTACATGTGTACAGGTGTGTATTTGCAAGTGTGTATAAAAGTGTGAGTAGTGAGCGCGTGCACGACCATATACATACATGGTGTGTGTATATTGCACGAATGTGTGTACATATGTATATATGTGTATGAGGTATGTGTACATCAAGAGTCCCCAATATCTTAATGGCCAAAATGTGGAGACCACAGCTTCAGACAGTACCTGTTCTCCCCTCCTAAAACCCAGCCCCTTTCCATGTGAAACTATTTTGGTGGCCTTAGAACTGCGCTGACCCAGTCTCCAGGGACCACACACACCCTGGGTCAACGAGACGGCACGTGTGTCTCAAGTACTCACTCAAGTGAGTGACGAACAACACAGAGACACTGGGCTCAGCAGTACCCATTCAGCTCGTGGCTACCAAGTGTTCCCACTGCCGGGCACAATCTATGAGGATCCAAACTCCAGGGCGAACTGGAATACACCGTGACTTAACTTTAATAGCACCCAGGTAATGAGCCAGGGGGCCCAGACACAGCACCAGGACACGAACTCGGGGGGCACAGACGCCCTCAGCTTTGCTCTGGATGCATGCTGGCGGTGGGGGAGCCTGGCACTTAGAAGGGCACTGAAGGAAAGCCGGCTGAATGACTATTTACTGATATTTACTACACTTTCACGAGTGAAAGGTAGCATGTCTGGGGGGAAAACAAAGTCTTAGGTAACGAGAGCACAGAATATGTGGAAAAACAGGAAATAATCAAGTTAAAAGGTAATGGAGAAAGAACATTTTTATCAGAGAAAAGATTTGCAAATCACGTATCTGAGAAGGTACTGGTATCTGAAATATACAAAGAACTCTTACAACGCACTAGAAAAAAAAAGAGAGAGACAGAGAGAGAAATAACCCAATTTTAAAATGGGCAAAGCATTTGCATACACATCCCTCCAAAGATATACCAGTGGCCAGTAAGCACATAAAAAGATTCTCAACACCATTAACCGGCACGGAAATGCAAATCACAGCCACAGTGAGATACCACCCACTGTGACGGCTCTAATTAAAAAAAAAAAAAGACCAGTGAGCACTGGCAAGGGTGCAGAAAAGTCTCGCTCGTGCTGGCAGAGGCTTACGCGAGGCAAAAACAGTCGGCCGCTTCCTCGGTGTCACAGGCGAAGCCGCTATATGACCCAGCAGCTCCCCTCCTGGAAATACACCCAAGCCACATGAAAACGTGTGCCCACACAGAGACCTGGAGACAAATGCCCACAGCAGCACCAGGTGTGAGAGCCACGGAGTGGAGAACCCCAAGCGCCCATCAACAGTGAGGGGATAAACAAAAGTGCTTCATCCATACAACAGACTCCTTCCGCCGTGGAAAGGAATGAAGGACAGGTTCACACTACAAGATGGGTAAACCTTGAAAACCTCAGGGGAAGTGAACTAATCCATGCAGGGGGTGAGTCCATCCACAGGAAATCTCCAGAAGAGGCAAACCTACAGAAACAAAGCAAACGGATGCCTGCCTGGAGCCGGGGGCAGGGGGGGCAACGCCTGGAGAAATGAGCAGTGACCGCTGGAAAATAGGGGGTTTCTCGGGGAGACGATAAAACGCTCCAGAGGTGATCGTGGCGATGGGTGCACGACCCCGTGAACACACCAACGACACTGTATTGTACACTTTAAATGAGTGAATTGCATGGCAGGTAATGACAATTCTACACGCCTTAAATATAAAAGGCAACATCAGTAAATGGAAGAGTCCTCTCTTCTACAGAAGCAAAAATGGTCAGAACCAGCTCTTTGAGGACACTGGGAATTGAAGGTCTGTGGCAATCCCGGGCACATTTATTGATGCAATAATTAGCGAAATTGAGGTTATACTGGAGTAGGGAGGCCCCTCCTCCAGTATGGCTGCAGTTGTCATAAGAAAAGGGAAGACTTGGGGCGCCTGGGTGGCTCAGTCGGTTAAGCGTCCGACTTCGGCTCAGGTCACGATCTCGCGGTATGTGAGTTCGAGCCCCGTGTCCGGCTCTGTGCTGACTGCTCAGAGCCTGGAGCCTGTTTCGGATTCTGTGTCTCCCTCTCTCTCTGACCCTCCCCCGTTCATGCTCTGTCTCTCTCTGTCTCAAAAATAAATAAATGTTAAAAAAAAAAAAAGAAAAGGGAAGACCACACAAAGACCCAGAGGCACCCGACACGCGGGGGTGGGCACATGGCAACGGAGGCAGAGACCGAAGGGACACGGCCACAGACCAAGAACACCTTGGCAGCCTCAACCACATGCTGGGAGAGGCAGGAAGGACCCTCCCCTACAGGGTTCAGAGGGAGTGCAGCCCTGCCCATGCCTGGATCTCAGACGTGGGGCCTCCAGGGCTGGGAGACAACACGTTCCTGTTGTTTCAAGCCACCCCATGTGTGCTGCTTTGTTAGAGCAGCCACACACAACTCACACGAGAAACTTCACAGAATTCATTCTGAGAGGTCATTAAATAAATCTACAATGGTCGGCAGCAACACCTTGGGGAAGGAGGAAAATGTGATTTCCCCAGAACTGTCACGTTATATTATTTAAACTGTCAGGTTCACAACTGAAGTTTACAGTAAAAGACACGCAAAGAAGTAAGACAGTACAGCCAAACACAGGGAAAAACCACCACCAGAAATGTCCGAGAAAGGCCAGGCATTGAACTCATTCGACAGAACTGAAGGAGGGGCGCCTGGGTGGCTCAGTCGGTTGAGCGTCCGACTTCAGGAGAGCCTGGATCCTGCTTCAGATTCTGTGTCTCCCTCTCTCTCTGCCCCTCCCCTGCTCATGCTCTGTCTCTCAAAAATAAATAAAAACATTAAAAATAATAATAAAATAAAGAACTAATGCAAAGGAGGAGAGCAGTCCCAGCAATAGAAAATATGGATAAACAGACCAAAGTTGTACAAGAGGAGCGGGAAAAGATTCTGGAGTCAAGAAGCTCAATAAACAAAATGGAAAATTCGCAAGCAAGGTTCAACACCAGATCTGAGTGGGAGAGGGAAGAATCAGCAAACCTGAAGGCAGGTCAACTGAGACTGTCCGGTGTGGAGGACAGAAAGAAAACAGAATGAAGAAGAACGAACAGCCCCTCAGCAACCTGTACCAACATCACCGACTGCACCAACAACAAAACCGACTGTACCAACACCACCGACTGTACCATCATCATCAACATGAGCGGCCCAGGAGAGAGGATCAGGAAGAACAGGTGAATGAACTGCCAAATTTTTCCCAAATTTGATTTTTAAAATCCAGGAACCCAAAAAAACCCACCCAAGATAAAGTCAGGGAGATTCACAACTAGACAGGTCACAACGGCATGGTTCAAACTGCACCATTCTGTGTCCAGAGACCAAGAGAAACTCTTGAAAGCACCAGGAGATCAGCAACCGGGCAAGATGAACAGCTCACTTCTCAGAAGCCACGGAGGCCGCAAGGCAGTGCGATGGCACACGCAAGGTGCCGGAAGACAGAAGAGTCAACTGAGAATTCTACAACCAGCAAAACTATCCTTGCAAACCGAAGGAGAAAATAAGACACCCCAGATGAGTAAAAGCAGCCAATTCACTTCTGCACTACCAGTCGTGTTGTTTCTTCTGAGAGACAAATCCACGTGTGGAAAGAAAGAATGCCAGTAAAGGTAACTGCACTGGTAAATATGAAAGGCAGTAGAAACTTATCCGTAAGTTTTTCTGGGTGACTTAAAAGACAACGTATGAGGCAGTCATCGTAAATCTGTTTTGAGGAGCATACAGTTTATATGCAAACTATCTGCACAGCTGATAACAGAATGGGGAGAGGAAGGGAGCTGTAAGGGAGCAAGATTTCTACACGCCACTGAAATTAAACTTGTACTAATCCAAGCAGGATTGTTACACATTAACATGTTGACGTGTACTCCCAGGGCAATCACTAAGAAAATAACAGGAATAATATAGTAACCTAAACAATGGAATTTAAACCGTACACTAGAAAATACCTATTTGATGTAAAACAAGGTAATAACGGAAGAACAGAGGAAAGATAAAAGTAATGCGGGAAAGAAAATTTGGGAAGCACCAAGCTTGTACTGATTTTGGGAAGCACCAAGCATGTACTGATTTTGTTCTCTTCCTGATGGGTCAAGTAACCTAATCTAAGACATATTAGCTCAGTAATGATTACCAAAGGATCACAGGCTGCTGAAGAACCTGAACTCTGACCACAAGAAAATCTAAAAGTCAGAACCCAGGGGCGCCTGGGGGGGCTCAGTCAGTTGAGTGTCCAACTCTTGATTTCAGCTCAGGTCATGATCCCAGGGTTGTGGGATCAAGCCCTGCATCAGGCTCCAAGCTGAATTTGGAGGTTGCTTGACATTCTGTCTCTCTTTCTCCCCCACTCATGCTCGCACTCTTTGAAAGAAATGTATACGTATGTGTGTGTGTGTGTGTGTGTGTGTGTATATATATATATATATATATATATATATATATTTTTTTTTTTTTTTTTTTTTTTTTTAAAGCCAGAACCCAAAAGGTACATTTTATTGTTACTTTTGTTAACGGGGTCACCATGTTGTCCAAGCTGCTATTTTCTTTTTTATATATATTTATTCTGAATGAAAAAGAGTGACCAGAGGAAGGGCAGAGAGAGAGGGAGAGAGAGGGTGGAGGGGGAGACAGAATCCCAAACAGGCTCCATGCTGTCAGCACAGAGCCCGATGGCAGGACTCAAACTCACGAACTGTGAGATCACGACCGGAGCCCGAAACCAAGAGCTGGACACTTAACCAACTAAGCCACCCAGGTGCCCCCTCTCGTCGAAATTTCAAAAAAAAAAAAAAAAAATTTTAATGTTTATTTATTTTTGAGAGAGCGAGCAAGCACAAGCAGGGGAGGGGCAAAGAGGGAGGGAGACACAGAATCCGAAGCAGGCTCTGAGCTGATCCAGGCTCTGAGCTGTCAGCACAGAGCACGACGTGGGGCTCGAACCCACGAGCCGTGAGATCATGACCTGAGCCGAAGTCAGACGCTTAACCGACCGAGCCACTCAGGTGGTCCTGGAGAAGTTTCAATCTCAAGAAAGCTATGATTCCAAGTATCAGTTTCCTAAACTGGGACATGTCTTTTGAAATGTTTAAGAAGGAAAACAGATCATTCCAGATCAGCTAACCTGTCATGCAACAGACCACACACTGTGGAAAGGGCAGAAATTCAGGGAGAAAGGGTCTGGTTTTCTGTGGGAGTAAATGTCAAGTTCACTGACAGGACTTAATACCCTTATCAGATGGAAAACGAAGTGCACACCCACCCACCCCGCCCCAACAGGTAACAGTTTCCGAGAGAGGCAGCGAGGCCCCATACTGAAAGGCTCCGGACAAAGGATGGGTTTTGACCTCAGACGGGTGTGTGCTGACACCCAGTGCCTCATTTCCTAGCAGTGTGTGCCCGGCAAGCGACCCCCTCCGAGCTTACCACCAGTAAAACGCAGGGGTAAGACTGCCTGCCCAGGGCCAGGCCCTCGTCGGCAACAAACCCTCAGAGGCCTCTCTAGCGGTGCTCCCTCCCTGCTCCAACCCTTCTGACACAACTGCTCAACCACAGGGTTTGGACTCAACCCAGAACCCAGTTCAAAGCCTTGCCTTGAAATGCCACTCACGGTCCGAGAGAAGCTGGAAGGAAGCGGCTCTCACACCCGGAGGCTCAGCGCCTCGGGCTGATTCCACACTGCCCCAGCGGCCCTTGTGGGAAATGAGACACCAGAGCTCAAAGTAACTACCTGCTAGAAATCAGTGAGTGAGCCCCTGCCTCCCTTCGGGATTACCGTGCTCCACTCCGAACCACTTTCGTGCATCTGTGGACTAAAAGGTAGAACCAACTGCCCGTAGCAATAGGTGTTCGGGGCCGTGATCCAGGCTGGCCCGCGGAGCGAGGCCCCACGGGTGGCAGGGATGAGGCCCAGTCTCCACCCCGGGGGACACCTCGCCAACCGACAGAGTTGTGCTGGCTCCAGGTGACTGTAAGACAGCCTGGCAGGTGTTGAAGGAACAGGCACTGATGGGGAGTGGTGTCACTCCCAAGCCAGCCACCGGCGCGCCGCGGGACCCCCGGCGTGGGCCTCTGCCGCTCTGCAGCACACACAGGGAAACGGTCAGTGAGCAGCATTCAACGTGTCCGGCTCCGAAATTCTGGGATTCTCCAAGCCAGCTATCCACAAACGAAAAGCAATGAAACGTCACACAAAGCCCACTGTCCTTCCCCCCGTATTTCCATCAGAGCCTCTGGGCAGCAGTCCTGCCACGGGCACGCCCCCAGAGAGGTCCAGCCCCTCTGTGTCCGGACAGCCCCCAGCAGCAGGGGCCCTTCCTCACTCGCCACAGGCCAAAGCTTCGGGAAACCAACAAGAGTTGCCCGATGAGCATGCGGTCACGCACACCCTCACTTCATGAAAGCAAGCCCCGGCAAATGCTGACCAACGCAGAAGTCACAGACCAGGGGACCCCGCACACACACAGGAGGCGGCACCCAGCCCGGCCAGCCGCCCCGCCGTGGAGGGACAGCACCAAGCACCCGCAGATACCCAACTATGCCCCAGCTCGGCCCTCCCCGGGGTCTCACTGCTTGCAGAGAGCCCCGGGGGGTAAAGGGCTTTCTCGACCGGGGCAGGTCACGTGTCCTCCAAAGGCAGCCAGGGAGGAAGCTTCCTGCCATCCGAATTTAGCAGCACGGTGGGCGGGAAGGTGTGTTCTGATGGCCTCCAAGTTCACCGTTCTACCACCACGCGGATCTGTCCCTACTGCCGTCCTCGGCTGCTGGCTCACCAGCACGTGGGACGGGGACCGGCGAGAGACGGCACATGCATCAGGGTCCGCTGCTGGGCTTGACCAGACACTGAGGGGTACAATGGCTAGTATCCAAAGTCAGGAAGTAAGTGTGGGCAAGGACGCGGAGGGACCGGACGCCCTGGACATGGCAGGCAGAGACGGACAGCGCCCTGCTGAGGAAAAAGGCGGGGCAGGTCCTCACGAAACAGAAGCACACGTGACCAGCGATCCCGCTTCCGGTCTCTCCCCAGAAGAACCGGAAGCAGGGCCCGAAGAGACACCCGCTCGCCCACGTTCGCGGCGGCAGGATTCCCGGCGGCCGAGAGGTGGAAGCGACCCACGCGTCCACCGACAGACGACCACAGCGTGGTCCGGCCACACGATGGACTGTCACTCAGCCTTAACAAGCAAGGAAATCCTGGCACCGGCCGCCACGTGCATGAACAAGGAGGGCGGGAGGCTGAGTGACACAAACCACACACGGGAGGACGCGCACTGGGACCCACTCCCACGAGGCCCCGGGGTCGTCAGACTCACAGACACGGGAGGACACACACTGGGACCCACTCCCACGAGGCCCCGGGGTCGTCAGACTCATGGACACGGGAGGACACGCACTGGGACCCACTCCCACGAGGTCCTGGGGTCATCAGACTCACGGACACGGGAGGACACGCACTGGGACCCACTCCCATGAGGTCCCGGGGTCGTCGTCAGACTCACGGACATGGGAGGACACGCACTGGGACCCACTCCCACGAGGTCCCGGGGTCGTCGTCAGACTCATGGACACAGGAGGACACGCACTGGGACCCACTCCCACGAGGTCCCAGGGTCGTCAGACTCACGGACACGGGAGGACACGCACTGGGACCCACTCCCACGAGGTCCCGGGTCGTCAGACTCACGGACACAGGAGGACACGCACTGGGACCCACTCCCATGAGGTCCCGGGGTCGTCGTCAGACTCACGGACATGGGAGGACACGCACTGGGACCCTCTCCCACGAGGTCCCAGGGTCATCAGACTCACGGACACGGGAGGACACGCACTGGGACCCACTCCCATGAGGTCCCGGGGTCGTCGTCAGACTCACGGACACGGGAGGACACGCACTGGGACCCACTCCCACGAGGTCCCGGGGTTGTCGTCAGACTCATGGACACGGGAGGACACGCACTGGGACCCACTCCCATGAGGTCCCGGGGTCGTCGTCAGACTCACGGACACGGGAGGACACGCACTGGGACCCACTCCCACGAGGTCCCAGGTCGTCAGACTCACGGACACGGGAGGACGTGCACTGGGACCCACTCCCACGAGGTCCCTGGGTCGTCAGACTGAAGGGGACAGAAAGTACGTGATGGTATCAGGAGCTGGGGGAGGGGGAGGGAGGTCAGTACTGATTGGGGTTCAATTTGGGAAGATGAGAAAGTTCTGGAGAGGGACAGTGGGGATGGCTGCGCAATAATGTGAATGTTCTTAATGCCACAGAACTGCACACCTGAAAATGGTTAACATTTTATGCCACGTATGTTGTACAATTAAAGAAACACACTCGGGGGTGGCTGGGTGGCTCAGTCGGTTAAGCATGTGACTTCGGCTCACGGTTCGTGAGTTCGAGCCCCACATCAGGTTCTGCGCTGACAGCTCGGAGCCTGGAGCCTGCTTCCCATTCTGTGTCTCCCTCTCTCTCTGCCCCTCCCCCACTCATGCTCTCTCTCTCGCTGTCTGCAAAAATAAACATTTACAAAAAAAATTTTAAAAAGAAAGAAAGAAACACACTGGGATCGCTGGGTTGAACCCCCAGAGTCTAGGGTAGGGCCTGAGAACCTAAGTTTCCAACAAGCGTCCAGAGGCCCCAGTTTGAGAACCGCTGTCGTAGGACGAGCGGAAGAAGGACCTCAGGGCCTCGCCTAGACCCACGGCCCAGACCGGACACAGACCAGGGGTTCGTATGTGCTGCCACCTTGTTCTGCTCACTCATCAGAGACAGCAGCGACAGCAGCGTTCCAGGTGACAGCTCTTCCTCCAAGGTTACAGGGAACGGACCCAGCAGGAGTCCTCGATTTTCAGCAGCGACACTCCTCCTCAGGCTCACCCTCAAAAACTGCCCTAAGCTACTGTGTTCTTCTGAAATTCGGCTGCTCTCAGGAAACAGAAGTGACAGTGTCCGGGTCCTCATGGTGGCCATGGCCTCACGACAGAGAGCTCGGCGGCCGGTGGCCAGGGAACACCAGGGACACCCGCGTGTGCAGCACACAGTCCTTTAAGAACGAGCCCTAACTCGAGCCCGAACACACAGAGGCTGTCACAGCCTCGGTTTCGCTACCCTTCAGACGCAGTTTTCTTTCAAGAACATTTCACGTGCCATTACGCTATCTTATTTGAAACGTTTATTTATTTCGAGGGAGGGAGAGAGCCAGCACAGGAGAGAGGGGCAGAGAGAGAGACAGAGAGAGAGAATCCGAAGCAGGCTCTGAGCCGTCAGCACAGAGCCCGAGACGGGGCTTGAACTCACAAACCGTGAGATCACGACCTGAGCCGAAATCAAGAGTCAGACACTCAACCAACTGAGCCGCCCAGGCTTTTAAATACAGAAAGCCCCCACCCCTACCATCTGTACACATCCGTGTTCACTTTGCACGTGCTCTCCGCGTGCACAGGGATCAACAGACACACAGGCAGTTTCTGAAATACAAAGTGTGTTTCCATGTGTGTACGTGACGTTTCTTTCAAATTTTCTGTAAACGCAAAAACCTTAGCCATTCACGTAACATAATCACCATGAACATGGTTTTCCCTTCAATCTGTGTTCCCACATACATTTAAATGCACTTACGTTTGTTTTCGTCGTGAAACATTTCAAACAGACGTAAAAGTACAGAAAATATCATATTCCGTGTATCTACCATGGAGATTTCATAACATTGTGTCATATTTTTTCTGAAAAAAAATTTAAATACAAAACACACGTCACAGATGCACACCCACCCTGGCCCCCTTTCCTATCTGAAGGTGACCACTGTCCTAGAGTTGAAGGATATCCACTCCAGGCAGGTCTCTGTGCTTTCCACGTGTCCGTAAGTGTCTGTAAAGTGCATGCAAGTATTGTATTTTGTCGTATACAACAGACACAATTATTTTTTTCTGTTTTTACTGGAACAGAGCACGAGTACAGAAGAGTGTACCTATCAAATCTGTTCAAGTCAATGAACCGGCATAGCTATATCGGGGCAGCACCCACATAAAGAAACGGGACACACGCCCGCTCCCTTTCGGCCACTCCCCCGCCAAGGGTGCCAGCCACCTTCTAACCCACACATTATTTCTGTCTGTGGTTACGCCATATACACGGAATCAATCCGTAAGTTCCCCCGTTTCTGACTCCTTCCACTCAGCACGACGTGCAAGGCCCATACATGTCACCGCACGCAGCTGTCATTGCTACAGACCCCGCTGCGTGATCGGGCCACGATCGACCTATTGATCGTGCTGCTGGACACCTGGGTAGTTCCCAGGGTTTTCCTATTACACACGGTGCTGCTATGAACACTTAGCACACGTCCTTTGGTGGACACATACCCCTCATTTCTGTTGGGTATGCTCCTTAAAGTTCCTGGATCCTGGGATTTCTTACGTCCGGCTTAGCAAATATTTCCCGTTTTCCAAAATGACTGACGCACGTCACACTGCCATCAGCAGGAGGCCCAGCTGCCTCACGCAGTGCCCCCCACCCAGTGTTTTCCCTGTGTCCCCCTCACCACTTGATAGGGTCTGTGTCTAACACAGTGGCCGCGAAGTCAAAACTTCATCTTGAATTTTTTCCATTTACTTTACAACCGTTCTATATTCCTAAAAACTTACTATTACCTGTAACGATTGTATCACATCTCAGGTATGCAACTAAACGTCACGTAGCCCTTCTCCCATGAGATGTTTCCTGCTATTGTCAACAGCGTGAAGAACAGCCCTATTCACAAAACATGCTGCTGTGGGTTTTTTTACTCTATCCTTAGCATCAATTCCTAGAGAATTGCCACATTATTTCCTGCTAATGGACACTTCCCTGGATGGCTTTTGTACACAGACACATGTTGAGTAAGACTTTCTTCAGAAACCCTCTTTGGAGCGTTACTGCAGTGATCTTGGTAATCTAAAAGATGTACCAAAAAATAAATAAAGATGTACCATAGTGGCATTAAAAAAGAGAAAACTAAAATTTGACCTTCCCGCCTGCGATTAGAACGGCAATCGCCGAGGGGAAGGGATCGTAATGCGGTTTCCTCCAATCCACCACTGCCCCCCAAAATGTTCTTTTCTCCTTTCTCAGCCAGGACACGCATGTCCTGCTGCCCCCTTCACTCGCCTCTCTTCAGCCACAGCAGGCACCCGCCAGTGAGAGCCTGGGCACTGCTCCAGGGCCCTCATACTGGGGACGCCCTTTCCGCAACTATCCGCAGACCAACTCCTTCACCTCCTTTGAACTGTGGCTCAAACACCACTTTCTCACGGCAGGTACTCGGTGCCAACTCCAACCCCTCCGCCCCCCACATGCTAACATGGGTCACTGGCTCATTATGTCCGAAGAGTGTCCACCACCCACTCCACCACCCACTATAAGACCATCAATTCCGGGACAAGAGGCTTCCTTATTCTGTCCACGCTTAGGATCCCAACAGTCGAGAAGAGCCCCCAGCACATAGTAGGTGCTCAGTAAAACCATTTGCTGACTGCATGAAAGGCGCCAAAGTCACACAGACAGGAAAGCCACAGAGAGTCACCAAGGCCTGGTATGCTTTCCCAGGCGGGGTGACAACCTCTTGCCCATTCCACACCAACAGATCGCAGTAAGGTCTTGCCGGTGACAGGAACCGTGCCCCGGTGAGCCACAGCGAGAGGCAAAAGCCGGTAACACAGGGGAGGCTCTCAACGATGCCGCCGCCCCGGGCGAGCCCTGAACAGGGGCAGCTCCCCACCTCCACCACAGCCCCTCGGCCAATTCACAGCTATATCTACTTTTCCCCAAAAGAACGTAAGGCAAAACCCCGACTAAAGCCGTAACGCGCCATCTGGCTCGTCAACCAGCACAACAAAGAAAGGCTTTCCTCTTCCTGCAACAGTTTGAGTGTTTTTACCTTGAAACAAAGTAAAAATAAACCACCTCTCCAGGTCCCTCCAAGTCCTCTGGAACTTCTTCACTGAGAATTTCTGAGCTGAATCCTCTCCAAATCTCAGTTCAAACACTACTGCAACAGTGAAGTGTTTGCTAAGCCCTGTGCGAGCGCGAGTCTAGCGAGCCTCGCTACTCTCCAACTTCCGCCTCCTCGCTGACCTGCCTCACTGTCTCGTCCGTGGGCTTCTCACACACCAGAACATTCACCCCAGCCCGGTTCAGGGAGCTCTGGCTCCCCGACGCTGCCCGGCACGGGGATGGCACACAGCACATGCACAACTGGTTTCCAAGGGCCAAAGAATGCGCCAGATGCCCTCCCTCACACCACACGCGGTAACTAAAGGTCCACGTTAAAAGCGCTAAAACTCCAAAACACTTGGCAGAAAATACAAAAACATATCTTTGTGGCCCTGGGTTAGACAAAGTCATGAGTCATGACACCAAAAATACAGACAACAGAAAAACAGAATAGGTCAACGGGACTTCATCAAAATTAAAGACCGTCGTGCTGCAAGACATCATCGAGACATCGAAAAGACAGCCCACAGAATGGCAGAAAATAACGGATGAATCATGGATCTGATTAGGGGCTTGTGTCCAAAATATACAAAGAAATTCTGAAAATACAAATTAAAAAAAAAAAAAGACAAATTACCTAATTTTAAAAACAGGCAAAGTGGGGCACCTGGGTGGCTCAGTCGGTAAGCATCCGACTTCAGCTCAGGTCATGATCTCACAGTTTGTGAGTTCGAGCCCCGCATCAGGCTCTGTGCTGACAGCTCGGAGCCTGGAGCCTGCTTCCGATTCTGTGTCTCCCTCTCTCTGCCCCTCCCCCTCTCAAGCCTGCATGCTCGCTCTCCCAAATATAAATAAACGTTAAAATTTTTTAAAATAATAAAATTAAGGGGCGCCTGGGTGGCTCAGTCGGTTGAGCGTCCGACTTCGGCTCAGGTCATGATCTCGCGGTCTGTGAGTTCGAGCCCCACGTCGGGCTCTGTGCTGACAGCTCAGAGCCTGGAGCCTGTTTCAGATTCTGTGTCTCCCTCTCTCTGACCCTCCCCCGTTCATGCTCTGTCTCTCTCTGTCTCAAAAATAAATAAACGTTAAAAAAAATTAAAAAAAAATAAATAAAATAAAATAAAATAATAAAATTAAAATTAAAAATGAGCAAAGGATAGGCGCCTGCTGGCTCCGCTAAGTGTCTGACTCTTGATTTCAGCTCAGATCATGATCTCAGATTGTGAGATCGAACCCCACATCAGGCTCCGCACTGACAGTGAGAGAAGCCTGCTTGGGATCCTCCCTTTCCCTCTCTCTCTGCCTCTCCCCTACCCCCCCTCTCAAAAATAAACATTTTTTTAAGAAATTGGCAAAGAGGGGCACCTGGGTGGCTCAGCTGGTTAAGCATCCAACTTGAGCTCGGGTCATGATCTCGTGGTTGTGAGTTTGAGCCCCGCATCAGACTCTGTGCTGACAGCTCAGAGCCTGGAGCCTGCTTCAGATTCTGTGTCTCCCTCTCTGTCTACCCCTGCCCTGCTCATGCTCTCTCTCTCTCTCTCAAAAATAAACATTAAAAAAAAATTTTTTTTTAATAAAAGTGGGCAAAAGATTTGAATAAACATTTCTCACCAAAAGATATACGAAAAGCCAATGAGCACATGAAAAGATGCCCAGCCACAATGAGATTCCATTTCATACCCACACGGAAGGCTACAGTCGAAAAGACAAGCACAGGGCCTGGGCGGCTCAGTCGGTTAAGCGTCTGACTCTTGGTTTCGGCTCAGGTGGTGATCTCACGGTTCATGAGTTCGAGCCCTGCGTCAGGCTCTATGCGGGCAGTGCAGAGACTGCTTGGGATTCTCTCTCTCCCTCTCTCTCTGCCCCATTGCCACTCATGCGCTCTCTCTCAAAATAAATAAAACTTTTTTAAAAATTAAAAAAAATACAGGCAATAAGAAGTGTTGGTGAGGACACAGAGAAACTGGAGCCCTTGTACTTACAGGAAAACAGTCCAGCAACTCCTCAGAAGGTTAAATTCCACTGCCAGGTATATCACCCAAAAGAAATGACAAGCACGTCCACACAAAATCTTGTGCGTGAACTCACAGCGGCATTGTTCATAATGGCCAAAACGTGGAAACAGCCCAATGTCCACCAAGTGATGAAGGGGTAAGTAAAATACAGAGTCTTAATACAACGGAACACTACTCGGCCGTTAAAAGCAACAGTGTACGTGCTACAGCACGGATAATCCTCGACGCGATGCAAAACGAAAGCAGCCAGACACAGAAGGACACAGAATACGCAGTTCGATCTGTATGAAATTCCAGAAGAGGCACATCTACAGAGAGTAATAGTTGCCCAGGCCAGGAGGAAAGGGGACTGAAGCGTGAACCTGACCACCAGTGGGTGTAGGCTTTCTTCCAGGGGAGAGGAGAACGCTCTAAAATTACGTCGATGGCTGCACAATTCTGTTAATTGTGTCCTTCAAATGGGAGAATTATGTGGTGTGTGGATTAGAGCTCAATAAGGCTGTTAAAAATGTTTTACGAATTCCCTGTCTTCTCCCCAGTTCTTGTGCAAACGACTTTCCCGTGCCAGCAATGGGCCCGGGGCACAGCCGGCCTGCGATCTTGAGCGAAGACGTCTACCGAGAAGGGGAAGATCATCTACGTGAGAAACCCTCTGGCTGTTCCTGGCACAAGCAAAAAAGCCTAGCTGGTGTCGTTGCCACGGAAACTTCCAGCAGCCCCTGGGGTCCGGGTCATCCCTGTGGCTACGAAGCTGCACGTCAGAACTGGAAGCAGCCACTGAATGCTGAGAACAACCGAAGCTGCCCTTAGGAAGGGTGTCTCCCACCCCTCACTCTACCCATGAATTCAAAGGCAGGGATGGACCTGGCCATCTGGACAGCTGTGTGCGTTGCTGACCACCATTCCGGCAAGGCCCCTTCCCAACGAAACCTCTTTGCGTGGGGGACTCGCGGAACCTCTACATCATCTCTCTTTAGTCCTAGATAACCCTTCAAGTAGGCACCGTGGTCCCACTTACCAAACGTGAAAGCAAGGCTCTAGCAGCACAGCCTGCCCAAGGTCACGGCGCTGACGAGCAGCTAAGCGGTGGGGCCTGAACCTGTACAGGTTATGTGATGACACCCAATCCTGTATTCCCTCCCTGACTCATGGGGAGAGGAGCCAGGACAGGCACACCCCATGCCTGGGGCCAGAGGTCAGATGGTGTCCACGCAAATCCCTGACTCCTCTGTGACCGCGAACAGACAGCTCACCTCGCTGCACTCAGTTTTCTCATCTCTAAGATGGGAACGGTACCATCTTCAACACTGTTCAGCTGCAAGAAGTTTGTGTTAAAGGAAATATGTCAAAGCATCCACCACAGTGCCTGGTGCCCAAGCTTTTCTTCTCCAAAGGACCGGCAGGCCAGACGCCAGACACGAACTTCCAGATCACAGATCAAATGAACCGGAAGCCCGGCGTTCTCACTGCCTCAAGCACGGGTCGCACGCCACAACGACGGCATCTTGCTCTGGTCAAGACCCGAACAGATCGTGGGTTGTCCCTGGGAGCTCAAAGACACGAGTGAACCACTTGCACACAAACGAGATGTTTGCAACCTATGAGTGGCTACTCCTTTCCGAGGGCAATGCAAGAGGGCAAACCACAGAGGGGGGGAAAAAATCACGGGTCTGTCTCCTGAAGACATCACAAAACTGAAGCTGAGGGCCAAAAACAGTCACCTATCAGATGATTTCCTGTGTCAAACTGGAGCGAGAGGAACCAGCACAGGGGCCACCAGATCTCTGCTTCTCCACGAATCTTTCCAAACATGCTCCTGAAAGGGCCCCGGTCAAGTTGGGTGTATTCCTCAAAAAACCTCTTCCGTCTCTCACTTTCAGAATGTTTATCTGTGGGGAGGCCCGGTGATTTTTTTCCAGAGTTCAAAAGCGGTACTATTTTAGCTAATAGTAATTTGGGGAATCTTGGAATAACTTACAAAAAAGGAGTCCATTTCCAAAAAGAATCATGATCTCTCTCTGCAACCAAATTCAACCTGTTGGGAGATCGTTCTTTGTTTAAACCCTCTGGGTCTGACTGGTTCAGTGTGAAAGTGACTCCGGTTTTCTAGAATCTGTTGCCGTGAAAGTGAAAATATTCCAAAATATCTATAGCAGGACCGAGTGTGCTCGATCTCAGTCAAGGCTACATAGAGAGCCTGCATTCACAGCCAAATTAGGCCCCACTAATAAAATTCCAAGCAGTCACTGGCATCGGAAACCAAGTGAGATACAATTAAATCCATTTGAACAAACCCCCATCGGTCTACGGAAGGAATCACAAAAAATAAGACAAGGCCACCCAGCGGCCTGCAGGGTAGAGGACCCGGAATGCCATTAATCAGCCAGGGACAGGAACGCCCCGGAAATTGGCATGGACAAATTAGGGACCGTGAAAAATGTCACAGTAAGAGAAACACGTAGTCAGTCCTGCCTCCACAGCCAAGTTGCGCCGAATCTGGAGGTCTCATCTCCCATGCAGAGAAGGCTGGACCGTCCTCTGGTGTCTGCAACCCAAAGACTGCGAATGGGTCAGCCAGGATAATCCCAACACCTTCATTAGACGAGGGAACTCGGCCTGTGCTTGGCAAAATGTGTTTCCGGGTGCTGTCACATTCTCTCTCCAGGAAACCTATGCTCCAGTCGACCCGCGGCTCCCCAGACTGAACCGGATGGCTCTGGCAGATGCGGGGCAGAGCTGAGACCTGCGCGCAAACCACGCAAGTGAGACCGTTCTGCCTCCAACGACTGTAGCGCACACACTTTCCGGACTGCCAGGCTCTCTGTTCGGCCCATCGTGCCGTGTCAAGTGCACCCCCTTTCTGAAAAGAGAGAGGCTAACATCTCACAGTGGTCTGCGGTGGCGATTTTCAGGACAGCCACCCGGAAACATCTCGCCGTATGTGAAACCTTCAGAAGAGGGAAAGTTCGAGGTCTGGGAACGGCTGGCAAAGCGAACTTAAGGGAAGCGCATGGAAGGCGGCCTGCGTAGACGGTAGCCAAGAGGTTACGTCTGCCGCTTCCGAACGGGAGCCCCACGCTTGCCGGGCTGTGAATCCCACTCTCCGGTCATGGGTGAGCGATGGGACTGCTGCCGCCTCAGTTTCCCCATCTGTAAAGTGGGGTTCATAGACTACTGACTTTGCAGGATGTCCGTGAGGAGGAAGGCACCTCCTACAGGAAGCGCTCTGCCACGCTTTGTCATCAATGCAACGCGTCCTCTGGTCGCCAAGAATGCCCTTTGTGGAGGTCTGCCAGGAGGAGGCAAAAGATGGGACACTTTCCACTCATAACACAGTCCATCTCAGGAAACACGCCCACTGCCACACAAGCCAGCTCACCTCTCAACTTCTGCAGGCGGGGCGCCTGGGTGGCTCAGCCAGTTGAGCGTCCGACTTCAGCTCAGGTCATGATCTTACGGTTCGTGAGTTCGAGCCCCACGTCGGGCTCTGTGCTGACGGCTCGGGAGCCTGGAGCCCGCTTCAGACGCTGTGTCTCCCCTCTCTCTGCCCCTCCCCCACTTGTGCGCAAGCTCGCTCTCTCACACATACACACACTCTCTCTCAAAAATAAACATTAAAATAAAAAAAGAAAACAACTGACCTTCTACAGGTACTCCGAGGAGCCTCCCGACTTCACTGTCCACCCTAAGAAGAACGGTGGTACACGAGACACCCTGAGATACAGAACTGCACACACACACTTTCCCCACACTCTGAAGAGCTGAAAATGCAAAAACCCAGCAGTGAGTGGCATTTCTCAGGAGCTGGGAGGTGCAATTACGGTCCCAAAGGCAATTAACAGTGCAAAGTCACGACTATCACCTGACCCTCTTTACAGAAGATGGCCTTTGCCGTCTCCATCATGGAGATACTGTTAACAGCAGGTGAGGTCCCCAGACATCCCTCCTGCCACAACACCTGCCAGTGGCCGTCAGGTCTGGGTCCTGCTGGCCCCCGGGGCCACCGAAACAGCTGGGCTCACCAGCGCCAACTGTATTCAGACACAGACACCAGAAACAGCGGCAGCCAGGAGACCGTCCTGCTGATTCACTGCAAGGTTGTCCATTAGGAGTGGGCAAGGATACGATGAAACACGTATTTCACCATAAATCTACTTCCAATGTTAACGAGAGAGTAGAAAACAAGGGAGGTCAGAATGCCTACAAAACTGTTTTAAAACAAGACCCCTTGCGCCCACCTCTGCCTGGCAAACTGCAGATCGTTAGCAGGTGCCCTTGACATCTTGGTATCTTGGGTTTTCCCTCCACATTTTCTACAGTGAAACAGATAACATGCACAGAGAAAGGGCTGTAATGTCTATGGACAGTTTAACAAAATTATATCTCAAACACACATCCAGGTCGAAAATTAAGAAGCCCACCTTGTCCAGTAAGCATTTTAGGTCAAACCCCTTTTCTCCTAACAGAGGCGACCACCACCTACTTTTCACGATATCTTCCTTGCCTCTCATTGATAGTTTTGTAACCTGCGGCAGCATCCCCACACAAGAGTCTAATTCTGCCTGTTTTTTAACTTGACTGAAACTGGAGTCACCAGTGTACGTTTTCTCGGGCCTCTCTGGACATCCTCAGGGGAGGGTGGAGGGACTCAGGTCTCACATCTGCAAAGATCCCTGAACAGGTCACCCAAGGGCATCCCCCCCGTTCTCAAAGCCCAATAACCGAGGTTACTGAAACCCTAATCCAACAGGAAAGTCTGATAACAGAGATCACCTCTGAGGTGGGAACGGGCAGAGCGGGAGAGACCAAGTGCAAGCAGGAGGGCAAGGTTAACATTGGTTCGATTTAAAGAATCATTTTCTTTTTTTAATTTTTTTTTTTAATGTTTATTTATTTTTGAGACAGAGAGAGACAGAGCATGAACGGGGGAGGATCAGAGAGAGAGAGGGAGACACAGAATCCGAAGCAGGCTCCAGGCTCTGAGCTGTCAGCACAGAGCCCGATGCGGGGCCTGAAATCACGGACCGTGAGATCACGACCTGAGCTGAAGTCGGACGCCTAACTGACTGAGCCACCCAGGCACCCCAAGAATCATTTTCTGAAAAACACGTGGCAAGAGGATCTTTAACACAAATCATATGACGTTAGCACTGCAGAAGCACAAATCGAGAGCTTGACGCGGTACCATGCCGGCATTAAGTACAGAATTATGAGGACTATTTTCAACAGTGTAGAAAAATGTTGAGTGGAGAGGCTAGGCCGCAAAGCGTAAATGCACTAGGAAGACGTAAAAAGCATATGCGCGGGAAAAAGGAAGTAACAGCTGACCCTCAAGCAACATGGGGGTTAGGGGCGCCAACCCTACCCCCTGCAAAGTGGAAAATCAATGTAGAACTTTTGACTCCCCAAGAACTTAACCGCTAACAGCCAGATATTGACTGGAAGCCCTACCAGTAAGTAATAAAAGATCAATTAATACATATTTTGTGTGTGTGTTCTATACCATAACCTTCCAATAAAATCAGCGAGAGAAAAAAAAAATGTTAGGAAAATCATAACACAAAATACGCTTACCGTACCGCACCATACTGATCAAAAAAAAACCCGCGTACAAGTGGATGCACGTAGTTCACACTTGTGTCGTTCCAAAGTCAAGCGTGTGCTAAAATGCAGTGGTTGCACTGAAATGGTGGAACTGTGGCTGATTTCTCCGTTTATAAAACGTTTGCACTCGCAGTTACATTCCTGTACAACACCCTCCTCCTCAAAGCCCAAATTCTCACACAACAATGCCATTTCACTGGGTTGATTACAACTCGTTCGTAAGACTTCTGGCAAACAAACTTTACCAGCACGGATCGTTTCTGAAAGATCCTCGGGAGGTCATGAAAATGGACTTCGCAGAGACAATACCTAGTCACAAGTCTGGCCAGTCCATACCTGTTCCCAGACAGGCCTCGCGGAGCCCCTGTCCCGACACTCACCGCTCCAGGCTCCCCCCAGCAAGCAGCGTGGGCAAAACATCTCTGTTTGTGATGTCTTTTTCTTAGGAAGGAAAAAATAATACCAAAACAGAATTCCCCCACCCGGAACACATCACTTTCTTGCTAACCACAAATTCTGGCAAAATCCGTTCTACATAATAGTGATTCAGTTAGTTCCTCTTTCTTCAAATTGACACATTTTACCTTGCAAATTGGGTACGTCTGTATGACAGAGAGTTGAAAGACCAAGGAAGCAAACTTAAATCATATTTCCACAGCTACCACTGTTACCAAGTTAAAATGTGACACTATCCTTAAAAAACGTACGATGAAAACGTAATTCTATTTAAACATCTAAGCCTTTTCTACATAGCAGATCTTATTCTACATACTGGTATGTAAAGGAAAATAATAGTTTCTGCCTGGCGGGAGTTTACAATCAAAATGCGTGTAATGAAGGGGAGCAGGGTGGACGGGAAGGGTTGTTTTTTTGTTTTGTTTTTTTTTTTTTCTGAATGTAGTCAGCACTTTGAGATATAATTTAACCCACATGCATACATCTTAAGTGACAGCTCACTGAATTCTGACCAATGTACACCCAGAAAGCAGCAGGCGAGGGGTGGTGGCTGGGGCAGAGAGAGCAAGGAAAGGGCCCAGGCACGCAGAGAAGGTGGGGGCCGGTGCACAGGAGCTCCAATGATGAGCAGAGCTCAGGCATGACCCCAGAGAAAACCAGGAGACAAGTGGCTGGGAGCTTCCTAACCAAATGGAATGTCTGGAATGCCATCCACTGAGCCACTCTAACAGAACTGAAGCCGATTCTCCCTTGGGCTAAAGACCAAGTTTAGGTCCATCGGACTGCAGGAAAGTGGGCCTACGATACACAGTGGTCATGCGTGTATATTTTTATCAGGGTATGATGCAACCTCAAAAAATCAAATTGCACAATCAAGCATCTATCACATTCATCCGTTGACATTCTTATTCTACGTCACAGTTGCTGAGCTTTATAGCCTCAAAAGAGGCCCTGAAATAAACGCTCATCCCGCACAGAGAGTAGAATGTTCCAATCAGACATTTTGCTAGTTATAATTTTACTGTACAAGCCACAAACGGCCTATGTTTAAAATGAAAAAAGAAATTCTACAATTCAACATGAAAAAAGATACACTCCTAACAAAATGGGCAAAAGATATGAACAGTGAGTTCAGAGAGGCCACACAAGATGAAAACATGACAAGAAACTAAACTCCACTAACACTGGAGAAAATGGAAGTCCAAACAGATATGAGACACATTCTTAATTTTTGTAAATCTGAAGAGTTTAAAAAATGGTATTTAGTGTTGATGAGGTTATGAGGAAAGGGTGTGGTTTTATTTTTTTTAATGTTTATTTTTGAGAGAGAGAGAGAGAGAGAGAGAGAGAGAGGGAAAGAGACACGCACACAGAGTGGGGGAGGGGCAGAGAGAGGGGGAGACACAGAATCCCAAGCAGGCTCCAGGCCCCAAGCTGTCAGCACAGAGCCCGACACAGGGCTCGATCCCACAAACCCTGAGATCGTGACCTGAGCCGAAGTTGGACGCTTAACTGAGCCACCCAGGCGCCCCTGAGGAAACGATGTTCTTAATAAAGCATGATGCTGACTAAACGGGTGATAGGCACCACAGAGGACAATGCGTCACTACCCGTTAAAACAAAAGAGGTGCAAACCCTGTGACCTGGCAATTCCACTCCTACAGCATCTACTCACGGAAGGCAGGATAACGCCCCTCCCACCCGAAGGCGTCCACGACCTAACCCCTGGAAGCTGAATCTGTTGTTTCCACAGAGAAGGGAAACTAAGGTAGCAGATGGAATTCAGGTCGCCAAGCCGCTGACCTTAAAATAGGGCACGGGCTGTGGACTACCCAGGTGGGCCCAATGTAGTCCAGGGGTCCTTCAAAGGGAAAGAAGGAAACAAAAAAAGGAGAACCAGAGAAATGACAGCGTGTGAAAGACGTGCTCATGGCTGCTGGAGAAAGGGGACCATCGGCCAAGGAATGTGGGAGGCATCTGCAAGCTAGAAAGGCCAGAGAATGGATTTTCCCCAGGGCCTCCAGAAGGCACGCAGCCCTGCCCACACCTGGTTTTAGCCCAGGGAAACCGATTTTGGACTGCTGACCTCCAGATCTGGGAGATGATACATCTGTGCTGGTGAAGCCACCATGTTTGCGGTAAATTGTTAGAGCAGCGGCAGAAAACTAATACACACTCCTGGGGAAACACGGGCGCATAGGCACAAGGCGGGATGTTTCCTGGGAATGCGAATGTATAAAATATAAAAATAGAACGGAGAGAATCCATCCCGAACTGATAACTGTCACCTCTGGTAAAGAGAGGGTGATGGCAATCGAGGTGAGATTTCCACCTAGTTAATAATGTTCTACATTTTTTTTTTAAAGAAAATGTGTTTATCCATACACTGCTTAATTGAAAGTTAAATGTTTAGAGAGTTACCGTTCACAGCTTAAACGTCAAAGAACCACAATATAAGACTCTTAATGCTGAAAAAGTGAACACAATTTCTGCTCACAATCTCAAAAGCACCACAAAGTCCTAGACCTCACAGTCCCCACGATTACGCGTGGGCTCTGCCTGTGTAGACGGGACACCAGAGAAAATTCATTCTGTATCCATACACACAAACCCTTCAACAAATCAAAATCAATGTGAGATTCACATTTATGGTCGACGGACAAGATTCAGTCTCAAAGGCTTAGGTTTTCTGACTCCAGCCCACCCAACCACCATTCCCACCTTGACCGTGCCTCCTTAACACTGCCCACTTCAAGCAAGTCACTTGCCTCTGGGTTTTCTTTATCCCAGTGTAAAAAAAAGGTTTGTTCTACCACGTCACCTGCCTCACGGGATGGTCAAAAGATTTTAAATGGGATGAAATGACAGGTTACATCCCAGCAATCCGTGAACCCTGAATTTGAGACTCAGCCGGCTATAGAAAGCCCTCTGTAAACACAGAGATACTGGCTACACTGTGGATACCATGAGCGGGCCTAATAAAATCGCCACGACCCCAAAGGAGGCCAGCTACCATGGAAATTCCAGACCAAGTTGCAGGAAAGGCAGTCTTGGAGAGCTGGTGCCATCCGTAACTGGCAGCCAGCCATAAGTGGAGTCCTCCTCAAACACCTCCTGCAGTTACCTGTACCTGCAGAGACCCCTGAGCCACCACCACCACCACATCCAGCAACTATGAACTGCTTTATAATCCGAGGGGAAACAGCCTCCCATTTCCAAATGTGACCCAGCCAAAGGGGCGAGGCGACGGCCCCGGTATAGGTGAGACGGACTGCCCACGCTGGGCGCCAACGCGAGACCTCGAGGACACAATGTTCTAACCAACAGCAAGAGCCATCACATGCGTCCTCTTACCCAGCTCCAAATGAAATGAAAAATCTAAAGACCAACTTTGGGGGTGGGGGACTTCAGTGCAGACGTAGACTCACCCAGGATCTTTCCTATCAATTAGTCAGTCGAGTCCAACGCCCACGCCCCAGCAGCTTCCCTGACGCCCCCTTCCTGTTTCTCCCTAATGAATGAGCCCTCTCGTAGCCCCCCAGAACTTAGGGTGAGCACAGCCCCCTGGAGACACCTCGCCAGACCGCCAGGAGGAGTCCCTCAACCTCGTGCCCCCCCCCCCGCCCGGCCCGCACCAAGAAGAGGTAGTAACTCCTACCAACATCCCCCTACGTGGGTTCTGCAGTTAGAGGACTAGGACTAGAGGAAGGAACTTTTCAACAGGGAGCATGCTAGAAAAGCCAAGCCTGGCGCACGCCTTTCCGTGTTCACGCTCATCCACTAGCTCGGAGGCACTCCCGGCGAAGTCTGTCCGGATTGCTTGGGAGAACTCCCAATTTCTCGTCGGAGCCCCGCAAAGTCCTGGGCTGCGCCCCACGCGGCCGGGCGGGGCGGCACCGCGGGGGGCGGGGGACGTCCGTCCCCGAGGGGGCCCTGCACCGGGAGGCGCGAGCAGAAGAGCGCGGCCGGGACAAACCTGAGCAGGTGCTCGGGTCCCCCGGCCCGCGGCGCCACAGCGCGCTCCTCGGCGTGGCAGGGGCACGCCGGGCGCCGCGGACACCCAGGGAGCCGAGGGTCGCGGGGTCACGGGGGACGCGGGCCCGGGACCGCGCGCCGGAGCCCGGGGGACCGCGAGCCGTACCTGCCGCCGGCGGGTCCGCCTCCTCCTCAGCCTCCGCCTCAGCTGCCGCCGCGACTGGCGCCGCGCCTGCCTCCCCCGGCAGCCGGTCCATCACGCCGCCAGTCATGTGAGCGCGCGCCACGTGACTTCCTCCGCGCCCGCCCGCCCGCCTGGCCGCGCCCACCCCGGCACGCCCCGCCCACGCCCGGCCCCGCCCCGCCCCTTGCCTGGCCTCGCGGCGCCCGCTCCGGGCCTGCCACGCCCCTTGTCCGGCCTCGCCACGCCCGCCCGGACTCGCCACGCCCCGCCACGCCCCGGCCACGCGGCCACCCGGAGGATTGGCCCGCGCTCCCGCCCGCGCTCCCGCTCCCCCCAGCAGGCTCGGTGCCAGCCCAGCTCGCCCACTGGCTTAGCCGCTTGCTCGGCCGCTTGCCGTCACGCTCACCCCTCGGCCGCTCACTCGGCACTTCCGCGTGGGCCTCTCCCCGCCCCGCGCCCCCGCACCCCTCCCGGCTCGTCCCTCGCTCTCCCCGCCGCCTCTAGCCCTTCCCTTAGCTCCCACTCCCCTCCGCTCGCTCATTCACTCGTTCACCCGCCCGCCCTCTCACTCGTTCCCTTCCGCCCGTCCGCAAGGACTCACTCACCCTCCCGCCCGCCGGCTTGCTCATTCACTCTGCTCCTCACTTACGCACCACTCCCCACTCACTCATTCACCCCCTCGCTCAGTCACTCAGCTTTTCACACGCACCCATCCCCCACTCATTCATTCGTTCATTCCTCCACTCACCCACTCCTCCCCCCGCCCCCTCGCTTGTTCACCCACTCGTCCACCCCCTTGCCCACCCACTCTCACTCGCCCTACCAGCTCACTCACCCACTCCCCCTGGCCGTCCAGTGCCGGGACCCGGAGATAGGAGGATGCATTCGGTGTCTCCCCCGATCTGGAGGACCACAGGACACCAGAGCAAGTGTCCTGGCTGTTCCAAAGTGAGGCTGTGGGGGCACCGGAACAGATGAAGGGACCCCTGGGTGGGGCAGAGCCTGCCTGAGCTGATGCTGGGGATGAGGAGTTCAGCAGAAGGAGCGGCCTCCAGCAGGCGCGAAGGTTCTGAGGCATCAGGCAGCTGCAGACGCTGTGGTCCTCCTGGAGCTAAAAGTGTGGCTGCAGAAATGGCAGAAGAGGAAGCTGGGGCGCCAGGAAGGGCTCCATGAGGGAGGGCCTCGTTTCCAAAGTCAGAATCTTGGACCTCCGGATTCTGATGCCCACCAACGCCCCCTGGGGGCTGATTATAGCGATCTAGAGCCCAGACCGACCCCCCTCCCCCTCCCCGTCGGGGTCCTAAGAAAGGTCCCAGTCTTCCCCAGGTAGCTGGTTTTCCTTGCTACAGCTGGACCCTGCCTCAGTTACAGATCACCGCACCCAAGGACATCCCAGAGAGCTGACACAGTCAGAGAGGCTCTCCCCGCACCCCCCCCCCCACTGTAACCTAGCAAGTGCTATCCCTTTCTCCAGATGGGCTTTTCCAAGTCACGGGGGCGCAGGGGGGGGGGGGGGAGACACTGCAGGATCCTGTGATGCACAGACCCCCATCTGATGCTATTTCCTTCCGCCACCGCCACCGGGGCTTCCTTTCAGGGCTTGTTGCATCAAATGATGGGCTCAGCACTTTTCCCTGACTCTGCGTCTATCCAGTCCCCAAACACACACTCACTCGGGCGTGCGCCTACACCCACACACACACACTGCTGATGTCCTGGTATTACTCGGCAGGTATCTCTGTCCCTCACTAGATTATAAAATCTTTATTAAAGGTTTGAAAGTTCACCGGACTCTCCAAACTGTAAAACCCTAATAGAAGTGTATAAACAGACACTATTCAAGAGTGATAACGTTAAACGTATTATTTTAACACCCTTGACACAGGGCCACACAGCCTCCAGTTCAGCAGTTCTGGATCTTTGCTGCACTTTCTAATCATCTGGGGAGAATTCAGATACACTGTGTCTGGAGCCCGCCCCCAGAAGTTCTGATTTAATTCATCTGGGGTGTGGCCTAGACTTGGGATTTTTTTTTAAGCTCCCCAAGTGATTCTAACACGCAGCCCAGGTGGAAGGCCACGGTTCTAGGTTGAAAGATTATTTGATTCTTGCAAACATTGCCTGAGCATTTTCTAGGTACTGCATTTGGGGGGGGGGGGGGGGAACCAAGGACACAACAGGATTCTCACATCACAGAGTGAAGCAGGTGATAGGGCTGGAAACATAGGTGTTGTGAGAGGAAAGGGGAGTGAGCGGTGGGTTCTGACGTGCCCCGTTCCGAATGCCTCCAGAAAAAGGAACTCGGTCCTTACAGGTTGTGGGCTCTATTGCCAGATATCTCGAACGGTTAGAAAGTTCCTGGAAACGTGCACTGAAACTTGTCTGCCTGTAACTTCTTTAGATCGTCACCAAAGAAGACTAATCCTTATACGATTTCTGTTTCATTCGGGAAGCAGCAAACAGCAGACCAGAATTTCTGACTTTTAAAACCTTGTGGTTAATGGCAAGGATCCAATTAACATTGTTCATCTGTTGTTCGAGTCACATCAATCGCTTTCCATGTAGGAAAACGAGGGCTGTAGGCACACACTGACAACTGGAACAGTGGAGTCGGGACGTCACGTTGCAGGTGGACGTGCAGAAAGGGGCTGTTATCAGCTGTCCCACCAAAATGCAAGGACTTCCTCATCCTGCTCGGGGCCTTTTGAAGAAGTTAGTGAAACGCTTTGAGGACTACGGACTTGACCGTTAGTAATAATTGACCTGTTTGTCAGGATAGGCTGTATCCTGCTGCAGAAACAATCTGAACCCTCAGACACCTGAAATAACAAGGCGGCCACGCTCGCCACCGTCCCTTGGAAACCCAGACAATGGAGCGGCCACCATCTGGAAGTTCTGCCATCGCGACAAAGAGAAAGAGCTCGGCAGGATCCAGCACAAGCACTGAAACGTCCCGCAGCCCTCCATTCGCAACTCCCTGGCCAAAAGTGTGACGCGCTTCCCCCAACCAGGAAGAGCCAGAGGGCGGACACCCCCAAGTGCCCGGAGGACCGAAAGCCAGAAATATTTGGCCAATAGCGCTAAATACCAAGCACACTAACCAAACTAGCGTTTATTGAACGTCTACCTACTATGTGCTGAGCACCTTTCTAAGTGCCTTTTATTGGAAACTCACCTACCCGTCACACGAAATCTACGAAATAGTAGTATGATGGTCTCCATGCCCCAGCAACTAAGGCAGAAGAGTCTGACACGCCAAGATCGCAGAGCTAGTCCACAGAAGAGCCGGGATTTGAACCCAGACCATCTGGTACCAGAGATCACCCTCATAATAGCCCCTGTGGCGTCACCCAATGCCATAAAACCCCCAGTTTCTCCTTAACATTCTTGTTTCTTTTTTTGAGAGAGCAAGTGCATGTGCACGTGAGAGCAAGGGAGAGGAGGAGGGAGGAAGAGAGAGAGAGACAGAGAGAGGGAGAGAGAGAATCTTAGGCAGGCTCCGTACTCAGCACAGAGCCCAAACCTGGGCTCGATCCCAAACCCTGGGATCATGACCTGAGCCGAAACCAAGAGTCAGATGCTCAACCGACTGAGCCACCCAGTCGCCCCTACCCCCTCAACAATCTTAATCAGGAAATTCCAGTCCATCCGTAATCTCTTCTTTTAGAAGGCTTGAGGGGGATGCGGCCTGTGGCTCTGGAAATCAGGAAGATTTCAACATCTCAGAAATGTTGGCTCTCCTCACGAGACGTCGGAAAAGCTACTTTATTCTCGTCAGCCTCAGTTTGCTCGCATGTAATATGGCAACATCGGTGTCACTCATTTCAAAGTTGCGTTCCTGAAAGGTTAAGGTTTAAATAAGAGACTTCTTGGGGCGCCTGGGTGGCTCAGTCGGTTGAGCGTCCGACTTCAGCTCAGGTCACGATCTCGCGGTCCGTGAGTTCGAGCCCCGTGTTGGGCTCTGGGCTGATGGCTCAGAGCCTGGAGCCTGTTTCGGGTTCTGTGTCTCCCTCTCTGCCCCTCCCCCATTCATGCTCTGTCTCTCTTTGTCTCAAAAATAAACGTTAAAAAAAAGAGAGACTTCTTATGTCAGTCTGAATGGACGCAGAAGTGTATTCATCCTCCTTCTCCAAAACTACAGAAATGCTGGCTACAATTTTAGCCCTTCCCCGAGATGTTATTAACACATTGCTGGCATCGAAAGCAAGAAAGCGTACCAGACATAGGGAGGACTTCAAGTTACAGGAATGAATAAAGCCGAGGCCAGACAACCCACAGAGCTTTCAGAAATGATAAAGATCTAGGGCACCTGTGTGGCTCAGTCAGTTAAGTGTCCGACTTCGGCTCGGGTCGTGATCTCACGGTTCGTGGGTTCGAGCCCCGCGTCGGGCTCTGTGCTGACAGCTCAGAGCCTGGAGCTCCTTCGGATTCTGTGTCTCCCTCTCCCTCTGCCCCTTTCCCACTTGGGCTCTGTCTCTCAAAAATAAATAAACATTAAAGAAAAGATAACAATCTTAGGAGCCTGGGTCAGGTAACAGGAGAGCACAGCTTGGGCCTGCAGCAAGGACAGGATACGGCCTATAGTCCCTAGATAGGCTCAGGACGGACGGAGAGCTACCCCACCAGCCTTTAGGAGGAGCGTGGGTGCTGGCTGTCCACACCAGACCAAGAGTGGAGAAAGAATAACCCGTGAGGCAAATCCCAGTCCTGGATATTTACCCCAGGGAAATCAAAGCATATGCCCACCAAAAAGAGGCTCATTCCTAGAAGCCTCATTTGAATAGCTACAAACTGGAACTAACCCAAATGTCTGTTAACAACAGACTGGATGAACATATTTATTGCCATAGAGCCATATAATGGCATGCCGCACTGCCACGGGGGAGCACAAAATACTCGTGCTGGCACGCGCCAAGTGGGGGACTGTCATGACAAATACCTACAGACGTGGAACTGGCTTTGGAATGAGGGGATGGGTAGAGGCCGGAAGAATTTCGACAAGCATCATAGAAAAAGCCTAGATTGCCGTGAACAGATTGTCAGCAGACACGTGCACGTTAACAACTCGGTTAGTGAGGACTGTGGTATAGAAAGTCCACATCATCTTAGAGGGTAATACCCAAACTGCCATAAAGCGAGCGCAGACGGAAATTCAGACATTAAAGGCACTTTGTGGGGCGCCTGGGTGGCTCGGTCAGTTGGGCGTCTGACTTCGGCGCAGGTCATGATCTCACGGTCCGTGGGTTCCAGCCCCGCGTCGGGCTCTGTGCTGACAGCTCGGAGCCTGGAACCAGCTTCGGATTCTGTGTCTCCCTCTCTCTCTGCCCCTCCCCTGCTCATGCTCTGTCTGTCTCTCTCTCTTTCTCTCTGTCTCTCAAAAATAAATAAACATTATGGGGTGCCTGGGTGGCTCAGTCAGTGAAGCCTCCGGCTTCAGCTCAGGTCATGATCTCGTGGTCTGTGAGTTCGAGCCCCGCGTCGGGCTCTGTGCTGACAGCTCGGAGCCTGGAACCAGCTTCGGATTCTGTGTCTCCCTCTCTCTCTGCCCCTCCCCTGCTCATGCTCTGTCTCTCTCTCTTTCTCTCTGTCTCTCAAAAATAAATAAACATTATGGGGTGCCTGGGTGGCTCAGTCAGTGAAGCCTCCGGCTTCAGCTCAGGTCATGATCTCGTGGTCTGTGAGTTCGAGCCCCGCGTCGGGCTCTGTGCTGACAGCTCGGAGCCTGGAACCAGCTTCGGATTCTGTGTCTCCCTCTCTCTCTGCCCCTCCCCCGCTCAAGCTTTGTCTCTGTCTCTCTCAAAAATAAATAAACATTAAAAAAAAAAAATAAGGCAATTTTGGTGAGGCCTCAGAAGGAAATGAGGACCACATTACCGGAAGCTAGTGGAAAATAGCTTCTGTCCCGCAATGGCAGAAAGCTCAGCTAGATTGTGTCCCAGGTCCATGAGAAAGAACCTATCCGGACTGCAGACAATTGTAAAATTAGGAGACTCACGGTCAGGAAAGCGTGCTCTGGAGAGAAAGCCAGGGTGTGTCTGGACAACCTTTCTCTAGCGCCTGGAAAGGAACAAAAGGCCACAGTACTCATCACAGAGAGCTCTTTGGAGAGATTAGATTAGATGTGTGGCATTTCAGCAGAAGCAAAAAAGAGACAGGATTATTCAGGAAAGACCTGTGGATGAGCCTCTTTCTTTTCTTTTTTTAATGTTTATTAATTTTGAGAGAGAGAGCGTGAGCAGGGGAGGGACAGGGCTGGGTGGGGGGGTGGAGGGAGGGAATCCCAAGCAGGCTCCGCACCGTCAGCACCAAGCCCAGTGCGGGGTTTGAACCCACAAACCGTGAGATCATGACCTGAGCCAAAATCGAGAGTCAGACGTTCAGCCGCCCGGGCCCCCCCCTGCTCCCCGAGCCTCTTTTGTAACGGCGCACGTGTCAGACCCACACGGTTTTTGAACATCTTGTCTCAGCAGAAACACCACCAGCTTGGACTTCAAGGGACAGAGGAAGACGAAATGAAAGAAGGCAGACTCGAAAACTCTACAGGCAGGAAACAGGCTGAAAATACTACTCGGCTGCAAACACATGCTATGCTTCATGAAAAAGGAAGGAAGACTCAGGGTGCAGCCGTGGACCTTGAACCACGGAGAACAGTTCCTTGAAACTTGAGTTTGCTCCCTTGCATTTCAGAATTGCTTAGGACCGCAATTCCTTTCTCCTCCCGTTTCTTTCCGTTTAAATGGGAATGTTTATAACTGTTACCCTATGCCTATCGCGCCATCGTACTCGGGGATTAGATCATTTGTTCTCTAGGTGCCCAGATGGAGAGGAATTCTGCCCCGGGATGAATCACAGACAGTGTCTCACCCATACCTGTTCTAACTTATTTAGACGATGAGATTTGGGACTTTGAGTTGTGCTGGAAAGGGTTGAGACTTTGGGGGATACTGGGACGTGAGAGATGTATTTTGCAGATTGGATAGATGTGAATCTTTGGGAGCCAGAAGGTTAGCTGCGGTAGACGCGAGACTAGCCCCTCAAAGACCATCTAGTCCCCAGAACCTGTGAATATATTACCTTATGTGGAAAAAGGGACTCTGAAGATGTGCAAAGTTAAGGCTCATCAGATGGAGACAGTCTCCTGAATTATCTGGGTGGGCCAAGGTGCAATTATGAGGGTACACATAGGAGGAAGGGAACAGTGCCAACATTATGGAGACATCCATGTGGTGCTGGAGGCCGAGACTGGGGTGGTGCAGTCACGAGCCAAGGAATGCCAGCAGCCTCTAGAAGCTGGTAGAGAAGGGGCGCCCGGGTGGCTCAGTCAGTTAAGCGACCAACTTCAACTCGGGTCATAATCTCACAGTTTATGGGTTTGAGCCCTACATTGGGCTCTGTGCTGACAGCTCAGACCCTGGAGCCTGCTTTGGATTCTGCGTCTCCCTCTCTGCCTCTCCCCACTCACACACTCTGTCTCTCAAAAATAAATAAACATAAAAAAAAAAAAAAGAAGAAGAATCTGGTAGAAGCAAAGAATGACTTTTCCATTGGAGGTTCTAGAAAGAACCATTCCTACCTACCAACACCTGGATTTCAATCCTTTAGGACTCATTTCACACTTGTGACTTCTAGAACAATAAGACAACACATTTTTATTGTTTTAAGCTACTAAATTTGTGCTACTTAATGCCGTTGAATTCTGTACTTAAAAAATGGTTAAGGTGGTAAATTTTATGTGTATTTCACCACAGTTAAAAAGTTATTTTCAATTTGGGGCACGTGGGCGACTCAGTCACTTAAGCATCGGACTTCAGCTCAGGTCATGATCTCACGGTTCGTGGGTTCGAGTCCGCGTTCGGCTCTGTTTTGCTCAGAGCCTGGAGCCTGCTTCAGATCCTGTGTCTCCCTCTCTCTCTCTCTGCCCCTCCCCCGTTCCCACTTTGTCTCTCTCTGTCTCTCAAAAGTGAATAAACATTAAAAATGTTTTTAAATAAACATTTAAAAAGTCTTGGGGCGCCTGGGTGGCTCAGTCGGTTAAGCGGCCAACTTCGGCTCAGGTCGTGATCTCACGGTTCGTGGGTTCGAGCCCCGCGTCGGGCTCTGTGCTGACAGCTCGGAGCCTGGAGCCTGTTTCGGATTCTGTGTCTCCCTCTCTCTGACCCTCCCCCGTTCATGCTCTGTCTCTCTCTGTATCAAAAATAAATAAACGTTAAAAAAAAATTTTTTTTAATAAATAAATAAATAAATAAATAAAAATAAATAAAAAGTCTTTAAATTATTTTCAATTAAAAAAAAAAACTTTCTCACAAAGAAAACTCATGGTCCAGATGGCTTTACTAGTAAGTTCTACTGAACTTCCAAGGAAAAAGTGATAGCAGTGTTATTATATGAGCAGAGTTTCTGCCAGGAATGGAGGTGGTTTAATTAGTTGAAAAATCAATTTAACTCACTGTGTTAACAGAACCATATGATCATCGCATATGCATAAAATTGACATTGAAGAAAAAATACATTATGCAAAAAAAATGCCCCCCAAAATGCATGGGAAATTATGGAAAAATTTAACACCCATTTATGATTACATCTCTCTGCAAACTAGGATGATCAGGAAACTTCTTCAAATTGAAAAGGAGGATCCGTGAGAAGCTAAAGCTGGTTCATACTTAACAGTGAGAGACCAAACATTTGCCCCCTGTGATTAGCAGAAAGGCAAGACAAGACGTTAAAAGTCAACACTGACTGGAAGTCCTCGCCCACAACGGGGCAAGAAGAAAATGGCATGAAGACTGGAGAGGAAAGTGGCTGTGGAAGCAGAGAATGCTGAGGAATCTAAAACCACCACCACCACCACCTAGAACTGGAATAGGAAAATTTACCGAGGTGGCAGGATACAACACTAATATACCTGAATCAGTTGTATTTCTGTATACTCGTAACAAACACACGGAAAATGAAATTAGAGACGAGCCATTTCTCCGACGTTGTTCAAACCTATGGAACGAACAATACCAAGAGTGAACCATAAGGTGAATAATGGATTATAATGTGTCAGTGCAGGTTGGTAACAGACACACCGTTCCGGTGGGGGTGCTGGCTGGTAAAGTGGGGGAGGCGATGCATGGGTGGGGGCAAGGAGATATGGGAAATCACTGCACCTCCCTCTCAGTTTTGTTTGATGCTTAAACTGCACTAAAAAATAGCTTTAAGAAAATATGGGGGCGCCTGGGTGGCCCAGTCAGTTAGCATCCAACTTTGGCTTGGGTCATGATATCGAGGCTCATGGGTTCGAGCCCCCTGTCGGGCTCTGTGCTGACAGCTCGGAACCTGGAGCCTGCTTCGGATTCTGTGTCTTCCTCTCTCTGCCCCTCACTCGTTCATAAATAAATGAGTCTCTGTCTCTCTCTCTCTCAAAAATAAATAAACTTAAAAAAAAAACCTGTTTCCTCAAATTTTTGCTGTAAATTCTGATAATCAAAGACATTAGAAGAAAATTATCTTGATACCAAAATCAAATACACTGGAAGAAACTATAGGTAATGTTGCTCAGGAACACAGACACAAAAATCCTTAACAAAATATAAACAGATCTAACCCAGTAACACATGTAAAATGGATAAAACATTGTGACCAAGTAAAATGCAAGTTTGGTTTAACATTTCCAAATCAAGGTAACTCAGCACACGTATTAGTTTTCCGGGACTGGTAACAACGCACCACAATCCAAGGGGCTTAAAAGAATAGAAATTTACTATCTCACAGCCCTGGAGGCTTGAAGTCTGAAATCAAGTTGTCCGTGGGCCATGGTCTGTCTGCAACTTGTTAGGGGACAAGATTCCCTTGCTTTCTCTGTCTTCTGGTGGTTTGCTACAAATCCTTGGCACTCCTTGGCTTGTAGACACATCACTCCAAGCCCTCCTCTGTTGTCACATGGCTGTGTCTTCTCCACGTGTGTCTCCGCCTTCACAAGGCATTTTCTTTTTCTTACAGGGACACTAGTCACATTAGACGAGGGCCTACCCTAACGACCCCATCTTAAATTGATTATATCTGCAGAGACCCTATTTCCAGAGAAGGCCACATTTCTAGGCACTGAGGGTTAAGACTTCAATGCATCTTTTTTGGGTGGCACAGTTCAACCCATGACACCATATCAGTAGAACAAAGGAGAAAATTCGTGAGATCATTTCAATAGATGCTCAAAAGGCATTTGAAAAATGTCCAACATCCATTCATCATGAAACTCTCAGCAAATGACCAATAGAAGGGACCGTTCTCAACCTCATAAGGGTATCTTCAAAAACCAAGAGCTAGCCACTCGGGCCAGCATGATAAAATATTGAATTGTTTCAACATTTGAGTTGAAATATTGGATGTCTGGGACCAAGGCCAACAACACACACTTCATTGCTCATAGTTGACATTGCATCGGAGGTCTAGCAAGAGACGAAAACAACTGCATATGGCTAGGAGAGAAAAAAATCTATATAAAAATATAATCATGTCCATAGTGAGTTCTATAGAATCCACAAGTCACTAGAATTTGTAATAACATTTTAGCGGGAATGCAAGATACAACGTCAAATATAAATAGTTTTTATAACTCTTTTTTTTTAAGTTTATTTATTCTGAGAGAGAGAGAGAGAGAGAAAGAGAGAAAGCACAAGTGAGGGAAGGGCAAAGAGAGAAGGAGAGAGAGAGAATCCTGAGCAGGCTCCATACCGTCAGTGTGGAGCCTGATGCAGGGCTTGATCCCACAAACGGTGAGATCATGACCTGAGCTGAAGTTGGATGCTTGACTGACTGAGCCACCCAGGTGTCCCTATTATATTTCTATACATCAGCAATGCACAATTAGAAAATAAACTTTAGGGGCGCCTGGGTGGCTCGGTCGGTTAAGCGCCTGACTTCGGCTCTGGTCATGATCTCACAGTTCATGAGTTTGAGCACCGTATTGGGCTCTGTGCTGGCAGCACGGAGCCTACTTGGGATTCTCTCTCTCTCTCCCTCTCTCTCTGCCTCTTCCCAGCTCTCTCTCTAAATAAATAAATTAAAAAAAAAAAACGAGAAAAGAAACTTTAAAAAATACCAATAGTGGGGCGCCTGGGTGGCTCAGTCGGTTAAGCGTCTGACTTTGGCTCAGGTCATGATCTCACAGCTCATGAGTTCAAGCTCCGCATCGGGCTCTGTGCTGACAGCTCGGAGCCTGGAGCCTGCTTTGAATTCTGTGTCTCCCTCTCTCTCTGTTCCTCCCCCACTCATGCTCTGTCTCTCTCTCTCACCTTCAAAAATAAATAAAATCATTAATAAAAAAATTTTTTAATACCAAGAGCATTAAAAAAGGAAATATTTATGAGTACATTTTTCTTTTCTTTTATTTTAAAATGTTTTAACGTTTATTTATTATTAAGAGACAGAGCGTGAACAGGGGAGGGGCAGAGAGAGGGGGAGACACAGAATCTGAAGCAGGCTCCAGGCTCTGAGCTGTCGGCACAGAGATGGATGCAGGATTCGAACCCACAAACCGCAAGATCATGACCTGAGCCGAAGTCGGACGCTTAACCGATTGAGCCACCCAGGCTCCCCTATGAATACATTTCTAAAGATACGAGCAAGACTGCAAAGAAAATTGTAAAACGTTGCTGAGAGTAATTAAAGAAGACCTAAATATTCGTGTCCACATAGTGTTAGGATGTCAATTCTTCCCCAGCTGGTCTATAGATGTTCACTCAGAGCAGCACAGACAAGCACATTTCTGCACAGCCAAATGACCAAACACTACTGGGAGATAAAAAGGAACAGCTTACGGACACGCGCACCAATAGGGACAGATCTTGGAAATACTCTGCCGAGTGAACAAAGCCAGACAAAAACACATTTTTCCATCGGTCGAAAATTCTAGAATAAGCAAAACTATATGACGACCCAGGAAAAGGAAATCTGATTCAGAGTGAAGGAAGTCACGATGGCGGCTCAGTACTGTGAAGGGGGGCACAGGGGAATTATGCGGGGCGATAGAACATTCTAGCTCTCGATGAGGGTATTAGTTGCACTGGCATATGGGCTTGTCAAAACTCTTTGATCTCTAATACGTAAGATCTGTACATTTCCTGTGTGTAAATTCCACCTCGATAAAAACTGGTAATAAACCACTAGCCAAGAATCTCCTCTTTGTGCAGAAGGGTAAAACACTGCATCACGAAAGACGGATTATTTGGAATCGATGATGAAAGCACTCCTTATCGGAGCTCGAGAGAAGCAGACAAAGCCATGTTTAAAGGGAAACGTATAATCTTAAATGCACATGAGAAAACATGAAAGACTGAACGTTAATTAGCTCGAGGGTGACCTCTAAACACTAGAAGAGAGGAAACCCCTGTGTTACTTGGAAAAAAAGAAAAGAATTTACGTTTGCTTCTACGAGGCACCGAGACAGACGACCAGGCCGAGACCCCTTCGCTTTTGAAGCTGAAGGTGTTAAGATCCCGGGTTTGGACCCCAGGTCCACACGAGGGCACGTGGGCAGCGAAGCTTCTCAGCTCCTCCCGGGCCGGCCCTGTCTCTGCTGTGTCAAAATTCCTTGCTGTACCGGCAAAGGGCAAATTTGTTCTGGCTTCCCTCTTGCCCTGGATATATATAGCATTTGGGGGGTCCTAGTTTTAGGGGGCAGTGGCTTTCTATTATCTTCCCAATAATGTATCGGGAGAGGCCACGCACCGCGAGGCCGTCGGCTGAAGCTCACGGTCGCCCAGGCCGGCAAATGCCTTTCGTTCTCCTGCTGCTTCCGGCACAGTGACTCTGCCTTATCTCTTTAGCTCTTCAAGACCTTTAATGACACGGGTTTTTACGTGTCATCCAGAATTCACCTGTTTGCAGCAGAATGAATCCAAGTGCCCCATGTAGCCACATCCTCCAGCCAGGGAGGCCCACAGGACACAATAAAGAAAATTCTTTATTAATAATTCTAAGTACCAGCATGACAAAGGGGACAAAAGACACCACAAACAGAGGGAAGAGAGAAGCCTCGGGCTGGAAGACGATCCTTTAACGCACATAACAGGGTTAAAGATTAGAAGGTACCGCAACATATATTAAAGGTTTAAAGATTAAACAGAGTACAAAGAGCATGTACGCTCAATACGAGGCACAAGATAGGTAGGGGCAGCTCACTGACAGAGAAATCTGAGAGGCCCACAAACATAAAAAGACGGCCAGCTTTACTACTAATTAGGTATACTGGACATCTGTTATTATTTTTTGGCCACTTGGCGTCTGAACCTTTCTGTCTGTGTTTCTCTCCTCTGAGAGCCTTTTCCCACAGTAGTAAGTACAGCGTCGGGCACGCATGTCCCAGCTGTGCCTGGCCAGGCTTCCCTCGGGGGCTGTGGGGTCCAGGTGATGACTCATGGGGGCCACGGCACCTGCTCCCCACGTCTAAGGGGAGAAGGGGCCCGGCTTCCGCCGGCATCCAGTGGTGCTGGGGTGTGACTGACACCTGTGACCCGGCCACGGGACAGTGCTATCCTCGCCGTCTGGCTCTCCGCAGACCTGCACGTTTCCGTCTACCTCGCTTTGAGCCTGGTTCCCCAGACCTGCTGGAAATTCCAGGTGCTTTGGATAATTTTTCCCTTTCCGCTTTAATCAGAAATCTACTTACGTCAGGGAAAGGCAAGTTCGAGCAACGAGGAGACAGAGACCCCTTTCTGCACGCGAGATGAAGAGACACGGAAATATCCGGATGCCGGCAGAGGGCGTGTAAATGGGTAGAGATGCTTTGCAGGGCAATTTGTGGATGTCTGATAAAGCGGGACGCAGGTATCTTATGACCTGGAAATTCCACCGCTGGTCACATTTTCTAAACTACAGCTTGTGGCGACAAGTGCAACACTCTTCACCCTAGTGCTATTTATAAACCAAAAAGAAAAAAACCCAAAGTACTTTGATATCTGTGTAGAATGAATAACAAATTCCACGTATTTATACACTGTATGAACTAGAACAGAACGTACCAAGTTGGAGAGATTTTGAAAAGGACACAGTGTTGCAAAAGGACATGCATGGTATACTATTTAACTATTAATGTTTATGTGGAGAGGGAACAGGCAGACACAAATGAGGACAGGTAGCGGAGGCGGAATGTGTCAATGTCAGCATCCTGTTGTGACAGGACACTATAGCTGTGCCTCGTTGGGGGACACCGGGCCAACTGTTTTCTCTCCCACAGCTGCATGTGAATCTGCACCAAATTAATAAAAATTTAATTAAAAAATACCAAACGATGTATGTATTATTTACATAGACACGATAGCTTCTTTCCAGAAGAGGAGAGCAAATGAAATTTGGGAGCGACAGGCAGGGGACCAATCAAATTTCTCCCCCCTTGGAAAGAACCTTTTTGAGGCAAATGCGACAAAATATTAACACTTAAAAAATCTGCCTGTGGGTGAATGGATGAGTGTTTGTATCTTGCTCTGTACTTCTCTTCGTGTTAAAAAATGCTGCAAAGATTGGGGCACCTGGGTGGCTCAGTCGGTTAAGCGTCCGACTTCGGCTCAGGTCATGATCTCACGGTCTGTGAGTTCGAGCCCCACGTTGGGCTCTGTGCTCATAACTCAGAGCCCGGAGCCTGTTTCAGATTCTGTGTCTCCCTCTCTCTGACCCTCCCCCCTTCATGTTCTGTCTCTCTCTGTCTCACAAACAAACATTAAAAAAATTTTTTTAAATGCCACGAAGATTAGGTGAGCTGCTTAGAAAGGACTTACGGCAACGCATGGCTAGCAGTTGACGCTCTGTAAATCCCTAGGCCTCCTGGGAACTGCTGCTCTATTAGCCGGCGAGGGTAAGGGCTGCAGAAGCTTGCTTGGCCCCGGGGATGCCTCATCACCACCTCCACTTTCCCTTCTTGCCAGCCCTCCTCAGGAAGGAACACAGCGAAGGCACGGTGTCTAAGAGAGGCAGGCCAGCATGACGGAGGGGAGCAGTCCACACGTGGGGACACAGCTGTCCCTGCCTCCGCGGTCGTCCCAAGGGCTGCGTGAGCTAACGCATGTTAAGCGCACGGCAGGGCCATACAGCTGGGTTCTGGTCAGGCCGGGTGCGGCCGGGACCAAGGCAGAGATGCTGCCCCAAGGACCACCGTGATCTTGTTTCAAAGTCAGCTTCTCAACCTACGTTACAGTCAGGATCGGGCGAAGAGGAGATAAACAGCTTGCCCGAGGTCCCTGGAGTTGAACAGGGACTGATTGCTGACCATGCCCCGAGCTGGAACAGGTGCACCTCTGAGGCCGAGGGCAGAAGGGGGACTTGGTCAAGTGAGAAGGGAAGCAGTTTGGAGGAATTGGGGCCACATCGGACCCCTTGAGTCCTCCTATCCTCCCCCCCACCCCCATCCCTGCTCTGTGAGCTTAGGGACAGCCGCATTTAGACGAGACATCCTGGAGAAACGAGTGAGGAGCTCAATGCCTCAGGGAGCAAAGCGTCTCGGGCTTCTTAGGACGTCAGGAATTCAAAGAGGAAACGCGTGACCAGCAGCCTCCAGTCCTCAGCGCAAAGGGAAGGCCGGGAGCTCCCTCTGCAGGCTTCTTCGGTGACATGTTTGTCCTTCCGCGGTGCCTTACCCACAGCGGGGAACCCAGCACGGAAGACCAAGGCTGTCAGCTCAGCGTCCTGTTCGAGGGTACCCAGCCAGCAGACAGGCAGACGGCCCCGAAATGATGGTTTCAACAGTAACGTTTTTAATAAAACCATTTTATTGTGCTAAAGTATATATAACATGGAATGTGCTATCTTAACCTTTTGTCAGTGCACGGTTCAGTGGCATTAAAATTTATACTGTTGTGTAGACATCACAACTGTCCCCTTCCAGAACTTTCCATCCTCCCACACTGAGACCCTGTTCCCAGCACACGCTGACCCCCACCCCCTTCCCCAGCCCCCGGCACCACCATCTCCTTTCTGTCTCTGTGGTTTTGAGGAGTCCAGAGACCCCTAAAGAGTGAGATCCTTCTGTGTCTGGCTTACTTCATTCAGCATCATGTCCTCAAGGTTCATCCACGTTGTAACAGGTGCCAGAATTTCCTTCCTTTTGAAGCCCGAGTAATATTCCACTGTATGGATATACCACATATTATTCATCCATCCATCCATCCATCCATCCATCCTTCCTTCCATTCATCCATCCTTCGTTCCTTCCTTGTTTCCTTCGTTCGTTCCTTCCTTCCTTTTAAATTTATTTTTAAGAGAGACAGAGCACAAGCGGGGTAGGGGCAGAGAGAGAGGGCGACACAGAATCCGAAGCAGGGTCCAGGCTCTGAGCTGTCAGCGCAGAGACTGATATGGGGCTTGAACCCACGGATGTGAGATCATGACCTGACCGGAAGTCAGACACTTAACCAACTGAGCCACCCAGGTTCCCCACACATGTGACATTTTTATTGGACAGCGCTGAAGTACTCTGTGGTAGGAGTAAGGTAGGCCATCACCGGCTATCAAACTTCATTAAAAGGTCAATATTAACACATGGGGCTCTCTACAACTGTGTCCAGCCAAGATATCACATCCTTTATTTAATTATCAATTTATTCTTTCATTTACTTGTTCAACCATGCACTCATATGAACAGACATCTCCAAACACCTGTTCCCTACGGGGTCTTTGTCAAAATCCAGAGCTCCCAAGGGGCGCCTGGGTGGCTCAGTCGGTTAAGCGGCCGACTTCGGCTCAGGTCATGATCTTGCGGTTCGTGAGTTCAAGTCCCGTGTCGGGCTCTGTGCTGACAGCTCAGAACCTGGAGCCTGTTTCAGATTCTGTGTCTCCCTCTCTCTCTCTGACCCTCCCCCGTTCATGCTCTGTCTCTCTCTGTCTCAAAAATAAATGAACGTTAAAAAAAAAAAAAAAAGATCCAGAGCTCCCGAGAGAAGAAACTGTAGCTCTTGGTCCTGATCTTCCTGGGTGAGTGAGGTTTTCCTGCCCCTTATGTTCCCCGGCCTTAGCATGGAACCCCACATCCTTCATCTTGCAAACTTAACTTATATGTTCAGAGTAAGCTGTGTGTATCATGTCCCTCTACTGCTAAATACTTCAAGACACGTTTCCTTAGAACAGTGATATTCTATCCCATCACCTCGGAACAGCCATCAGCTTCAGCAAATTTAACCCTGTTAATGTATTTTTATCTGATCTTCTGTTTGTATTCCAATGTCCTCAGCTTTGTCAGTTCGGTCCGTGACATGCATCAGAGCATGTTTTTTCCCTCCAGTACAGGATCCAGCGAAGATGAGGCATTGGAATCAGTCGTCATGTCTCTTTGGTCCCCTCTTTTGGCCCTTACAAGCAGGCAAGCAAATCGTGGTCCACAGGAGCATAAGGGTCCATCCACAGCCACTCACTGGGTTAGTGGCAGAGCCGCTGCTGCTCGTCCCAGTTGGCCATGGGGCTCGAAACTCTCGCGGCTCCCAGGACGGAGCTGCAGCCTCGTAACGGTGATGTCACGACCAGAATTTCACATTTATGCACACGGATGGTGGAAGCCTTCTGGGGTCGCCATGGCAATAAAACCCTGCTACACAGTTACTTTGGGAAAACATGCCATCGTCCTACACAGTTGAGGACACCACACACGAGACCCGCCCAGCCCAGCCCCCGATGCGGACAGTCTTCAGATGAGCTCATGCGCGCGTGTGAGAACATTTTTCACAGCATTGTTTGCAGCACCGAACAAGGGAAAGAGCCCAAATTTCCAAGAGCCAGAGGAGGGACCCAGGAACTAGGATATGGTCTTTGGGCACCAGAGTGGTTCAGTCCGTTGTGTCTAACTCTTTTTTTTTTTTAACGTTTTTTTATTTTTATTTTTGAGACAGAGAGACAGAGCATGAATGGGGGAGGGTCAGAGAGAGAGAGGGAGACACAGAATCTGAAACAGGCTCCAGGCTCCGTGCTGTCAGCACAGAGCCCGACGCGGGGCTCGAACTCACGGACCGCGAGATCACGACCTGAGCCAAAGTCGGACACTTAACCGACTGAGCCACCTAGGCGCCCCTGTTGTGTTTAACTCTTGATTTCGGCTCAGCTCACGATCCCGGGGTCATGGGACTGAGCTCTGCATTGAGTGTGGAGCCTGCTTGAGATACTCTCTCCTCTTGCCTCTCACATGGCTCCCATGTGCACTCTCTCACTCTCTCTCTCTCTTTAAAATTAAAAAAAAAAGGAAGAAAGAAAGATGTGGTCTATAATGGAATGTCACTCAGCAGAAATGAATGAGCTATGGTACATGAAAATGAATTAATCTCAAACACATAATGGGAAAAAAACGAAAATTCCAGGAAAAGATGTACAAACAGGGATCATAAACGTGCATTCTGTTCTCTGGTGATGCACATTACTATACATCGCTGTGTATGAAATATGTATTTTTTAGCTTATTTATTTTGAGAGAGAGAGAGAGAGAGAGAGGGAGAGGGAGAGAGAGAAGGAGAGAACATGTGAGCAGGGAGAGGGACAGAGAGAGAAGGAGAGAGAATCCCAAGCAGGCTCTGCACTGTCTGCATGGAGCCTGATGTGGGGCTCGAACTCACAAACTGTGAGATCAGGACCTCAGTCCCTTGAGCCAAAATCAAGAGACAGGCGCTTAACCGACTGAGCCCCCCAGGTGCTCCTAAATATGTATTCTTACATTTATAATGCCCTTGCCTGTCTTTATAGATTTATACTTCTATATATGGCATTTTAGACCATTTGTGGAGTGTATATATATATATAATTTGTATGATATATATATTAGTTTATGTATATTAATATAAATGTGTTTACTATAAGCTTTCTTATATATTTATCACTATACATATTTACTCTGTATTTACTACATAGAGTATTTTATACATATTTGTACAGACATAAGTACCGTAAATACTATAACAATATATAAATATGCTGTTTATATAATAATTTTACTACTTATGTAATAAACATCATATAAAATACTATATACAATTAAAATTCTACATGTAACACTATATACATTTTAGCCAGGTACCTGTTACATATACATCTATATTATAAATCCATAAAGACAGACAAGGGCGTGGTAAAGAAACTTTATTGCCCTTTCCGGACAGTTTTAAGTGTTTTACAAACAGGAGTCACGGGCGTAGGGACGGGTCTGGCGTGGGGCCCCCGGGGGACTTCTGCGCTCTGAGGACCACCGTTTGAGAACTGCGGGCCTGGCAGCTACCTTGGATCCTTCCCTCCGTGATTCTTTCAAGCGGATGGAAAAACCACAAGGCAAGTGCCGCTGCGTTCTGGAACCCGGCCTCTCTTCGCACGCACGCACACACAAAGCAATTCTGCAGGCCGAAGCTTGGAGAGCACCCTGCTGGTGTCCAATTTTCCCACAAAAACCGCTGGTTTTGTCTCTGTGTTCACTTTCCTTTCCCACTGCTCAGCTACCTCCTCCCCAAATGCGGGGTGCGGGGTAGGGGGAGGACGGACCGCGAAGGGGTGCATCGCTGGACCCGTGGGAGGCCTGGCCTCGTGGGTGCGCAGATCTGTCAAAACTCCCCCAGCTGCCCACCCCAGAGGGCGGCTCACAGCCAGGAAGTTCAGCGCTGCATGCGGTCCGGCCATCTGGCGGGCGACCCGGGGGGCGCCCGCCCCGCACTTCAAACGAAACCACATGCTGCCCGTCCACAGAGCACCATCAAAAGAGGGTGAGCCCAGAGCCCCTGCCTGGTCTGCCTTCCTTTCTTCCCCCGCTCTGGCACAGACGCCTCCTTCCCACTCACAATCGCGACCCACACGCTCACAGCCACTAGAATGAGCCGTGATGATGCCAGCATGCATTTCCCTGATGCCTCCCCTCTGTACAGGGGAGTCTCTCACCCCAGGCCCACGGCCACAGGACAGCAGATCCACGTCAGGCCATCGGCCCCGTAAGAGCTACCACTCACCAAGCACGCTGTAAGGGCTCACCGATCACTCACTATGTACCAGGCACTGTTCTTTAACTAGCGTAAGAGACGGGCAAACGTCTCGTTCCTTTGATTGAAATCAGATTTGTCACAAGAAATCTGATGATAAGCCTTCACTCACTGGCTAACCAGGAATCCAATTTCACATTTTTTTTTTTAGGGGAAGTCCTACAGGCTGTTGTGTTTGGGCCTCGATGCTGACAACACAGCACAGGCAGGCCCATGGCTGGGAGGTGAGGGGGGACGTCAGCCCCCTCTGGCGCGACAGGGCTCCCGAGACTTTGCCGAGGGGGCAGCAAGGATGCCAGACACCCCCCTGGCCACCCCGCTGGAGACCCTGCCACCTTGGGCTCTCCCTCACCCCTGTCCTTGCCTCCTGGGCTGAGGGACTAGACACTTCCCAGCTCTGAGCCTCTTTCTAAAACCCAGGAGTGACCTCCACCCTTCGGAACCCGGTGGGCCCTCTTGAAAATACTCTCTTTCTTTTCAGATAAGCCTATAGGAAAAGAAAGGCAGAAGTTATCCACATTATCTTCTGGTGAGTCCTCCCTAGCCTAGGAGCTGCCTACTGTTATCATCCAGCTTCAGGCAAGAAAGCAGGTTCAGTGAGAGTAAGTGAACTGCCCTGCCCTCCCAGGCCCCAAGCCCTGGGCTTCCCACCGGGGTGGGGGCGGGGCAGAACATTTAGCCCATCAAACTCACGGTTTCGTGGGAGCCCTAAATGTCTCCTTCCAATGAATTTACATTTTGGGGGGCCTGGGTGGCTCAGTCAATAAAGCATATGACTTTGGCTCAGGTCATGATCTTGTGGTTTGTGGGTTTGAGCCCCACGATGGGCTCTCCGCTTTCCTTCGGAGGCTGCTTGGGATTCTCTCTCCCTCTCTCTGCCTCTCCCCTGCTCGCACGCTCTCTCTCCGTCTCTCAAAAAATAATCTTACAACAAAAAATGAATTTACATTTTAAAATCAGGTTTCGAGGTGTTAACTTTCCGGGCCCGGGATGGATGGTGCCGCCTCTGCCCGTGTGCCATCACTGCTGATCCCTGCAAGTGCTCCAAGGGACCAGAAACTGTCCCCCAGTCCCCACACGCTGCCCACCCGGGCTCCGTCCTTATTTCCCTGTTCCTTCTCGCCCCAAACGAGGGTGACTACGCGGCCCCAGCCGATCTGATATGTCCTTTTTTTCTCTTCCTTGTTCTTCTTTGTCCCCATCTCGCGGTTCTCCAAACGGAGGCGGTCTGCTTCAGGAAGTGTTACGTTGGGTTTGCCTCACCTATGTCGTCCTCTTTAATCATCCAACGGCTAACGGAGCAACTGGCCACACTGCCTGGCAGCAGAGGAGCCGAGTGGCCCCGGGGCCGTGAGTCTGGCCCGGGGGTGGGGCGCGGGGTGCTTCCCGAGGGATGGACCGCAGCGCAGCCAGCTGCCGACCTGAGGAGCTGGGTGTAATTAAAGGTCCTAACAGCAACTCTGCCCACGTGTCAAGTGTATTTCCGACCCTCCCGGAGGGCAGGAGGTGTGGAGGCAGCCCACCACCACGGGGACGGCAGGCTGGAGGCTCCGCCTCTTCCGGGGCAGGCAGCCTCACCCCGATGTTGGTGGCGCAACGCCTCCGTGACGTGGCTGTAGCACGCGTGGCTCGGTGGGCTACACTGGGCGACTCCGAATGGAGGCAAACCCCAAATAAAGCGCATTCACACCGTGAGGACAGACATCTGCGGGAGCATGCTCATTTTGGTAAAAGACAAGCCATCATCCAGACGTCGGCAGTAGGACTGGGCTGCTGTGGTGCATCTGGAGACGTTCTGATGGAGAGAAAGGGCGCACGCCGGCCAGGCCAGCGGGACGTGCTGAAGGACGGCTACTGGCAGAGGAGGTCTTGGGTGTCCACAGCTCCACTTGCGAGGCTCCTGGGTGGCCGCCACCAAGAGGGACGGTTTTGCCAGGTGTTCCCGGTCAGTCGCTCAAGGACAGACACCCGGGCAGCTAATCGGGTTATTCAAAGTACAGGCGTATCAGGGATGCCGCAAGTTTGCTTCCAGACCTCTGCAGTAAAGCTCAATCAGAATGAAGTCAGTCAAATGAATTTTTTGGTTTCCCGGGGCGTATAAAAATCTGTGTTTACACTACGATGTAGTCTAGTAAGTGTGCAATGGCATGATGTCTAAAGAAACAGGTCCCTACTTTAATTTAAAAATACTCTATCGCTGGGCCACCTGGGGGGCTCGGTCGGTTGGGCATCCGATTTCGGTTCAGGTCATGATCTCACCACTCATGAGTTCGAGCCCCGCGTCGGGCTCTGTGCTGACAGCTCAGAGCCTGGAGCCTGCTTCGGATTCTGTGTCTCCCTCTGTCTCTGCCCCTCCCACACTCGTGCTCTGTCTCTCTCTCTCTCTCAAAACTGAATAAACGTTAAAAAAAATTAAAAATTGTATGGTAGCCAATTTGACAAGAAATTATATTAAAAAAATAACATCATTTATTCTTGTTAGAAAACACACATTTACTGTTGAAAATACAACAGAAAATAGACAATTAAAATCACCTACAATCCAGTAACCCCCCCCCCAAAAAAATTAAAAATTTAAAAATAAGGGGCACCTGGGTGGCTCAGTCAGTTAAGTGTCTGACTTCGGCCCGGGTCATGATCTCACAGTTTGTGGGTTCATGCCCCACATCGGGCTCTGTGCTGACAGGTCAGAGACTGGAGCCTGCATCAGCTTCTGTGACTCCCTCTCTCTCTGCCCCTCCCCTGCTCATGCTCTGTCTCTCAAAAATAAATACATGTTGAAAAATTTAAAAATAAACATATCTTATTGCTAAAAATGCTAACCATCACCCAAGTCTGCAGCGGGCTGTAACCTTTCTGCCGGTGGAAGGTTTTGCTGGAGGCCGCTGGCTGCTGACCGTCAGGGTGGAGGTTGCCGGAGGCTGGGGTGGTTCTGGCAAGTTCTGAGGTGAGACGACCAAGTCTGCTGTGCTGACTCTTTCCCGAAAGGCCTCTCCGTAGCGTGCGAGGCTGTTCGAGAGCATCGTACCCACGGGAGAACTTCCTTGACGCCTGGGGTCCAGCCGCTCACCCTCCTGTGGCTTTAGCGACTCGGTTTATGCGCCGTTCTCAACCCTCTGGGGTCATTTCGCCCGTCCGCGCGGCGCCTTCACCAGGAGTGGGTTCCAGCTCCAGAAACCTCCTCACTTGCTCACCCGGAAGGAGCGCGGCCTCGTCTGGTGAAGCGTGAGACGGAAGCCGTCCGGCCCCCCCCGCAGGCTCCACCTCTGGTTCTGTTCTCTTCCTGTTCCCCCACATCTGCACGGACTTCCTCGCCCGTGTCCTCAACCCCTCGAGGTCGTCCCTGAGGGCTGGCATCGCCTTCTGCCAAACTCCTGTCACGACTGACATTTTGGCCTCTTCCTGCGAATCGCGTACGTTCTTAGTGGCATCGAGAACGGTGACTGCTTTCCGGCAGGTTTTCTGGCATCTAGACGGTGACTGCTTTCCGGCAGGTTTTCGGTGGACTTTTCCCACCAGAGGAGGCACCATCCGGGCAGCTACAGCCTTACGAAATGTGCCTGTCAAATGAGTCTTGAGGACCGAAACGACTCCTCGGTCCACTGGCGGCAGGACGGATGCCGAGTCAGGCACGAACACCCCGCTCGTCTCACTGCCCGTGTCCGTCCGAGCTCTCAGGTGACCAGGTGCGTCGCACCCCGTCGGCAGAGGACAGGCAGTGCCGGCTCCGCGTGCTTGCTCGGGGCCCTGGGACTCGGGACGGGTCGCTGGGCACTGGCCCCGGCTTGCGGTCACCGGCTGCTGAGTCAGCCCCGGACGGGAGGGTCGGCCGGTCCCTTGAGGCTGGGAAGCCAGGTGACGACGTCTCTCCAACGACGCAGGTCCTGACGCACATCCTCGACGGCGTCTCCTGAAGACCCGTGTGGCATGCGGGCCCCTTCGTTAACGGTCGCAGCTGGATCTTCCGGACCCCCTGTGGCCGCGTCTACACTGCCGCGCACTCTTCCGTCTTGGACGCGGCCTCTGCTGGCTTCAGACTCTCCTCCCGCAGCTTCCTCCCCGCCTCGGCCTTCGTGGAACTGAGGCAGTCGGCGCGTTGCTCTGGGTTGGGCTGTAGCTTACGGGGATGCCGTGGCCGGTTCGCTCTTCTGTCCCGACCGATAAAACGGGGAGGCTGATTCCTTCCCATGCTAATTTCCTTCCGGAGCGTGTCCTTTGCGCCGACCACCCGGCTAAGCGACCGTCCGGGGCGAGGGGCCCGGTTTCCGCCTTCCTCACCGAGCTTACTCGTCCGTAGCTCGTGATCTGACGTCAGAGACGTGAGACTCTTCCTTTCGCTTGGACTCCAGGGGCCTCTGTAGGGTCATTACGCGGCCCAGTTTCAGTGTTGTTGTGTCTCGGGAAACAGGGAGGCCCGAGGACGAGGAGGGAGACGGGGAACGGCCGGTCGGGAAAGCGGTCAGCACACACACGGTTATCGATTGTGTATGCCCTTACATGTGAACACGGTTCCTGGTCCCCAAAACAATCACGATGGTAACGTCAACGATCACGGTCACAGATCACCGTGACACATTATAACAAAAAAGCATTGGGGGAATTATCAAAATGTGACACAGAGACACCAAACGAGCAAATGCGCCAACAAACTCGCTCAAGGCAGCCACAAACCCCCAATTTGTGAAAACCAAAATATCTGTGAAACACGGTAAAGCGGGGCACAACATCACAGAGCACGCCCGTGCAGGAACAAGGGTTCCCTGCCCAGACCTCAGGTTTTCCTCTCTCTCAAGTAAATCTTATTTTTGCCTTGGTTTGTTGGCCACAAGGGTCTATTAACTCTGTCCCTCAAACCCGTACATGTGGTTTGCACGAGGGTAACACCCACACATCTGAATCATTCTTTGATAATCCACATTGAGGTGAAAAAGGACACGAATCTATGTACCGACGCAGATAGATCTTCTGATAAATTAAGTGAAATAAAGTGCATTACGGTGCATGTAGCATGCTGCCACTTATACACGAACTATCAATTAGTTTTTTTTTGAAAGGCCAGGAGAAGAAGAACAAAAAACAAATAGAAAACGAATAGTAAAATGGTGGACTGGATCCCGACGGGAGCTATAATTACATCAGGTGGAAATGAGAAAAACACTTCCATTCAAAGCAAAGATGAACAGATTGGATTAAAAAAGTAAGGTCGCACTACACACTGTCTGTAAAACCCTCTTTAAATAACATGCTATATAGAGATTACAAGGAACACCAACTGGGTGGCTAAAAATAACAGAAATTTATTCTCTCAGTTCTGAAGGCCAGACATTGGAAATCAAGGCATCAGCAGGCTTGTTTCTTCTGGATGCTCCGAGGGAAAACCCCTGCCCGTGCCTCTCCTAGCTTCTGGTGGTTGCCCACAAGCCCTGATGTTTCTTTTCTTAGCCTCTGGACTCACCATTTCTTCGGTCGCCATCCTCACATGGCATTCTCTTCTGTTTCTGTCCAGATATCCTACTTCCCATAAGGACCCCAGACATTGCACTGGGGCCCTCTCTAATCCCGTGTGATCTCACTCAACTTGATGACGTCTGCAAAGACCCTTTTTCCAGTTAAGGTCACATTCACAGGTACCGGGGGCTGAGACTCGGACTTGACTTTTCAGGGGACACAATCAGATCCGTGACGCTATGCAAACATTAATCAAAAGCAGGCTGGTAGTTACTCTAATAGTATCAGACACAACAGACTCCAGACCAGGACGTATCACCAGGAATACAAATGGTAGAGGGGGCCAGTTCATCAACAAAGGCAAAGCAACCCTCATTGTGTCTGTACCTGCTCCAGAACTCGACATCCCATGAAGGAAGGGACAAGACAAATCCTTCAGTAGAATCGGAGGTTTCAACATCTCTCTGAGCAACGGTACAGCCAGCACAGATCAGAAATCTTTTAGAAGAGTTGAACAACGCTAACCATCCGCCTGGCCTGCCGTGTACGAAACACTCCACCTGTATGCTCCCAAGCGCACGAGGAACATTCACCAAGGTGGACCGCACTATGGCCATAAAACAAAATCTCAAATTTTAAAAAGGATTGACATCATACAAAGTATGGTCTCTGGCCACCAGGTAAATACGCAAGAAACTAATTTTGGAAACGTGTCTGGAAAATCCTCAAGTATTTGGAAATTGACGACTCATTTCCAAATAAACCATGGGTCTGAGAAGAAATCATAATGGAAATTAGAGAACATTTTCAGGGGCGCCTGGGCAGCTCAGTTGTTTAAGCATCTGACTCTTGGTTTTGGCCCAGGTCATGATCTGAAGGTTCGTGTGAGTTCAAGCCCCGAGTGGGGCCCTGCGCTCACAGTGTGGAGCCTCCCCGGGGTTCTGTCTCTGCCCCTCCCATGTCATTCTCTCTCAAAATATATAAATAAACTTAAAAAAATTTTTTTTCGTAGAAAACACAACATAATCTTGCAGGATGTGACTAAAGTAGTGCCTAGAGGGAGAACTATGGCCTTCAAACCAGATGTTGAAATTCAGACCCTGGCTCCTCCCAGGACATCGTTCCTACACACTCTCAGCGAACAGTACAGGTTATAAGAGTGGATCACTGCTTACATTGTGATTTCATACGGGCCACAAAAGGTCGCTTCTTTAAATTTTCTTAAAATGTTAACTTATTTTCGAGAGAGAGACACACACAGACAGATCATGAGTGAGGGAAGGGAGACACAGAATCCGAAGCAGGCTCCAGGCTCTGAGCTGTCAGCAAAGAGCCTGTCGCAGGGCTCGAACTCACGAACCGTGAGATCATAACCTGAGCTGAAGTGGGGTGTTCAACCGACTGAGCCACCCAGGCGCCCCTCAAAAGGTTGCTTCTTTACTTTTACTGATCCTTTTGCATTTATTAGCTAAAATTTTTGTCTATAGAATCAACCATTTACCTTAAAATATAAGGTAAAATAAAAGGCAGAAGTAATTATTTTTTGCTTGAGCCTTTGATTTATTTTCAGAGTAATGGCACGATGCTCAGCAGCATCCACCTGTGACTATACACAGTTTTTTTCTGCTTTTGAGGCTCAAAAGTTCCACGGGGGGACCCTTGAAGCTGGCTCCTGAGTCCTCCCCATCCCCAATGATTTACTATACAATTGTCAAACACATAGAAGTGTTGAAAGAACTTTGCAGGGAACAGTCACAAACCTACCACCGAATTCTACGGCAAACAGTTTTCTCTGATCAACAACACCAGCACTGCTTACCCTCCTCAGAACCTATTTTCATGGCACTTCATGTGTCTCCTTCTAGGCCTTTCTCTGTGTACTATACGTATTTCCCTATCGTGTTAGTCTGCGAAGGCTGTCATAACAGAATACCGTAGACCAGGGGGGGCTTCAACAACAAAGTTCTGACAGTTCTGGAGCCTGGACATCCAGGGTCAAGGTGGGGCATATTTGCTTTCTCCGGAGGCCTCTTGGGACACGGGACGTGGGCTGTGGTTCTATGTCCGTTTAGCATGTCTGACAACCCGGTGCTGATGTTGGCCGGGGAGTTCAGTTCCTCCCGACCGGGACCCTGCCACAGTGCTTGAGTGTCCCAAGGACACGGTGGCTGGCTTCTTTCAGAGCCGGTGACCCAAGAGAAGAGACAGCAGGCCAGGGGGAGGCTTCCCATTCTCAGGACCCAGGTTTGGAGGGGACATAGCATCACCTCTGCCACATCCTATTCCTTAGAGTGACTAAATGCACACACGCTGAAAGGGAGCAGGGTTTGGCTTGGAATTTATGAACCCATCATAAATGAACTTTTATGGCACACTTTGATTCCTGAAAGTTGCCTCCCTTACACTGTAATTCTAAGATGACAAGGATCATGCATTCTCGGGGCGCCTGGGTGGCTTAGTCAGTCAGTTAAGCCTCCAACTTGGGCTCAGGTCATGATCTCACGGTTCGTGAGTTCGAGCCCCGCGTTGGGCTCTGTGCTGACAGCATGAAGCCCACTTCAGATCCTCTGTCGCCCTCCCTTGGCTTCTCCCCCCACCCCGTCTTCAAAAAAAGGAAACAGTAAAGGAATCCTGCATTTTTGCCTCGCCACTGTACCCCCAACAGAGCAGGGCCCACTCAGGCCCCTAACTTCAGACCTTTGTGGGCAGTGGAACGGAGGACGGTGTGGGGGTGCTCTCCACAACTGGGAGAGATGTCTTTGGAAAACACACATCGCTTGTTTTGCACGGGGCGTACATCCACATTGCCTGCACTAAAGGACATGACAAGGCTCAGGATGCCCGGCTGGCTCAGCCCGGAGAGCACGTGACTCTTGACAACAGGGATCTGAGTTTGCCCACATTGGGCGTAGAGATTACATACATAAGTAAACTTAAAAATATATATGCTCTGTCTCTCCCTGTCTCAAAAATAAATAAATGTTAAAAAAAATTAAAAAAAAAAAAAAAAAAGGGGGCGCCTGGGTGGCTCAGTCGGTCAAGCGTCTGACTTCGGCTCAGGTCATGATCTCGCGGTCCGTGAGTTCGAGCCCCGCGTCGGGCTCTGTGCTGACAGCTCAGAGCCTGGAGCCTGTTTCAGATTCTGTGTCTCCCTGTCTCTGACCCTCCCCCGTTCATGCTCTGTCTCTCCCTGTCTCAAAAATAAACAAACGTTAAAAAAAATTAAAAAAAAATATGTATATATATATTAAGAAAAATGAAAGAAAGAACTCAAAACATGACAAGGCTCTTCAAGAGGAAGAAGTGAGACTAGCCAGCCGCTCCAGGCCACACACCAATGCCCCAGAAACCTTCCCTAAGAAACGTGCAACTTCCACACCGAGGCCAGCTGTTTTCAAGCTTTTCTGTGAATTTCTGCTTCCTTGTTCATGGATCTGTCACCTTCAGCACTTTCTACAGGAAAAGGGCTGGTAGAACCCAGTGACCGCTGAAAACCGCGGGTGCAGCTAGAAATTAGGCGAACTCTAACCTCCAGGGGAAACCTGTCGGCCGGCACATAAGGGGAAACTGAGGCAGAGAGGCCACTCAGCTGAAAATAGGACGGAGAAGATTCAAACCCGGTGTCAGGCAACCCAAGAACCTTCCGTAGCCGTGGTGTTCTTTCGACTGAGGGAAAAGACACCTGACTTTCAATAGAGCGCTATGACCGTTTTCCAGGGCGCTGCTGCGCGACCGTGCCCAGCACGTCCGTGGGGATGTTCCGTGTCCCCACCCTGAGCCTCGGTCCCCAGCACACACTGACGCCCACCCGCCCCCGCCCCCGCCCCTCCGCCACCGGATTCCTTCCAGCACCTCACAAAACACGAGGGCGGAGCACCCTCTCAGCTCACAGCGGACCCGCGGCACCAGCCAGAGCCGGCCCCGCCCCAACAGCGGCAGACCCCGCCCCGCGGCGGCAGACCCCGCCCATTCACTGCCGAGCCGCCCCGCCCTGCCCCCCGGGTCGTCGCGCGTCTGAGGGCGGAGGCCTCCGCGGGCCGAACCACGGTGCCCCTCGGAATGGGGGGGAAGGCGGAATTACCGCCGCCGCCGCCATTGGCTTGGGCATAAGTAATTAAAGCAACTCGCCTTCATTTTGGTATCGTGCCAGACAGCCGTCTTTCCAGGAGTACTGGCCACCTCTTGGTCGCCAGAAGTTCCTTTTATATTTTGGAAACGTCCATTCTTTTGCCCAGTCAGTGGACGACTCTAAGAGCCATCACAGAGAAAGGGAAACTTAACTCATGTAAGCGAAGCTTTGTCTGGTGGAAGGCTAAGATATCACAACCGAGATAGCTTGTTGAACTCATAGTGTTTTCCAGTATATACTTCTGAGTTATGTGTTCCGTTTCAGTGACTAAGCCGGTTCCTTGTGCCTCCCCGCGGCGTCACAGATAGTGTAGTCTTTCAGCGCAGAGCCCGACGGGAGGAGGAAGGGAGTGGCTGCCATGTTGGACGGGACCATCCTGTCCCACAGGCGGGGGGGCTGGGGTTCCCGGTGAGTTTGTGGTTTGAGCCCAGCAGCTGTGGTGCCGCGCCTCAAGCACATGCTTGTCATGGGAGCCCTGTCGTGGTCCCCAGCAGAAACACTTGCGGCTCCCGACCTCCTCCGGGCATCCTGCGATTATCAGGGCGGGGACACCCCCCTCCCCGAGCTCCGTGGGTCGGCCCGCGGCATGCACATGGCCCGGCGGCAGGCGCCGCGCAGTGCGGCCTGGGAGAGTCGGAAGCGCGGCGAGGCCGGGCGAGGCGGCAGCGGCGGGCCCATGCAGGACGCGGAAAACGTGGCGGCGCCCGAGGCGGCCGAGCAGCGGGCAGAGCCCGGGCAGCAGCAGCCGGCCGCCGAGCCGCCGCCACCGGGAGAGGAGTCGTCGCGGCCCGCGGGGCCCGGCGCGCAGGAGGCAGCAGGCGGCGAGGACGCGGAGACCGGGCCGCAGCCCGCAGTGCCAGCTGAGCCCGCGGCCGACGGGGAGGAGAGGGAGGCTTCGGCTCCAGGCTCGTCCCCGCCGCCTCCTGAGGAGCCCCTTGCGCCGGCCCCGGCCTCGGGCGAGGCCCCAGCGGAGCAGGCCGGGAACGCGTCGGCCGAGGCCCGGTCCGAGGGGGCGGGCGGGGAGGACGGCGGCGCGGACGAGCCTTCCTTCAGCGACCCCGAGGACTTCGTGGACGATGTGAGCGAGGAAGGTGAGGCGGCGCGGGAGGCAGTGGGTCGTCCCCGCGTTCCACTTGTAGTCCCTCGCCTAGGGAAGGGTTTCTAGGAGCGTTTGGATCTCCTTACGTGTGTTCTCTCTCCAGAATGGGGCGGGGCGGGGCTGGGGGCCAGGAGACCGGAGACCGCTTGGGAGCCGCTCGGTTGCATTAAAACCTGGATTTTGGAGGGTGGTGATGATGGACAGTGGGCAAGCTGGAGCCGTGGCCGTGTATGGCATCTGGGGCCCAGCAAAGCAGGGCAGTGCACGTGCCGCACTATCTTGGGTGACACTTCCCTCTCTGCAGGTCTGGGTGCCCTGAGTGATGAGCCACACCTGTCAAAGGCCTGAGCCAGACCTCATGGGGACGCTTTTTGGGGTTGATGCGATGCTGTCCCTTAGAACAAGTTGTGACAGAGCTGGGTTCCTCTGCCCCTGCTCCACAGACGCTTCTGCCTTCAGAGAGTCTTAATAGGACTGGAAGGCTGACTCTGCCAGATTCCTGTCTGGTTCTCTCTTTTCTGAGTCTGTAGGCAGACGCTTGTCCTGTTGGCGCATAGTATTTTTAGGGTGTAGTGTCATTCATTGTAGCTTTACTTTTCTTCTTATCTTGATTCAATTTGCAGGTATTTCTGCTTCCTGCCTGAGAGCTTGTCTTCTAAAGTGACGTCTGTAGCGCCTAATCTTATTTGCTTATGTTTTGTTTTTAGCCCTTTGAACTGTCCGAGCTCAGAGCACATCAGTGGATTCCTGTCCGTTATAGTAGAATGGGAAAGAACAGCGAGGAGGTAGCTAAGGACACGCCAAGAAAATAAGATGTTGTCATGTTAATTTGTGTTGTTTTGTTTCTGGGATCTCGCGTCCCATCACTCGGAGATTGAGTCAGAATGAAAGAATCTCCAGTAAAACGAAGACGACGACTTAGGGAACCAACAGCACCGTTTACTTTAAACTTCAACCTAACGTTAAGGAGTTACCTGCTGTTGTCGTTATTCTCATACTTTATTTCTTAACGGACATTTTAATGTTTATTTACTTTTGGGAGAGAGACAGAGTGTGAGTGGGGGAGGGGCAGAGAGAGAAGGAGACACAGAATTTGAAGCAGGCTCCAGGCTCCGAGCTGTGAGCTGTCAGCACAGAGCCCAGCGCAGGGCTTAAAGCCATGAAATGCGAGATCATGACTTGAGCACAGCGTCAGACCCTTAACCGGCTGAGCCACACAGGCCCCCCCTCTTAAGGGATCTTTTAGCCTGAACAGGAGGAAAGGCCACAGCAGTGAACACTTGGGCTGCTGACCCAGCGAAAGTCCCTTACCTGTGAGGAAACGTGCTCCTTGGCGTGGGAGAGGTTGCTGACAATTTACGAGGAGGCAGTGTTGCCGGGACCCTGCCAGGCTCTCCTGCCCTGACTAGCATTTGTTTCCATGGCACCAAGTTGTATTTTGTAGTTTAAGTTTTGGTTCGAAAGCTCATTTCGAGCCTCTGAGTATTTACTCTGCAGTTGATTTTTTAAAAAGCGTTGAGCGCGTCGATTTCACGCAGGATTTCTGCCGCGTGGACCATTTCCAGAGCTGGGTTGTGTGGCAGGACTAATGTGAGCACGAGCCAGCCAGGCCAGGTGACTGCCCGGAGGGCCTTTGGGGGCCCTTGTGATCCTGAGACTGTCCCCAGAGTGGCCTGTGAGGCCCCTGGTCCTGGGGAACTAAAACTGAGCACACCAGCAGCTTATTTTTTGAGCCATCTGGTTGTGGTCAGTAGTCCAAGGATGTTTTGTGCTTAGGGAGAAGAGCTGCCCCGTGGGGTCATTGAGGTGCAGAAGGTGAAAATGGACAGGGTCTCCTGGAAGAGCCCTCTGGGAGGTGCCGGAAGCTCCAGCTGGGCCATCCTGACTCCTGACTGAGGAGCGGCTTTGCCAGCACGGCATCCTTTCAGAGACACGCAGCTGCTGGCTGCTGCTGCTGTTGCTGCTTGGCCAGACGAGTATGTGACAGTTTTGACTCCACATGTTTTCTTTTGGGCCCGCTAAATAGCATTTATCTTTATGTTTGGTATTCAGTTTTGAGATTTGCCGGTCTCTGTTTCTCCTGGAGCCGGATCGGGACTCCACACAGCAAGAGTCACCAGACGTGGGCGTGGGCACTGGTGATGGTGAAGGAGAGGTGTCCCTTCAGCGTGTAGTTGCCGTGTTTACTCCTTACCGTGTATGGTCACATTCCTGTAAGCTAGACGCGTCAAGATTGTGGGAAGGAGTCCACAGTTTGTATAAAAGCTGAGCTTTTTATTGTAAACCTTGTAAATTCAGATCAGGCTAAACAGGCCATATTTAATTGTATGGTAAGAGCTTTAACAGCGACCCAAGGAGCTGACTCTGGCCTCTCCAGGGAAGGTGTCTCCCGCTGCTGTGACTGACTTGCCTCTCTCCATCTGTTTTCTCTTGGTCTCAACTTTTGCCTCTTTGGAAATAAGAGGCAATTCTTTTTTTAGAGTCAATGCTTTTTATATCATCCGTGTAAGTGTTGAAATTAGAGATTGTTTATAACAGGGGCTTGCTTTGAAACTAAAGGACTTTTTTCCTTTTTGAAAAAGTTAAATTTTTTTTTTTATTATCGAAAATTTCCAGTACGAGAGTGCAGAAAAATTTGTCTTAAATTTTGAGAATGAAATGCAGCAAAGGATATTTTTGGACACGTATCTTTTTCAGCATGTTGAAATTGTTAAGAGTAGAACTCAAAACAGAGTGATAATCAGGTTCCAGGACCCAGGGAGACACATGGGAACGCCACGGCTCCTCCTCGGGTGTGTAAAATTGCCTCCTGTCTCCTGCTCTCCTTCCGGCTGGGTTTGCCGCTCTAGCTTCATCTCGTGGGCTCTGATGGCAGCTTTGATCTGGTTTAGCTCCCAGTGCAGCCAGTGCCTGTAACTGTAACTTTGTAGACCAGCTAACTAATCGGGTTTAGGATTCGTGCAGAATTTGTGTTGCGAAGATGTCATCTGATGGTGCGTTTGACCTCTGCATGCTCCCCTCCAGCAGCTGGTCAGGCCTTTTATTGCCACAGGAGCTTCATGGTCAAGAGGCGTTGAGGCCAGATGCAGGCCTCGGGTAGGACAGCCGCGGTCAGCACCCAGCTAGCATTGTCTCCTGCCCGGCTTGCTCGCCCATGGCTCCCACACCTGTCTGTCTGTTCCTCAAATGCGTCTTTTTCCTGGCCCTCCTACACCTGTCCTCTTTCTCGTGATCTAGCTTACCGTCTTAGGGAAATGAAGCAAATCTAACATGTTTGAGTGCTTACGGTTTGGGTTTTATGATCTTAATTTTAAAGGCAGGTGACGTGAACTTGAAACATTTTCAGTTTCCGAGTGTAGTTAAGAAAATAACGGTTAACACACACAGCTTATGGCGTGCTACACACAGTCCTAAGCATTTACGGATCTGAACGGCTGGTGTCTCCCAAGCGCCCTGTGAGGTATTTCCTGCGGTCGGGGACACTCAGTCGTAAGGGGCATTGCTGTTTGTTCTCACGAGCCTGTGGGTTTTCTAGCCTCCTAGCGTACACGGCTGTTTTACATAGAGAGTACCGGGTGCCCGTTGTTTGTTTTGTGTTACACTGGACGTGGGGAAAGTGCCTGCTAGTGGGTTCGCATTGGAGGTGGGTTAGGGAAGGCTACTGCGGGTGTTTCCTACCCCACTTTCCTAGAGAGAGGCCGTCTTTGGTTAGCATTCTGCATTCTTCAAGTCTTTAAAATGTTGATTTAAGTAAAATCTTCCTTTATTTCCAGAAATGAATGGACATATCAGACAGGGGGAACATGAAGAGTTAAAATCTTCCTAATGTTTTCAAGTTTAAATTTTGAGTTAACCCAGGGCCAGGATTTCTTCCATTCACAGTGGAACCATTTAGAGGATTCATTTTTTTATAGGGAAGTCGTTCAGTGTGGTAAACTAGCATATTAATGTTCTGCCTTCATCAGAAAAAAGTCATTGGTCCAATCTTCCACCCATACAGAACTGCTGGGGGACATTCTCAAGGACCGGCCGCAGGAGGCGGATGGGATTGACTCGGTCATCGTGGTTGACAATGTTCCTCAGGTGGGGCCCGACCGGCTGGAGAAGCTCAAAAACGTCATCCATAAAATCTTTTCCAAGTTTGGGAAAATCACAAACGATTTTTATCCAGAGGAGGATGGAAAGACAAAAGGGTGAGTGATGTTCCCCGTGGTCTTGGTCCCTGGTGCCCTGTGGCTGTCGTCGGGCGGTATGGGAGTCGCTGTGGACACACAGGTGCACGCCTCACCTGGTGGTTCTGCCCCAGCCACCCTCGGCTGGGGTCTCTACACAGGGAGAAGGAGATCCACGTGGTTCTTGAGTTTGGATATTGTGGGTCGCTTGCTAAATTCTTAAGAAATCAGAGCTTCGCGGGGCACCTGGGTGGCTCAGTCGGTTAAGCATCTGACTCTTAATCTCCACTCGGGTCATGATCTTACGGTTTCATGAGTTTGAGCCCCACAGTGCAGAGCCTGCTTGGGATTCTCTCTCCTCTTTGTCTCCCCCTCCCTCCCCCTCCCTCTCAAAATAAATAAACATTAGGGGTGCCTGGGTCTCTCAGTGCATTAAACGGCCAACTTCATTTCAGGTCATGATCTCACCATTCCTGAGTTCGAGCCCCACATCAGGCTCAGTGCTGACAGCTCAGAGCCTGGATCCTGCTTCCGATTCTGTGTGTCTCTCTGCCGCTCCCCTGCTCATGCTCTGTCTCTTTCTGCAAAGTTAAAACATTTTGAAAAATTTATAAAAAAAATTTTTTAAGAATCAGGGATTTAAGTCTTCTGCCATCAGAACGATAATTGATGTGATCCATCCTGGATGAAGGGCCCAACAGATAGGAGGCTGGCAGGATTTCAGGAAAATTTTACATGCGGTATTCTGTTGATTCTAAGATGAGCTTTTTTTTTCTTTCTTTCACATGGTAACGTCTCTGAAATGGGGTTATTTCTAACAGTCTAGGTGAAAGCCTTGTGGCATTGCTTAATTAGCAACTTTTTTTCCCCAGCTGTTGCTTAAAATAGTGCATCTTTTAAAAACGGTAGCATATGGTGTGTGTCCTGGAGTTTGCTTTTCAAACTCAATACGAGGTTTTCTGACCTTTCGTGTCAGACCTTCTCTGTTAAAATTTCACGTGATCCTGGTCTTGGAGAGTGTAGGCAAATTGTCTTTTACAGACAGGAACGTGAAGAGTGAAGATACCGTGTTTTTTAATTCCGGTAGTTTTGAAGCTATCTTGGATAGCTTTATTTTTACTTTATTTTTTAATTTTTTTAAATCTTGGGTAGTTTTTTTAAAATTTTTTCTTAACGTTTGTTTATTTTTGAGAGAGAGTGAGAGAGTGACAGACCACGAGCAGGGGAGGGGAAAAGAGAGAGGGAGACACAGAATCCGAAGCAGCTCCAGGCTCCGAGCTGTCAGCACAGAGCCCGACAAGGGACTCGAACACGCGAACCGGAGATCATGACCCGAGCTGAAGTCAGATGCTCAGCCGACAGAGCCAGCCGGGCACCCCTAGCTTGGATAGTTTTAAAGAAATTGGTTTTTTTTTAAGAAAGTGGGTAATGCTCCTTACGCTGTTTCCTTCAGAAACTAGGTGGAATAACGACCTTTGTGACCCCCGCTTGCTTGTATTGTAGGTGTTAAAATGAAGCTTTCTCTGAAAGTCTTTATCATTTTGCTTTTAATACACTGTATCAGACTAATCCCGTTCTTGGATTTTTCCCTAGCTTTACTGAGAAAGTTGACATACAATAGACTTGTATAGTCTCAAAGTGGGTCACGTCATAAGTTCTGACACATGTACATTTGTGAAACCCTTTCCACGGTCAAGCTAGTGAACGTTTTGATTAATCGTTTTCTGATTTGTGATTGTGGCGTTAAAGACTTTGGATCTCCCATTAGGGTTTCGTTTGCGTGTAAGGAACCACCGCCGGCAGCTTGACCCTCAGGGATGTGGTGGTAGACGGGGCATTGGCCTCGACGGCATTTACTGGTCGGGTGGACGGGTGTTGGTAAGTGGCACACGGCCCGCCCGGTCTTACAGGCTGAACTCCTGCAAGATGTTCTGTCCTGATTCAGGTATACGTTCCTGGAATACGCCTCCCCTGCCCATGCCTTGGACGCCGTGAAAAATGCGGACGGCTACAAGCTGGACAAGCAGCACACGTTCAGGGTCAATCTCTTCACTGACTTTGACAAGTAAGTCCTGGCTCCACAGGCGTGAGTGGCTCAGCGGGTCTGGGGTGGTGCCGTCAGCCATTCGGGGAGCTCCGTTCTCCGGGCACGTCCCGACCCCTGATGTTCCTGGCCGGTAGCACCCCTCGCCCACTATAACGTGGTGGGGGGCAGGGGCACACACCGCCTGCTGCTGAGAGCCACGCACGGAGCCGCCACCCTGTCCCCTCCCCCCTCGTAGTTGTGCCGCGTGTTCCTAAAGAGCAGCTTCTCTGTTGTAGGTATATGACGATCAGCGACGAATGGGATATTCCAGAGAAACAGCCCTTCAAAGACTTGGTACTTGGGTTCCCTCCACCCGCGATTGGGAAGAGCAGGGGTGGCTTCCCGGCCGAGTCGGTCCCACCTCCGGGAGCACTACTTGGGGGCCGGCTCCGTTCACGGTCGATGAGACGTGTTCTCTCCCTTGCCTTGGGTTCCTTCTCTAGGGAAACTTGCGTTATTGGCTCGAGGAGGCAGAGTGCAGAGACCAGTACAGTGTCATCTTTGAGAGTGGGGACCGTACTTCTATCTTCTGGAACGACGTGAAGGACCCCGTCTCCATCGAGGAGAGAGCGGTAAATAAGCGTTACCACCCCGCGGGGCCTCCCTCTGTGTTTCCTTAGCGGGGAGCTGGGGGCCAGAGCGGGTGGACGTCCTCTTCTCCCAGATCACCCCTCGCCACGACATCCTCCGCTCTTCTGGTTTTGGAATAAGCCCCGAGACGTGAGCGGGCGTCTCGTGTTTTTCAGTGAAGAGTCCGAGGAGTAAATCCTCGTGGGAGCGGGAGGCTCTGTGCCGGCTCTCCGCGCTGGTGTTAACACGGGCCCTGACTTTTCCCACAGAGATGGACAGAGACCTACGTGCGCTGGTCCCCCAAGGGCACCTACCTGGCCACGTTCCACCAGCGAGGCATAGCTCTCTGGGGGGGAGAGAAGTTCAAACAGATCCAGAGATTCAGCCACCAGGGGGTTCAGCTCATTGACTTCTCGCCTTGTGAGAGGTAAGCGATGTGCCCTCGCCTTGTGCCGGCCGCTGCAGGTTACTGTAAAACGTGCTTTGTGGCAATTCCAGACTTGGCGGAAGTGTTGCAGCAGGGAACTTCCTGGGAGGCGTTTGCTGGTGTCTGCTATGTCACACCTGACTTTCTCCAGAGCCACTGGGAGTGAGTTGATGTGTCCCTTTCTAGGGGTAGGGAATTCTCTTAGCTGAGTGTCCCCAGTGGCGCTGCAACCTTCTGGAAATGTAGTGTTGATCTGCTACTTTCAGTGAAGTCCTGCTGTGTTCCGATTTCTTCCGGTAATGTTCTTTGTAAAACTTGAGTCCCTTCAGTTTAGGATCTAGTCCAAGGCTGGGTACCGTGCCTGGAATTTTCCTATGAACGGCGTTTCCTCATGTGGGAGATGGCAGAGGGCTGCGGGACCAGGTGGGGCGCCGGCAGCTTCACGGGCTCCGCTCCCGCAGCCTGGCCTTCCTGTCCGCCCAGGGCTTTGCTGCCCAGAATGCCCCCCGCTCTCCTGCCTTGTGCCCCTGCTCGGGGCTGTCCCTGGGCCTTACCTGTGGTGTCCCCTCTTCTTACCGCATGGTCTGAATGCATTGTGGATTCACAACGGCTCCTGGTGTCCCAGGGCTCCTGAGACGTGGCTCTGTGTTACCTGGTTTGCTTTTTGAGTTTTTTTGGTAGAAGATTTTTCTCACGCCTGGAAAACTAACGTGAATACTTCGGTAGGATCCCTGTGCTAATTCTCTAGCTTTAACGATTTATGACTTTGCTGTATCTGTTTCAAATTTATTTTCGCTATTGGGGCACCTGGGTGGCTCAGTCGTTTGAGCGTCTGACCCTGGATTTCAGCTCATGTCCCGATCTCACAGTTCCTGAGTTTGGGCCCTGCGCTGACAGCGCGGAGCCTGCTTGAGATTCTCTCTCTCTACCTCTCTCTGCCTCTTTCCCACTGACTCGTGCGCGTGCGCTCTCTCTTTCTCTCTTCCTCTTTCTCAAAATAAAATGTTTGAAAAATTAAAAAGAGATCTTGAGCGTTTTGAAGAACTGCTGGTGTTTTCACGGAAGTGCGTCAGTCCAGATAAAGGTGTCCTTCCCTGGTGATCGTGGCTCTTCTCTCCCACCTGCAGCGCCGACGTTTCCCTAACTGCTGCTGCTGCCCTGTGTGCTGCGGTTTCCCCCTTGGTCTCCCCCATCGCTGTCGTTGGCAGCTTGTTGTTCAAACCAGGGGCGGGGCCTGTGTGTTCAGCCCTCCCGTCGCCCCAGCCCGTTACCCTGCCCGCACGCCCTCCCTGTGCTGTCCCTTGATGGTGGCCCCTGAGGAAGATGGGGCCGGGTGGATGTGTCTCATGACTGGCTTGAGCTGTCCCGTCACCAGTCCCCTCCACCTTGGTGTTTCCTGTAAACGGAAGTTTCTACGCGATGTTTCTTACATCTGGTAAGATAGGTTTACGGAGCGTGTTCTTGGAGGACTCAAGATTCACAACCGCTTTGCATCTGTTTGGTACATAACACTTGACGTCTTGTTGTGGCGGTGGCGCACGCGGGGACCCCTGGTCGCGTGCCGCATGGCGTGTACGCGGAGGAGCTGCCCAGGTCCGCCCGGCGGTGGGTTCCACCTGCCTTCTAGACTTCCCGTATCCGCTCGTGGTTTATGTGTGTAGCCACACCTGTCTGTCTGCTCGGGGACCGGACCTGGACCGTCCCTTACTCATCGCTGTATCTCTGGTGCTCCGCGAAGCGCGTGACACGTGAGACGCTCACGGGAGTCGGCGAGTGCACGCTTCAGCCCTCCGGGGTGTTTTCCAGTTCAGTGCTCAGCTTCCGTAGTTCAGCGTGACGGTCACGCCGCCTTGTAGGTGTGTGGAGTGGGTCTGTAGAGGGAATCTCATGGCTCGTAGGGGGTGACTGCAGCCTGGCGTCAGCGTCTTGAGCGCCAGGAGGCTCTCCTGGGCGGGGCCTGTTTCTGTCATTGCTCGTCGAGTGTTTCTGCCTTTCCTGGGTCCTGTGAGGGAGCAGTCTGTTTAGATACTTGCACTGTGTGTAAGCAGGGTGAGGCGGTGCCCTGGGTGTAGACGAGCCCGCTGTTGGGTGAGTGAGAAGCCCCAGGCGCAGAAGTGGTGTTAGAAGTGTGCTTGCTTTTGAAACACGTGGCTGGCTGTTGAGGTCCCCTCCTTGTCCCAGGCAGACCTCGACAAGGAGCACGGGGAACGGCACCCCGCCCCTCCCGGAGCACACACGCGGATTTCGGTCTGGGATCTGCTGCGTCTTTTCTTGTCCTGATTCTGTGGGGAAACACGTGCCCTGGTCCAGGAGGGACTGTGTGCCTTGTGCCCCGGAGGGGGTCAGCTCCGGGGTTTGGAGCGAGTGCTGGTGGCAGGAGCCCCGACTGCATCGTCTGGAAGTCTCACCATGCCTCGAGCTACCTGGAGCGGAGGCCCGTTGGGTGCAGATGCTCACCTCATCCGCCCACAGCCTGGCGCTCCAGGGCGAATGGTGGGACGGTGGCGGGGGTTCTAAACCGGGTCTGCTCTGTTACAGGTACCTGGTGACTTTCAGCCCCCTGATGGACACTCAGGACGATCCTCAAGCCATCATCATCTGGGACATCCTGACCGGGCAGAAGAAGAGGGGCTTCCACTGTGAAAGCTCAGCCCATTGGCCTATTTTTAAGTGAGTAAATGAGGGGTAGTGAGCGGCCACCTCGTCGTGGCCATTTCTCCTGACAGAGCCCGGTACTTCTGTCCTCCTTTTTAGGTGGAGCCACGATGGTAAATTCTTTGCCAGAATGACACTCGACACGCTTAGCATCTATGAAACTCCCGTAAGTAGCATAGTTTCCTCAGCGGTGGCCTGCTCCGTCGGGAGCTGCTGGGGGCGCCTGCTTCCCTGTGTCACGGGTTGGGGGGACGGAGAGAGCAGCTGTCCTTATGCAGAATCGGGGGGGAGTTGGGGGCGCCTTTCCCGTCCTGTCCCTGGGGGTCTCCCTGCTGGTGCTGCTGCCAGGAGTCTGGGACGGGAGTAAACAGAAGGGGCCTCGGAGATGGGTGCCTCGCTGCTGTCGGTGGATCGGTTTGTTACGTGCCCCCCACCGGGTTTATGCCAGGCTCATTCCAGAACCTCGTTTGCTTTCTCTGAAAATTTGCTTGTGTCACGGAGACCACAGTGTGATTTGACTCCGTTGTGACCCTCATTTTTCCACAGTCTATGGGTCTTTTGGACAAGAAGAGTTTGAAGATCTCTGGTATAAAGTAAGTGACCGTGCTCACCAGGTGGGGCTTAGCCAGCTCCCCGCTTTGGCCCCGCGCGCTCACACAGCGGGAGGAGGTGGCGTGGACTTGGTCTGGAGACGAGGGGGCACGGCAGGCTCTTGGCTATCACCCACGGGCCTGCTTGTTGGTGCGGGCCTCGCGGCCACTCCCCCTCCTTATGCCCGGCGACCCTTGGGTGGGGGGGGGGGGGGCGCAGGCTTGACTCTAGCCAAGCGTCCTGTCCCTGCCTTGGAGCTGGAGCCTCGGGCTGCAGTCTTCGAGGGAGACGGGCTGGAGGGGGCTGGAAAGGGCTTCCGTGCGCTCTGTGGTCCGTGCAGCGGTTCGATGGCCTTCGGAGAGCTGCCTGGGAGGCACACGTGTGTGTGTGTGTGTGTGTGTGTGCGTGCGTGCATGCGCGCGTGTGCATGTGTGCGTGCGCGCGTGTGTGTGCTCTGGGGGCGGCCCGTGTGCGGAGGAGCACCTATGGTGTGGGGACGTGAACGCTCTTGGGCACAGCTGTGGCTCATGATAAAAACTAAACCGGGAATCGATTCTGCGCAAACGAACAGTAATGGGTCTGTGGGTCTGAGCTGGCGGATCGTGTGGGCGCCTGGCCTGGAGGTGCCTGCGCGGTGGGGGGCATCGTGCTCTCGCTTTGGGGTCATCCCGCGGCCTCTGCGGGGGTTTCCCGTCAGCCCCGTAGTGAGTCTCGGGCGTCACTCGGGGTCCGGAGGTCGGGGCTCAGGGGCGTCCGCCGCGTGGCGGCCGGGAGCCTCACCAGCGTCTCTCCCTGCTGGCACAGCGAGTGCAGTGACGCTCCGGGTGGCAGGGGACCAGCTCCCCGGGAGGGCGGGCTGCCGCCCTGGAGGGTGAGCCCGTGTCCGCCGCGCTTCCTTCCTGTCGGCGGCCTGCCGGTCCTTGGGCAACACCGGCTTTCTTCGTTCTGCAGAGACTTCTCTTGGTCTCCCGGTGGGAACATCATAGCTTTTTGGGTGCCTGAAGACAAAGACATCCCGGCCAGGGTGACCTTGATGCAGCTTCCTACCAGACAGGAGATCAGGGTCAGGAATCTCTTCAATGTGGTGGATTGCAAGCTACATTGGCAAAAAAACGGAGATTACTTGTGCGTTAAAGTGGACAGGACCCCGAAAGGCACCCAGGTGAGTGGACGCCCGGAGCAGAGGCCGTGCCTTGCAGCTCCAAGCCGGCCCTCCCCCCGCCCCGCTGAAGCTGCTGACGCGGCCTCTGTCCGAGCTCCTGGGTCACTCTCAGACCCGCCAGGTATAGGCAGTGGTTAGCGGGCGTGTGCTCGCTAGAGCTCTTGTTGCCTTGCCACTGAGGTGCAGGAGACCTGTGGGCACAGTTTACAGGTCACGGGGATGCAGTGTTGTCTCCGGGCACCGGCCTGCCTTCTCAGGAGACGGGAAGCCAGTGTGTCCTCTCCGTTTCTTTCTCAAGCACAAAGAGGAGCGTGCTGGGCGCAGTTCTGCTCCCTGATTGGTTTTACTTGCGTCATTTATGAGTTCTTCGTCCCGACGGGAGCGTTTCTGCTCCTCTTTACGAAACAGCCTGGAGACTGAGTCCCTGCACTGTAGTGCTCGCCCTCGAAACGCACAGTTAGTGGCTTTTTGGTACATTCACTGACTCGTGGCCGTCGCCACGGTCTGAACTCGAGAGCATTTCTATTACCCACAAAGGCAAGGAACTCCGCACCCATCGGCACCACTGCCCTCTCTGGCGCGCTCCTGTACCCGCCGCTCTGCCTTCTCTCCGTCTGGATCCGCCAGCCCGGGACGCTTGCTGGGAAAGAAGTCCTACAGCATGTGGCCTTCGTGGCTGGCGGCCCTCACTGAGCACGTCCAGGCTTATCTGGGCCGTGGCAGGTGTCGGTGCCTCCCCCCTGCTCAGGGCCAAGGGACACGGCTGCCCTTCCTCATGTGCATTCATCTGTGGTGGGCACTTGCTGTTTCCGTCTTGGCTGTTGGGAATCAGCACCCGGGTCTCTGCGCGGGAGTGCCTCGGGGGGGACGCTGCAGGGCATTGCGCTGTTTCCAGATAGTTCATTCCCGCCCCGTTGGTGGGTATCAGCACTGTGGGAGTTCTGCAGACAGGCTACTGGCCGTGCAGAGCCCTTTCCATGCAGGGGCGTGACCCTGGGGCAGCTCTCCAAAGCAGAACGTGGGCCAGAGAGGAAGTCCGCTGTCCCCCACAGGGACTGTGCCCGTGCACTTCCATCGGTGCTGTCGTGACGGCTGCACTTTCAGTCACTTGCCGTGTCTGTGTGTGTCCCGGCTGTGTACATTTCGTTGGTCGCCAGGTTGACTTGTTCTTGACTTAAGCGTTTCTCAAGTTTTCAGTTTCTGTGAGTTCATCCCCTTTTTTTCTCCCGAACAGGGCGTTGTCACGAATTTTGAAATTTTCCGAATGAGGGAAAAACAGGTGCCTGTCGACGTGGTGGAAATGAAAGGCAAGTTCCATTGTTCCTTCGTGAGCGAGTGGCCCTCGCGTGCAGCCCCCGCTCGGCCTTGGCGCTCCCCAGGCTCCCTACCTGAGCAGGGTACTCGCAACCCTGATTGGTATGTGCTGTCCACCTGCGAGCCTGCCCGTTTAGGGTTCCTTTGGCCCTTTCTGGCCTCGGTGCCACTTCTGGCTGCCATGAGAGTATGTCCCGGTCGCTCTGCACATCCACCCCGGCCGGTTTCCCGCTGAGAGGCTGTGCCGGGAATGGGTTTTCATGACACTCTGAGCGCCCAGCAGCAGGAGGGTCATCCGCTGGCAGCCGCAAGTTGTTGGCTGACTAGGGCTCTTTTCTGGGCCTGTGAAAGCCGTTCAGATCCCCCGTCTCTGCCTCTAGATGGGAAATGTAGCCTGTGTCGTTGGTTGTGTGTCGTGTTCTACTTTTGTTCTCTGTTTTGCTACGGAGAGGAGGAGAAGGGGGCGGGGAGCACAGAATGAGAACGTGGGTACAGGCTCACCACCCTGCCTTGTTAGCCCTTGGGGGGCCGTGGAGTCCCCCCCTCCCCCCGTGAGCGCTCCAGCAAGCGGGAGTCCACGGGTTGTGCTGGGCGTCGGGCCCAGGCCCCGCCGTCGTGGGCATCTAGGAAGGTGGCGGTCCCACGTGCCCAGAGTCTCCCACGAGTCGCTCGCACGCTCGTCTTTAGGCCTGCCGGGTGGTGCTTTTAGCGAGTTTAAGGATTTGGGGTGTTTCTCTCGTTGAACAGCGAAGACTGTGCAGGAATGTTGCCTGATCAGGAACGTTGCTTTATTACATGACCTGAGGGGCTTATTCTTTCTCCTGACTGTAGAAACCATCATAGCTTTTGCCTGGGAACCCAACGGGAGCAAGTTCGCAGTGCTGCACGGGGAGGCTCCTCGGATATCCGTTTCCTTCTACCACGTGAAGAACAACGGGAAGATCGAACTTATCAGTAAGTAGCCTCCCCCTTGGCAGACGGACAGACAGACGGATATGCACCGGGGACAGAGCCCCGTCCTCGCTCCACGTGTGTGTTCGGCTGGCTGGGAACTGCTGCTTAGGCCGCCCCACAGCCGAGAGGGTCCCTGCGGCTCAGGCCTCCCATGCTTCCGGCCCACAAAGACCTGGCCTCTGGGAGGGAGCCCCTGCCCTCTCTCCCAGCCTTGGCCCTTCACAAGAGGGCTTCTGAGTGGACGTGGTCTCCCTCTTGTAGCCACAGCTGGTGTCTCTGGGTTGGGGGCCCCGCGTCCCCACCGTGCTCTGCTCTGCCTGTGTGCGAGGCAAGCAGGGTCCTGGCCTCTCTCAGCAGGGCCCCTCGTGCACAGCTTCCTCGCAGGAAAGACAGCGGGTTGGTTCGGTGTCTAATGGTTCAGGTGCGGAGCTTGTCTGGAGAGAACTCCGGTGAACTCAGCTTTTACCTCCTGAGCTCAGTGGTGTTTGTGGTAGAACCGTCTGGGGTAGGTGGGTGGCAGCCGCAAAACTGACCGCATCATTAATTCCCTGCCACAGACGAGGAAGTAGGAGTCGTTATGGGCTCCCAGATCTGCGCTGTCTCGTTAGGAAGTAGGTTTGCAAATGGCCAGCGTCCCAAGTGCCTTCCATCCCTGAACGCCCTGTTACCCACCTTGGAAGGTCGCATGTCCATGCTGGGACAATTGTGTGTGTTCTGTTAACACGCGTGGTTGTTAAAGGACAGCTTACAGTTTCTGTTCCTCCTTTGTTTGGTCTGAGAATCCTGTCCTTTGGATGGTGTCGCCCTCCTCACGTCTCCCTGTCCCCGCTGGGCCCCCCGTCCTTGGATCCCCTGCAGGCCGGGACCAGGCCCCAGGGGGTTCACTTTGTGTCCTCCAGGGAAGAGACCCTAGCGTGCAGCCTGAGCCTTAACGGTCTGCTCTCCAGGGGCTCTGCTGGCCCCTCGTGGGATGTGAGCCTCAGGGTGTTGGGCAAAGTAGCAGCTTTCAAATGACTTGTGACTACAGAGTTCAGAAGGTGTTCGAGTCCCTGAAGGGTGGGTCTTGAGCTTTCTTGGGTGATATGTGTCTCTCCACGTCTGGTGGGGGGTGTGGGTTTCTTGCCCTCGTGTGGAGACCCCGTGACCCCATGACAGTTTTTACGGTGAGTCCTCTGTGCAGTTTCACTGGGAAGTAGGTGTCTCCGAACATGAGATGTTACTACAAATCGTATCGTAGCTTCAGGGTATCTCCTTTTTCCTTTTGTGTTTGAACTGTAGGTCGTAACTTAAAAACGTACCCAGACAGTGGGTTTTCCAAAATGTTTTCTCCGGGAGGAACCAGGCGTGGGGAGCACATGTGGATGTCCGCCCACCGAGGCCGCGTGAACCCATCGCCCGCCCCTTCACAGACTTCTAACAGCCGCTGTCTTTGCTTTCAGAAATGTTTGATAAGCAGCAGGCAAATACCATCTTCTGGAGCCCCCAGGGACAGTTTGTCGTGTTGGCTGGCCTAAGGAGGTGGGTTCCTACTGTCTGCTGCCTTCTGCGTGTCCTGAGCCACGCTTGTGGGCCTCACGGGTCAAGCTCCGGGTTCGGAACCATCACAGCGGTCCCTTTAGCGTGATGGGGCGCGTGTCCTGCACGAAAGGGCCATCCCGTCTTGCTCAGACTCGGGTGGACCCCGGGTCGGGCAGAACCGTCCCCTGCAAGTGTGTTCCGGGTGCGCCTGGAGGACGTGCGAGTGTTGTCATTTCCTCGCGGTTAGGTGAGCCGTCTTGGTGGCAGGGCAGCGAGCCTGGCGTAAACGCCGTCCTCTGGCGGGAGGGCTGTGTGAGCTCGGAGCCTGCCTCCGTCCCGGGTGACCGTGGGGCGGGTGGCGTCCCCCCGTCCTTGGCCGTCCGGCAGCCGTGGGAGCGCATGAGCAGAATACGCTCTGGTTGTTCAGTGTTCTGACTTCGTTGGAGGTGTCTTTGGGGCTTTGGCCTGTGTCTTCTTGGAAGGCAGTCCTGGCAGGCGTGCAAGGTGCCGTGTGCACTTCCCCTGTCTTTGTTCACGACACCCTTGGGCGATGGCTCCTGGATTAGTTCTCCTCAGCAGCCAGGCGGTGGTAGGGGATGCCCGGGGCTCTCCCGCGTCCTGCCCTCGAGTCCACAAGGAGCGAGGCGCCGTGCCGGCCCGTGTGGCCTGACCGCACGCTCTGCCCCCCCCCAGTATGAACGGCGCCTTGGCCTTCGTCGACACTTCGGATTGTACGGTCATGAACATCGCGGAGCACTACATGGCGTCCGACGTGGAGTGGGACCCTACCGGGCGCTACGTGGTCACCTCCGTGTCCTGGTGGAGCCATAAGGTACGGGGCCCCGGGTAGCCCGCGCGCAGCGTGAGACCCTCCTCCCCTCCCGGGTCTCCCCGGGGTCGCCCTACGGTGGTTCTTCAGTTGCTCTTTGGGGCCCTGTCCGGCTGCCGCTGCCCCGAAACCCTCGCCAGCAGAGCACCCGAGCGGCCGGCCTTGCCGTGCGTGAGGCGGCCGGCGTCCCCGGATTTCTTCCCCGAGTCGGACGTCTTACGCTCGCTGCGGCCTGAGCCCCGGCCGCCTTCCTCTGGCGCAGCAGCCGGGGAGCTTCTCCCAGTGGGAATCGGGTTGGGTGGTTTGCCCCGCAGTTCAGAGCCACGCTGTCCTGTGGCTTGGAGGTGGAGGGAGGACGTGCCATACCGCGCACACAGTTTCCCAGCACGATTTTTCCACGCTCAAGAAGCTTGTGGTTCACAGGAGCCCTGTCTGCCCAGCCCACCGGGCCCTCGGTGTGGCGGCCTCTGCCCGCTCCCCCGCTCCCCTGGGAGCGTGCGCGCACTGGAGCGGGCCTCCTCCGGGGGCAGCACCCGTCCCGCCCTGCACTGTCCTCACAGTGCGCTCACGGGCTCGAACCCATCTCGGGGGCTGGTCGCGAGTTCATTTCCTCTCCCGAGAGTCGAGCGTTGTGTGGGCAGGGGCCTGTTCCTGGCCTGTGGTCCCTGTTCCGTCCCGGTTTGCCGTCTGAGCAGGAGCTCCCGGGGAGAAGGCTGCTGAGGCTGGGGTCTGGGGTCTGGGACTCCCCGAGAGGACACGAAAGCACGTGTGAGGGAGCCCGTTTCTTAGTCTCGGACGTCGGTAGCCTGAAGAACTGGAGAAATGCCGTGCTCCGTGGGTGTGAGGGCCTGTGTGTGGTGCACGTTCCGCGTGGTGTCTGCGTGCCGGAGTGTCCGTGGCAGTGCTCCAGGCTCAGTGCTCCTGAGCTGCAGGGGGTGGGGGCCTGTGCCGAGCGTCTGCTCTGTTTAGTTACTGTTCTTTATCAACGGAGGTTCTGAGAGTTGAACCAGCTCCTGCGAGTCCACAGCCTAGGAGGTCGTATCCGGGCGATTCCGTTTAACAAAAGAACAACGTTCTGGGAGTCCGACTCAGCAAACGTCACCGTGCTGTCTTAAGGACAAGCTCTGTACTCGCTTCATGGTGATCGTGCCGTGTGTCTAAATTTGAGCGCCGTCTCCGTGAGGCCCACCCTGGGCCTCGTTAAAATCTTTGAGGCCGTGGGCCCCTCCGTCAGATCCCGACGTGCTCCCAAAGTGCTGGTCTGGGACCAGCTCACGCCAGCATGTAGCTTCAGGTCCCGCTTCCTTCATCCGGAAGGCGGTGCCGCGGAAAAGATGGCAGCCGAGCCGAACACTGAGTTTAGTGACTCTGTCAGTGTACGTTCTGGTATGAGTTCTCCACTGCGGATCAGTAACGGAGCCGATGCCCCGTGACGCCCTTCGTAGGTACTCCGCGCCGTGCTCTGTGACGCGGGTAGCTTTCTGTCGTGTTTGTTGACGGCGTTCCCCTGCTGCGTGAGCTCCCAAGAAGCAGAGATCTTTGATTCACTGCTGTCGCCCAGATACCACACCGTCGGTCGTCGGCTCTTAAACAGCCGTCGGAGGAGCGCTTGACTGGGGTGGCCCTGTGAGGGGGCCCCCTGCGTCTCGCTGTGACGGGGTGGCGAGCAGCGCTTTGCCCTCTGTCCCCGTGCAGGTGGACAACGCTTACTGGCTGTGGACTTTCCAAGGGCGTCTCCTGCAGAAGAACAACAAGGACCGCTTCTGCCAGCTGCTGTGGAGACCTCGGCCCCCCACGCTCCTGAGCCAGGACCAGATCAAGGTCTGGGGCCCCGGGGTCAAGGAAACGTGGAAGCCTCTTTCCCATCACTGCTGCTGGGGCGGTAACGAGTGGGAAATGGGAACGTGACGTTTTCGGGTGCCTTTGGAAGAGCTGCGGGAACACCGGGAAGCCAGTGGGAATGGTTTCGGTGTTGTGAATGTGGGTTTTTGGGCCGTTCCTGCCGCATCCGTGCCCTCCGGGGACGTTGGCGTGAGCTGCAGGGGATGAGCAGGTGCTGGGGGCTGGTGAAGCGTGCTGGCAGGATCGAGGGGGGCCCTGAGCAGTCACAGAGAAACGGGGCAACGCTGGGGGAGAGTGGACCACACGAGAGGTAGGGCCTCGCCACTGTGAACCCTGCAGACGGGGGTTTGCATGCTCGCGGGCGGCCGTGTGCTAGTGATCCGTGAGGATGCCGTTGCCCGTTATTCACTTTGAAGATGGTGTGTGTGATTCTTAGAGATTTTTTAAAAAATTGTTGTGATGTTTATTTTTGGAAGAGAGAAAGGAAGAGCGTGAGAGGGGGAGGGCAGAGAGAGAGGGAGACACAGAATCCGAAGCAGGTTCCAGGCTCTGAGCTGCCAGCACAGAGCCCGACGTGGGGCTCGAGCTCACAAACCGTGAGATCGTGACCTGAGCCGAAGTCAGACGCTTAACCGACTGAGCCACCCAGGTGCCCCTCGAATGTTTAAATCCTGACTGGCTTGTGTTTGTTTTTGTCTCAGCAAATTAAAAAGGATCTGAAGAAATACTCCAAGATCTTTGAACAGAAGGATCGTCTGAGCCAATCCAAAGCCTCAAAGGTTAGCTTGGTCCTAGGACTGTGGGAAGTGCCACAGGCGGCCACTGTCCCTCTCTGACATGGAAGGGACAGTGTCAGGTCCCGGGAGGAGGGGGACAGGGGGGTGCTTGTCCGCTGCCCACGTGCACAGACTGGCCTTCCAGGTGTGTGTGAGGGGAAGGAGGAGGGCGCGCCCTCCGTTCTTGTCCTGGGGCAGGGGCGGGGGTTGGTTGGTGGTGGTGACTGCCGACCTCCTCCGTCCTCGTGGTGGTGAGGGGACCGTCAGCCCCGTGACTCTCCCACTTCCGCGCACAGGAACTAGTGGAGAGAAGACGCACCATGATGGAAGATTTCCGAAAATACCGGAAAATGGCCCAGGAGCTCTACATGGAGCAGAAAAATGAACGTTTGGAGTTGCGAGGAGGTAACCGTTAGCTGGAGACGTGTTTTGTTAGGACAGGACTGTTGAAACATTTTTCTCTCTCTTGTGTGGGCTTTCCAGTTAAGCGTCAGGTGTTTTTGTCAAAGAACCCAGTTTGCTGTGGCCACAGGTTCACGTGCACAGTCCTGTGGAGGAGGCTGGAGTGGGCACACGTGGGCATGTACCCACGTGTCCCCATCCTCCCCGAGTGGGCTGTCTGCACGCCACATCACTCCCTCCCCCCACCCCCGCAGGCGTGGACACGGACGAGCTGGACAGCAACGTGGAAGACTGGGAGGAGGAGACCATCGAGTTCTTCGTCACCGAGGAGATCATCCCCCTGGGCAATCCGGAGTGACCTGAGCAGCGTGGTAAGACCTCTTCAGACGGGGACGAGCCACACCCAGACGCGGGCCCGTCTCTTGCGTTGTGCTGTCCCTTCGCTGAGAAAAGAGCCAGGTTCACGTGCTCAGGGTCGGCGGGCCCCTTTCATGGAACCTGCAAGGGTCGGGTGCACACCCTGGCTGTCCGAGGGGGGGCTCTTCTCTGAACACGGCGGGGCCTCGAGCCCCGGATTTGGGGAGCGCGCCCCTCACGTGGGCTCTGGTCGTGCGTGAGAGGCGGAGCTGGGGAAGAGGAGGGAGGCCAGCCGCAGCGTGCCGGGAAAAGGCCTCGGTGTGCCCAGCAGAGACAGGCCTGTGGGTCTGAGATGGGAGCCTCCGGAGCACACGCGGGCTTCCTCGGCAGGCGAGCGGGGGCAGCGTTGTGTGCGGGGCGGCCAGCGGGCGGGGCTCTCTCCCCCGCTCCGGGACTCCTGCGCCTGCTCATCTCTGGCGTCCGGCGGCAGAGCCTCGGGTCCCTTCCGCCTTCTGAGATCGTACGCCCCGTGCCTGCGGTCGGGGCGCGCCTTCCGCAGAAGCCCTCGCTAATGTCCGTCTCGTCGTCGCGGCGTAGGGCAGAGAGTAAACACCTGATCCTTCTTGCAGCGTCCCCGGGGCTCGTGCTGGAATGAGGTCGTCCTGCAGAAAGTGCGCACGATGCCTGCGTTTTACCTGTGCTTTGTCTCGCTCCTCACTGTGCGCCCGGATTCTCCCCTGCCCGCACGTCGCTGTGCCTTCAGCCCCCGGTCCCCACCGCGGGGGAGGTTTCAAGGCACCGCTTTCCTTTTCTCTCGTTTGGGGTTTTTTTTTCAAGTCATGCCACCACTGTTTGTTACTGAGACTCGTGCGCGGCAGGGGCGCGCCCAGCCGTCCCCCTCCGAGAACTCGTCCTGTCCCGTGGCGGGGGGCCAGCGTGGCTGTGTCGTGGAAACGGGAGCCACGCCGTTCAGGTTGTGCTAGGTTCTCAACAGGCTGAGCGTGGAAATAAAAACAAACCTGTATGAAAAAGCTGTCTTTCTCCTCCTTAACGTAGACACCGGCCTCGAACTTGGTTCCTGTGCCCCCTCCCCCTGTGGTGGTGCCCTCCCACCTCCCGATTTGGTTGTGTTTTCTCAGCTGAGCTGCAAACTAAAGCATCGGTCTGACCGGTGCAGAAAAACCGTTCTTGCAGCATTTTTTTTGTTCTCCACACTTGTCTGACCTGGTGAGAAAGACCCTTCTAGACTTCCTTGGAGTCCTACAAGTTAAGTTGTTCGTGAGAGTTGCCACCTTAGCCGCCGTCACGTGGTCGTCTTTGACTGTTTAGCTTGATTTCTCTCCTGAGAAGGGAGTGAGCAAATCCACGTAATCTCAGCCCCTGTTGATTCGCAACGTCCGCTACCCATTGGTGCCTTGTCAGACTCCACCGCGCCTCCTCTTCCTTTGTGTCTCCGGGAGCCAAGAGCCTGGGTCAAAACGCACAGAACGGGCTCGCTGCGCTTTCACGGCCGTGGTGCCCATGAACTTGACACATTGGGATTGGAGGAGAAGCTGTCGTCCGTGGGGCAGAAGCAGCTCGGGGGCTGGGGCCGCCAGCCCCACGCCCCCGGCTGCGAGGCGACACTGGGCGCTCTCCCCGGTTCCCGGTCCCACCCATCCGCACGCGGTGTCCCGTGTTTCTTACTGGCTCTCACACCCTTTAAGCCTCAGCGTGCCAAGACCTGGCTTTTTAATTTGATGACGGTAAGAAGGAAAAGGCTCATGTTTCGATCATGTTCACAGATTTTTAACAGCTTTCAAAAAATTTACTTTTCGACTGTTTCCGACTCGGTAGTTGTAATTGTTTTATGTGATTTGTTAATAAAAGAATTTCTGAAACACCTGGTTTGTTTCTCTCTCTCGTGCTCTGGAAGTGGGTTTCCCAGGGCCAGCCCCAGGGAGAGAGTGTTCCTGATCCTTCCTGTGGGGGCGGGGCGTCCCCCTCGCTCTGGCTTCTTTGGCTGGGGCATCAGGGTGGGCACTGGCCCCAGCCGCCCGCACCGGCCCGCTGTCCTCGTCCTGTTTCCAGAGGCAGGCAGGATGGGAGGGCGTGTACCCTCGTGTTGAAATCAGAGACGGGCTTTTCGGCGGATCCTGTGGTCACAGGCTGGAGCCTTCATGGAAGAGGGGGACGTGGGCGTTAGATGGGCGGCTCTCTCCGCTGTCCCCTTGCCTTGTTCATGGGGTGAGGTTGACCTAGAGCTCAGTACTGACCCAGACGCCGAGGAGAACACAGCAGGCCCCACACGACCCTGCCCTCGCCCGCCGCACGGGCACATTTGGCAGTTGGTCATGGTCCCTGGGCTGGGCAGGCCAGGACAGCCCTGGTGACCTCGAGGGACTCATTCGACTTCAGGCCCAACCCCTGCTGCTGCTGTGGGATGCCCTCTGTGGGCCTCTGAGTGCTGTAGCTGTCTCAAAGTTGTGTTTCTCAGATTTGAACTTCGTGGATCTGGCCTCTTTGTGACTGTCCTCAGGTGGGGGAACAGCTCGTTCTCCCCGCTTCTGGTTCTCGACTTGGCAAGGGCGCCCTGCATTGGGTCACCATGCACCGACTAACCTGGAGGCTGCAGGGTAAGGTTGTGTGCAGCCACCCAAAGGTGAAAGTCAGTCTGGCCCTGGGTGTGGTGCGGAGTGGGACTGGCTGCTAAAAACCACATCCCAGTCAGAATCTGGAAATGGTATCTGGGGAAAAGCGTTCGTAGTTAAGATTGTGTTGAGCGTTAGCTAGTGGTGTTTGTCCCCTTTCGGTGGAGATGCTCCAAGGCCAAGCTTTGTGTGGCTCAGGCAGGCAACTAGGAACCCTGGGGTTGCCATGGCATCAGGTGAGGGCATAGACCCCGCGTGCCCAGCATGCAGCTGGCCTGCATCCACCAGGGCCTGGGCCACGCAGCTCCTTGGGGCCTCCCGAGCCACGTGTGCGGTCCCACGTGTGCCGACAGTTAAGGACTGGCTGGGCTCCTGGGGCCTGCTGATGTCACCAAGGTGGGGCAGGCTGGAGGGGGGGGGGCCTGCTGCACAGACAGGTCACCAGGAGAGCACGGAGCACGTCACGCCGTCCGGCCCCACGGCCACCGGCCCTTCCCCAGCCCGGGGCAGCCCGGCCTTGAGACAGATGGAGCCCAGGGACCAGCCACTCGTGGTGAGCATCCCCCCTCGTGTTCCTGACAGGCCTACGGCCGCATGTCCCCAAGGCTGCCTCCTGGCCCTCTGCCCCTTGGTACAGGTGCCCACTTGGCACAGGTCAGGTGTCGGGGCTGCGGGTCCCCGTCCAGGGCCCTGCCTCTGCTCCCCTGTCTCTCCCTCTTCACCCCCTGCCCTGTGATCTCCTCTCCGAGGAGCTCCAGGTCCTGCGAGGGCTGGCCAGACCCGTCTGCTGGGTGACTTGGAACTTGAGCCCACCCGACGGTGGATGAGCCGAGGCCCGGGACACACCCATCGGCTGGTTATAGGGAGACCCCCTCGTGAAGGGGGGGGGGGGCAAGGCAAGAGTTTGGGCTGGGGGTCCCTGGAGAATCGGGAGCAGCCTCGGTGGGGCCCCCGGAAGGCAGCCGCCATGGTGTCCTGCCCTCAGGTGGCGCTTCGGATCCGCCCGCTCAGTGACACAGAACTGGAGGAAGGGGCCACCGTCATCGCCCACAAAGTGGGAGACCAGGTGAGGCTGTGGGGGCACAGGGTCGCGACACCTAGTGAACATCAACACCGGACACTGCTGCAGACACCGGGGCGGACCCGTGAGAGACCCGAGGACTCTTCCGGTCCAGGGTGGGGGCGAACGATGAAGAGATGAAGGTGTAGCCTCAGGGGCGTTCGGTGTCACAGAGGATCAAACAGCAAAGGTGGTCACGGAAGGGCTAAGGCCTTGAGCAGCAGCTAGAGGAGGTGGGAGAGGTCGGTGGTCTCCGGGAGGGGGCGATCCAGGCAGAGGGGAGGGTGGCTCAGGCCCTGTGGCAGGGGTGGGTGTGGCTGCCCAGACCAGGGGGCCTGGCGGAGGCGTGATCCCCAAGGGCTGGGGGGGCCAGAGCCGGTCTGGCAGGACCAGGTCAGGGTCTAGGCCCTTTGCTGGAAAAGGGCCCCGGTGACCGTGGTACGGTGGAGCCAGGACCCCTACTCCTCAGAAACCGCTCACAAGATGAGCTCTCAGCGTGGTTTAGAAATGCCAGAATGGGGGCGCCTGGGTGGCGCAGTCGGTTGAGCGTCTGACTTCAGCCAGGTCACGATCTCGCGGTCCGTGAGTTCGAGCCCCGCGTCGGGCTCTGGGCTGATGGCTCGGAGCCTGGAGCCTGTTTCCGATTCTGTGTCTCCCTCTCTCTCTGCCCCTCCCCCGTTCATGCTCTGTCTCTCTCTGTCCCAAAAATAAATTAAAAAACGTTGAAAAAAAAAAATTTTAAAAAAAGAAATGCCAGAATAAATGCCAAGTGGGGGGGGGGGGGGCGGGCAAGACAAATTCTGTCAGATGAATTGGATTTTTCCATCTGTTGTTAGAAAGGCAGCCGTAACGAGGGGTTGAATGGAGTGCCCGGGAGTGTGTTAGCACTTCAGAGGCGAAGGACCCAGGGCGGGGAGCCTGCCAGATGGGGGTGCCTGGTGCTGACGCGGCAGGGCGGAGGGGAGCCCCGGAGGACGCCACGGGAAGAAGAAATGGACAGAGCGTGTGGGCTGCACACTTTGGGTGCTCTGGGCAGAGGCTGCGGTGAATTAGTGCTGAGTCCGTAGATCGCTAAGCAGTAAATTGAGGTGAGGGTCGTTAAATTGGGGGAAGCAGAGATTTGCAGGAAAGGCTTTGGCCCAGGGTTGAAGAGTGTATGTGGTGTTGATAGGGAAACAGCATTGACTCAGCTGAATTCACACCACAACTGCACTGGGGGGTCGGGATGCAGGCTGGGCCTCAGTCACCCAGGGGCAGGTGACCAGCCAGGCACCTTTGGCGGGGGGGGGGGGGGGGATGTGGATTGGAGACTGCCCCGTGCACGGTACTGATTAACGCGGACAGGGGAGGGAGGGAGTATTCTGGAATCTGTAACAGCTCTTAGGAGAGTGTCGCTGTCGCTAATGCCCAAACCTTGGTGGCAGCCCATCTGGGGACTGACGGACCTCCTCCCAGGGAGTGCCCCTGCTGTCCAGGGTGACTCCCGCCCTACCTGATAACGGAGGTCAGAATGCAGCCTCTTGTTTGCTGGCCACACAGCTGGGAGGTGACCGACCCACACCTGCACAGTGGCCCCTGCCCACCCTGGCCCAGGGCAGCTGCGGGGGGGGGGGGGGGTTGCCCATCGATTCCTAGTTGAGGATGCTGTACTCCTCGTGGGGAGAACTTCTCCCACTTCCTGGGCTTTGGGGACTGGGCGACTTTAGGGAGACTTCTGGATCATGGGGAAGGGTTCGGTGTGGGGAGAGTGTGTCAGGAGAAGGGAAGTGGCTTTAATGAGTTCGAACTTCACTTTTCGCAGGGCCTAGGCCCTTCTGGACATTGTGAGCACATCGGTCTGTGCAGCAGAAGTGGGGCTGTGCGCGCGCGGGTGACAGGGTGCTTTGACAACCGCCCCCCCCGGGCCCCTGCCCTGCCTTCCCCCCACATCCTGTCTGGTCTATCCTTCCACTCCAGGGTCTGCTAGAGCCCACCTGGGGCCTCTCCCAAGGCTGCCTCGCTCTGCTCTGTACAAGACGTAACTTGCTTTTTAAAAAATCAAAGCGGAGTTCATAAAACATAAAATTTGCTATTTAATTAATTTTTTTTTTTTTTTTAGTTTATTTATTTATTTTGAGAGAGAGAGGTAGAACAGGGGAGGGGCAGAGAGGAAGAGAATCCCAAGCAGGCTCTGCAGTCAGTGCAGAGCCCAACACGGGGCTCGAACTCACAAACCGTGAGATCATGACCTGAGACAAAACTGGGTCGGACGCTCAACCGACTGAGCCACCCAGGCGCCCCCAAAATTCACCGTTTTAATGTGAGCAAGTCAGCGGCCTTTAGGGCACTGGCAGTGTCCAAACATTGCCATCTCCCCAGCAGGAGGCCCCGCGCCCACTCAGCTGCCCCCCTGCCCAGGTTGGTGGGGGAGCACTGCCCCTCGCTGGTGCGAGCCTGTTTAACCGCCAGGCCTACCCGGCGCTGGGCTGTGGGCCCGCCAGGCCTACCCGGCGCTGGGCTGTGGGCCCCTGCAGGGACCTGCCCAGTTCCTCCAACATTCTGGCCTGGCTCACGGCGAGCACCTGTGGTGGGAACTGTGTGGACCGGGGCCGCCCGAGTCCTTTTCTGGAGAGTCTCTCCCGGTTAGCTTACATCATGGAAAGTGTGCTGGCCTGAAGCTAGGGCAGGCCTCTGGGGCCGCTCCTGCCCCGCCGGACTCCCCAGGAACCTCTGAGCAGCCCTCGGACTCCCAAGACCTGTTCCCAAAGCTGTGGACCCAGAGGGGGCTCGACCTGGTGGCCAGGAGGCCTGGAGGCCAGGCTCTCGGTCTGCCCAGCCTTGCCCCCAGGACTCTGTGGCTCTCTCCTGGCGCCCTCTCTCTCCCCCAGTCCCAGAGCTCCTCTCAGAGTAAACAGAGCTGATGGCCTCTAATGGCCCTGGAGAGGCTCCTTTGAACCTCCCCGTCCCCAGAGGCCCTCAGACTCCTTGCTTTACCCCCGCCTCCGGGAGACTGGGTGGGGGGGGGGATGGTTAACCCCACAAGGAGAGGCAGGAGCAGGCTGCAGAGCTGGGGGTGGGGAGTGGACGCACTCGTGCACTCAGGGTGGCCTGGGGGCGCACGGCAGCCCCTGCGGTCCATCCCTCAGTTCATCAAAGGGCTTTCTTCCCTCAGTTCATCAAAGGGTGTCCCTGCAGAGCCCAGGGGGTTCTTCACTGAGCCCTGGTACCCGCCGTTGTGTGGGGGACTCGGCGTTGATTGGGTGCTGGTGTTGGGGGTGCCGGGGGGCAGAGCCCAGCAGACCTGAGGGCTTCCAGTTGTGACTTTGGGGGTGCAGTAGCCTGGAGAGGCTACCCCTTTGCCTAGGAAGTGGGGAGGACGCCTGGGGGTGGAGCCCCCAGAACCCCCTCCTGGCTGAGCAGCCCGTCTGCGCCCCGTATGGAGCCCCCTCGTGTCATTGAGGGTGGGCGGGCCTGGGTCCTTGAGGGTGCGTGGAGCCTGCCTGGACCCTGAGCAGCCCCCTCGCTGCTCCTAGATGGCGGTGCTCATGGACCCCGACGAGGACCCCGAGGACACACTGCGGGCACACCGGTCACGGGAGAAGACTTTCATTTTCGACACCGTTTTCGACCAGCATGCCTCACAGGTACCCCCCAGCCCATAGCCACCCGCGTCCTCTCCTCGGGCCAGGCTGGCCGCGGGGGCCCTCTCCAGACCCTGGAGACCCCCTGGAGGACTTGGCGGGCAGGTGGTCCCATCCGTGACTTCTCACAGGAGTCTCCCTGACGAGTAGGAGGCTGGCACAGGGGCCACCCCAGGGGCAGGTAGCAGGAGGCCCCCTCCCACGGGTGCCCGGGGTTCATACATCTTCTCATTCGCCCATCCAAGCAAGGAAAGGGTGTCCCCTCGGCCGCCCGTGTGGCTAGGGCACACTCCCTGCCCCGGGGCCCCAATCCCAGGGGGAAGGTGGGCTGAGTAAGCAGGGAGAACTGGTCCTCCGTGAGGGCATGCTGCAGAGAGCTAGAGCCTGATAGACGGGCAAGGGGTTCAGGCCGGGGCTTGGGCACCCCTCCCACACACACACAGAGGAGGAGCTGAGCCTCCACGAGATCCCAGTGAGGCCAGGGCAGGGGGTTCGGGCCCAGCGTCAGGCCAGACTCACCAGCACCCGTAGCCAAGGATGGAAGGCTGTCCAGCACGTCACCCGACCCTCGCCCGTGAGAGGGGTCTTGTCACCCCATGCTAGAGAGGGGAGCCCGGCAGAGCAGGATTTGAACCCAGGCGTCCGGAGGTGGGAATGTCACCCCCCAAGGTGATGATGTCTGGGGCTGTTTGGCCCCAAGACAAAGCCGGCGAGGGACGTGGGCTCCGTGCTGCCAGCCCTGCACCCAGCTGCTCGTCCCCTCCCAGCTGAAGCGGAGCCCTGGGGCCCCTCCTTGCACTGCACACCTCACCTCCAACTGCCCGGGAACCACGGGCTCCTCCGCGTCTCCCGGCTCTTGATTGAGGCACGCCAGCATCCCCGAAGCCGGGGCGGACACGACCACTCACTCCCGTCCTTCCTGGCTCTGGGTGGACGGGCATCAGCCGGGCTCGGCACGGATCAGGCCGCTGAGCTCCAGGGAGGGATCCAGACTCGGGACGTCAGCGGGAGGAGCAGTGGGGAGGCTGGGGACAGCATCTCAGGCAGGACGGGCGTGCGCCACAGGGCCCGTCGAGGCCCACCACCGCCCGTTGGCACTGGGAATGTCCCCTCCCTCGGGACTCGGCCGCTGTCTGAGCAGGCATGCTTCCTTCACTCCCGAGATGGTAGCTGGGTCGACGACAGGAGGGTCCTGCTGAGTGGCTGCTGCCTGTCGAGCGCTGTCCTCGAGGGCTCGACGTGCGTTGTCTCGCCAGCTTCTCAACGATCCTCTAAAACATGGAAACCTGATCCCCATTTTACAGATGGGGAAACGAGGCTGCCTGAGATCACACAGGGCCAGGTCACAGTCCCTGACGGTGTAAGTCCAGAGCTGAGGAAAGCAGTACTGGATGGTGCCTCTAGCCTCTGAGCTGTGTGACCAGCCAGGGCTATGGGGACAATTCAGTGACATGAACAGCAGCGTCCAGAGTGGGTGCCCTGCAGGGCAGAGGAGGTGGGACTGTCATTTCTGCCTAATGCAGCCAAACCTACACCCCTGGAGGGTATCCTTTCTTGAATACCCCTGTGGACAGGGAGCTCACTAGCACACCTATTGCTAGGCACTGTTGCCTTACGTGAAATGCTACCGTCCTGAAACTTTCGCCCCTCGGTCCTGGTTTTGCCCCAGAGAGGGGAGTCCCGATGCTCTTCACAGACACGCAAATCCTGCTGTCACCTTCCAGTCGCTGCATTCTGTGTGGTTTCTCTCGGATCTTGAGAAGTCCTGGAGAGGACTCATGGGTGTCTAGGACCGAGCGGATGTCAGGCTCCTGGCAGGAGCTGTCACTCCCGCGTAATCCTCCCTGGAAGCTGGGAGCCTGGCCCCACCTCACCCTGGGGGCGGCACAGCAGGACAGGGGCCGCTACCATCCTCCCGGGGGTTCCTGGCCATGGACAGAGGGAACGGGACGTTGCAGACATCACACGTGTGTCCTCTCCAGCAGCCACGTGCCCTGACTCACTGGGCCATGCGTTCCACCGTCCATCCGTCTGTCCGTTCACAGGAAGATGTGTACCGTGCCACCACCCAGCACCTAGTGGAAGGGGTCGTTTCTGGATACAATGCAACGGTGTTTGCCTATGGCCCCTCAGGTAGGGCCCCGGGCAGCGCCCCGAGGAGGGCATGGGGTGGGGGGAGTGGACTCTCCCTGATGGTACAAGACACCTGCCACGCACTGGTCTCACCGACTCTTCTGTCCTGGGAGCAGCCCCGAGAGGCAGGTCAGGCCATCCCCTTTCTGCACACAACACAGCTGGGCCTCAGCTAGAATGACCTCCCCAAGGTCACACAGCTGGGAGGAGTGAGTCTGGGGTTCAGTCAAAGCCCGCACCTTGCTGCCTGTCAGAACCCACAGACGTCTTCTCCGCACCCACTGGGTGGGCTCGACAGAGGTCCGCAGAGCTGAGCTACCTGCTGAATCCTGAAACCAGAATCACAGAGGGCCGGGGCAGGTGGGGAGACTGAGGCCTGAGACGCGCCTTGCCCAGAGTTGCGGCCTGTTCGCTTCGCTTCTTCATTCAGCAGGCCTTAGGGAGCACGCGCCCCGTGCCAGGCTCTGGCGTTTGGGGAGCAGGTTGGGGGCAGGCGAGCGGCGCCCCCGTAGAGAGGGACTCTGCAGCAAGTTGCACGCGGGTCCCGTAACTGTAGAAACAGCACCGGCTCGGGCCTGGGGGAAGAGGACGCCTCTGGGGCCCACCCCCCACACCGTCTGTGTCCTTGCTCTGATCCCGCTATCCCTGCGTCCGCGCTTTCTCCCCCACGTGAGCCATCAGACTCCGGGTCTTTCCCCTGGTTCCCGAGGTGGAAGATGAATGTGTCAGCGTGGTCAGGACAGTCTGTCCAGGGTGGGTGGACATGTGAACGGTCTCCTGGGAGCGAGCACCCGGGTGGGTTGGAGCCCACTCAGGACTCCCCGCCTGGGCGGGCGCCCCGCCGTCTGCAGGCGCAGGGAAGACGTACACCATGCTGGGCATGGACGCGGAGCCCGGCGTCTACCTGCGGACCCTCAGTGACCTGTTCCGGGCCATCGAGATGCGCGGCAGCACGGACTGGGGTGTGTCGATGTCTTACCTGGAGGTGAGCTGCCCACCACCTCGGTGCCCCGTGCACAGCAAGCCTCTGTCCGCCCCCCCCCCCCCCCAGATACCCCTCACAGGGACTGTCAGCCCTCGGGGCGTCTGAGATCTCCCCGCAGCCGCGAGGCCCGTGATACCTGATACTAAACCTCCCGCTTTCTTTGCACCAAAGCTTCTCAGTTTCCAACTTTTGTCTCCCCTCCCAGATTTACAACGAAGTGATTCGGGACCTCCTGAACCCGTCCTCGGGGTTTCTGGACCTGAGGGAAGATTCTCGGGGCAGCATCCAGATCGCAGGCCTCACGGAAGTCTCTACCTCTAACGCGCAGGAGGTGAGGGTCCCAGGGGCCCCCGGAGGGAGGCGTGCCTCAGCCCGGGCGGCCGCGCTCGCCACAGCTCAGGGGGCGGAGCTGGACGCACAGCTCCGTGTCATTTCTCGGCTGAGGGGACGGTGTCCTTGCGCCCACACCCCTCCCCCGGCCCGCACCCAGGGCAGATGTCACCGACGGACCACCCATTCTTCCTGCTGCACCCAGACGCAGGCTGGGAGCCCTTCCCTACACGGCAGCCCAGCCTGTCAGGGTCAACTGCATGCCTGAAACCCACTTGCCATCCTGAGTGGGCGTGTTGTCCACATGTCTGCAGCCCTCTGTCTTATCTGTCCGCCCCCCACTCCCCCTGCTGGCCCACACTCCGCGCCGCCCTCAGGGTGGGCCTCCTGCTTGCCGGAGAGCCTCATGCCTCCCTGTTGCCCCCAGGTCCTTCACGGACGCCTCGAGGCCCAGCCGTGTGCCCTTAGCAGTGCCCCTCGTGGGTTCAGGTCGGGGAGAGGAGACGTCCTGCCCGTTCTCCCATGGTGACACTGTGTCAGTGTCCTCCCCCACCGCATGCTCTGTGGTCTCAGCACCGCCCGGCACGTAGCAGGTGCCCCGCGAGGCTCGCTGGCCTGATGCCCACAGCGGCTTGCACACAGTGGGTTTCAGCCCAACCTGCCAGCCCCAGGGAGCCCACACGACTGCGGGGTTCTGCGGTGAGAGGTTCTGGGTCACAGGCAGGCGATCCGTTGGTGATGCCTGCCACGGGTAGAGGAGGGGAGAGCGGTACAAGTGTCTGCACCCTGCCGTTCCTGCCGCAATCCAGAAATTGCCTCCTCTGGACGAGGTTCTGTCGGCAAAGAGCTGCCCAGTAGGGCTCGGGGGACAGGCCTCCTTCCTGCCTCGTGGTTCTGCAGGGAGCGCGTGGCCTCTCGGAGGCCCCCGACGCCCCCAACTCTCCCTTTGTCCTCAGATCATGCACCTTCTCACCAAAGGCAACCGGCAGCGCACGCAGGAGCCCACGGCCGCCAACAAGACGTCGTCTCGCTCCCACGCGGTGCTGCAGGTCACCGTGCGCCAGCGGAGCCGCGGCTCGGACTTGGCGGAGGGAGTGCGCGTCGGGAAGCTCTTCATGGTGGACCTGGCGGGCTCCGAGCGGGCGTCGCAGGTTCTGTCCCCCCTCCCGCCCCGTCACACCGTCCCCAGTCACTCTGGTCTGCGAGCGGGGCCCCTCCTTGTCCAACAGCATCTTCAGCACCTAGAACAGCTCCTGACCCCCCAGCAGAGGGCCCCTAGCTCACTGGCTACACGGCTACAGAGTGAGCCGCTTCTCACCACGTGCTGAGCAGCCACGCCCACGGAGCCAGAACTTACAATTGCACAGTTGCCGAGTGGCAGGCTCTCCTGACCCACCCACCCTCAGGGAGCTCTGAGCCTCTGGGGGAAGGCAGATGTGTGACCAGAGGATTACGGCGTGGGTAGGCCTGTGCTTTGAGATTCACAGTCTGCACAGAGGCTGCAGAGGAGGGCTGGGTGGTGGTGTGGGGTCATCAGGAGTTTGGGGGAGGGTGCAAGGAAGGGCATGTCAGATGGAGGGAACGTGGCTGTTGGGAGGACGGTGCCCCGTTCACTCCTGCCCAGCACGGCCACAGGCCCTGACACTCCTTCCGAGGGCCCCGCCTGCCTGCCCCTGGGCTCTTGGCTTGCCTGTCCTTTGCGGCACCTGTCGCTGGGAATGGGGCTGTGCTTACCTCGTGCTGCCCGGTGGGCTGGGCCTTCCTTGAGGGCAGGACCCAGCCCCGGGCCGGGCACAGAGAAGGTGTTTGACAGAGGCCGAGTCAGAACAGCGGTGTTACTGACACATGACAGTTTACACGTCCCCAAAGACCAGGCCCTTAACGTGCACAGTCCACATAATCCCCCCAGCGCAGGATAGGGTGGGGAGCACGTGTGGAGCCGGGACCCCGGCGTGGTGTGGATCCAGGCTTTGGGCCTGGGGGCGTTGGGCCCGCATCTGTGCCTTTCACTGCTGTGATATTCGTGCTTCTGGTTGGCATCACGTGCTCTGTGTCTTTGGGGTTTTCCATCACGGAGTCGTTTCACTCATCCGTTCACTGACCTGCCCTGCACCTGCCCTTCTGAACTGAGCAGGGCCTCGCCAGCTACCAGGGTCAGGCTGGCGTAAAATGTAGTGTGTTCGTAGAAACTGTGAGGCACAGCAGGGCCAGGACACCAGGAGACGACCGCCATTGGAAAGATAGTCTTTGCTGGCAGTTCCCAGAGGAGGGGGCACGGGATGCCATGCGGGCCACAGGGGACGCCCCAGGGCCAGTCAGGAGGCAGAGGAGGCGGTGCTTGGGCGAGAGCCTTACTGTGGTTTCCGTGGGAAGGAGCAGGTGAGGCAGGGCGAGTAGGCTGAGGCCCGGCCAGTCTGGGTAATTCCAGTGGGCTCCAGGGCATGGGGGCTGTCCCGGCTGTCTGGTCCCTGGGGGTTAGGACTGGGGGACAGTGGCCCAGAGTGTGAGGGCCCCACGGAGGAGGGGGTCGGGGTGTGGGCTCTGGGTTGGGTGGTCTGCATCTGAGAAGTGTGCTCCTGGGTGAGGGGTTTAGGACCCTCAGGAACTGGCTGGCCCTGGGGGGCCGGGGGCAGTCCCTCTAGGGTCAGCAAGGGCTCCAGGTGTGAAAGCATCAGAGTACAGACAACAAAGGACACGGCTGACACACAGGCAGATGTGGGTGCAGACAGGTTCATGCAGGTGGAGCCCCATGTGATGAAGGTCTAGGACTCTGGCCTGTTCCAGCTGGGCTTGGCTGTGTCCTCAGGGGACAAGATGGAGGGGTTTCCACAGAGGGGGTCCAGGGTCTGGGTCCTTGATCTCACTCTCCTCTGACTTGCTGTGTGCCTTTGGGCAAGCTGCTTCCCCCTCTGGGCCTGGTTTTGTTTCAGTTGTATATTCAAGTGACCTGCACGGGCTGCTTTGAGAATCTGCTCAGTTCTCGCGAGCTGTCATTTCTTCACCGAAAACCACGCGTAAAGTAGTCTATTCCAGGGCACAAGGTCTCTGAGAAAGCCCCCTCACTCTATGACACAGACACGTGACCTGGGCAGCTGTCCTGGCTCCGGCCACTCCAGCAGCTCTGGTCCTACCCTGCACCAGCTCCCTCTTAATGAGATTAGTAGCCAGTGTTTACTGCTTGCCTCTGTGGGCACAGGTCCGAGCTGGCCTGTTGTACACGTTCCGCACTGAATCCTCACTTTAATCCCTGTGAAGTTGGAAGATTGCCCCTTCTGGCAAATAAGGAAGCTGGGACAGACTGGGAGAAGTGTCAGAGATTCTCAGACCGTGCTGTCGGTTAGCTTCCTGTGCCTTTAAGGAGGAGATGTTCTTTCCCCCTGGTTTCACATGTACTAGAAACACAGTGCAGAAAATGTGGAAAATAGAGATAAGGGGAAGAAAGGGAGAGTCCCCGTGGTGCCGGCTCTGGGAGGTGCTCATGCTGCACCTTCACACGGGCAGCCCCTGCCGTGGGCCAGGTGCTGCCGGGGTCCTGGGCCACCATGGAGCCTGGGGGGGTCCAGTGGAGAGCGGCTAGGAAGATGTTAAGCGCGTAAAGGAGCACGGCGGCTGCCAGGGAAGTTATGTGATGAAGGAAATCGGGTGCGAGGCCGGCCACCACGGCCCCCCGCTTCAGAGAGTGAGGTCGGGGGTGCCCCTGCAGGAGGGGAAGGACAGGGAGGTTCCGGCATGGGGGGGCGCCCACGTAAACCCGCACGCTCGTCTGTTTCTCGTCAGAGTGGGGTTGTCGTGCAAGAGCTCCCTGTCACCCATTTCTCATCTCGTTTGCTCACTGGAGGGCATGTTGGCTTGGCCACACCCCTCCCTGGACGCTTAGGGCTCCACGCAGAGTCCCGGCACCCACCTCCGGGCCCCAGGCTGTCAGGGGAGCAGGAGTGCCCGGGTGGGACGGGGTCAGTGCACCGTGCGGACCTCGTCCTCTCCCACCCAGACCCAAAACCGCGGCAAGAGGAGGAAGGAAGGCGCCCACATCAACCGCTCCCTGCTGGCGCTGGGCAACTGCATCAACGCGCTCAGCGAGAAAGGCGGCAGCCGGGCGCAGTACGTGAACTTCCGGGACAGCAAGCTCACGCGCCTGCTGAAGGTACGGCTGCGGCAGCCACCCGCGTCATCCCGGGCTTCTCTGCTGGGAGGGAGGCCCAGACCTGGCTCCGAGGACCCCTCCAGGAACCCCCGAAGGCAGGAGAACGCTGTAGACCCCGTTGCTAGTCAGTGCCTGACTCCCACGCCATCCCTCTGAGTATGGGCCAGCCAGGGGCTTGCATACTCCCAGAGACAGAGAGCTCACTACCTTACTGAGGCCGCCTGTCCCATCCTGGGCAGTCTGACATTGAGACACTGCCCTCTGTGCTGAGCTGGGTGCTGTCCTCTCTATTCCTCTGTGTCCTCTATTCCATAGCAAGAGGGTGAGTAAACAAATCGGCAAGGCAATAAATACACATCCCTGCAGGTTTGGCCTCTCTGCTCTGGTCTCATCAGAGCAGAGGTCCGATGGGGTGGCCTTGGGGCAGGTCTCATTGTGTCCCTTCCGCATGTCCCCTCTCTGAGCACCAAGCCCTTGGTCCTGCCATCACCTGCTTCCCTCAGGGTTTGGAGCAGGAACCTCAGAGGGAGGGTCCAGGCGGGCCTGGGATGGGCACTGGAGGGCCTCTTCCCATCACCCCCAACTCAGACCCTCTGCTGAGCAGGACGCCCTGGGAGGGAACAGCCGGACCGTGATGATCGCGCACATCAGCCCGGCCAGCACGCACTTCGAGGAGTCTCGGACCACCCTGCTGTATGCCTACAGGGCAAAGAACATCAAGACGAGGGTGAGCCCCCCATCTGTTCTTTATCTGCTCCCCCACTGGCCAAATTCTCACTCCGGGCTCCCTCTGGAGCCTCCCTTCCACCCCAGGGCTCCTGGCGGCCCTGGGCTTGTGGCCGCCTGACTCCAGCCTCTGCCGCCACCTTTACGGGGCTTCCCCAGGAGGATCTCATCTCAAGAGCCTTTACTTAACCTGCAAAGACCCTTTTCCCAAATGAGGCCCCATTCGCAGGGTTCTGTGGGTTCAGGACATGAGTTGACTTAGCTGTTCGCCAGGCACCCTCTGAGCTCTTGATGTCTGGATTTATTTACCTCTTCACGCCCTCTCCCCGGGAGGGAGGCCCGTTATCCTGTTGTGCAGACTGGGCAGCCCGAGCGGAGCACCGAGAGAGGCTCCCACGTTCTGGCTCCAGGGGCCACACTTTGGGCCCCTCCCCGCTCTGGCTGCAGCTGCACTCGGTGTAGAGGATCCGTCTGTGCGGCTGCTTAGCACTTAGGGTGTTCAGTGGCACTGTGTGTGTCTAGTGGCCAGCGAGTGAAGGGGACGCTTGCGGGGATGAGCCCCGTCCCAAAGCGTGGCCACGAGCTAGGTGCCGGGATAGCGCCTACTCTCAGCCAAGCTTCGAGCACAGCAGCGGGCAAGGCCACTGGGAACCGTGTCTCCCACACACAGATCTGTCACTTCCAGCTGTGGCCAGTGCTCTCGATGACAGCCGTGGGGTTTGAGAAGGGAGAGTGACAGAGGAGACAGAGTTTAGGGGGTCAGTCCAGGACGCCGGGCCCCGAGTGAGGAAGAGCCCGTGGGTGTGCACACATACGTGCGTGTGCCTCGTGGCCTGCTGGTTCACCCTCCAAATCACCAAAGACAAACCGGGACCCGTGTGCGTCCAAACGCTGTGTCACTGGCAAGCCCCAAAGTGCCCGTCCAAGGGGACGCGGCGACTGCTGGGCAGCTGTTACAGAAGGTGGGGTACACGCATCCGGGCAGACGGACCGCGCCCCAGCGACAACGCTGGATGAGGGAAGCAAGTAAAAGTGAGAAAACAAAGCCAGGCGGCACCTGGCTGGATCGGTCAGGGGAGCATGGGACTCTTCATCTCTGGGTCATGAGTTTGAGCCCCACGTGGGGCACGGAGCCTACTTAAAAATTGTTTTAAAAAGAATGGTAGCCCCAGTTTGATATGTTTACATAAAAAGAAAAAAAAAAAAAAGCCAAACCTGTACCAAGAAACTCCCTATAGGTGTCTCTGTAGATACATTTATATGAACAGAAGCACCTCCGGAGGGCACACGCCCAAGTGACCACAGTGGTTACCTCTGGGGAGGGCCTTTGATGGATGTTCGAATTTTCTGTATTGTGCCAAATACACATGACATAAAATTTACCATTTTAACCACTTCTAAGTGAGCAGCTCAGGGGCACCGAGCACATTCACATGCTTTGCAGCTGTCCCCACCGTCCGGCTCCAGAACATTCCATCTTTCCACACTGAGACCCTGTCCCGTTACACACAGACTCCCCATGTGCTCCCCCAGCCCTGGCCCCACTGTCTACTCTGTGTTGTGAGTCTGACGACCCCAGGACCTCGTGGGAGAGGGTCCTAGTGTGTGTCCTCCCATGTCCGTGAGTCTGACGACCCCAGGACCTCGAGTGAGTGGGTCCCAGTGCGTGTCCTCCCGTGTCTGTGAGTCTGACAACCCCGGGACCTCGTGGGAGAGGGTCCTAGTGCGTGTCCTCCCGTGTCCCTGAGTCTGACGACCCGGGGCCTCGTGGGAGTGCGTCCCAGTGCGTGTCCTTCCATGTCCATGAGTGTGAAGACCCCGGGACCTCATGTGAGTGGGTCCCAGTGCGTGTCCTTCCGTGTCCGTGAGACTGACAACTCCGTGACTTTGTGTGAGTGGGTCCCAGTGTGTGTCCTTCTGTGTCTTGCTGTGTCACTCAGTATCATTTCCTTGGCGTTCATCCACGTGGGAGCAGGTGTCTGGGTTTCCTCTCTTTTTAAGGCTGAGTTGCATTGATCTGAATTTTCTTGACATAAACGTGCTGGCGTAGCTGTAGCATAAATATCACATAGTGGGTCCGTTCTGGCTAGGTCTGACCTTGGCCGCATGTCCCACCCACCAGGTGAAGCGCAACCTACTGAACGTGTCCTACCACATCGCACAGTACACCGACGTCATCTCCAACCTGCGCAGGGAGATCGAGCACCTCAAGTCCAAAATTGAGAAGCAGGAGGAGGAGAAGAGAGGAGAACCCGGGGTCCAGGATGCACAAGGTAGGGCCGAGCTCCTGGGGCCTCCTGTGGCTTTGCCGCCCGAGCCCAGGGCACGTGGCCGTGGCCGTGGATTTCCGTCCCAGCCTGCCACGCGCTGCCTGTCGCTCCCTGGCCCGCAGAGCGCGGGGAATGGCTGCCTTGTCTGTCTCCTGATCTCTTCCTTCTTTCCTTTTCACCCTCCCACCGTTTTGTTTTTTCTTTCCTCTTAGATCAGTTTTTCTTTAAAAACACAAATCTTTCATCCCGGGATAACTGTAGATTTACACAGAAGTTGCAGAGATAGTACCGAGAGTTCTTCGCTTCCCCTCATGTTGGCGTCTAAATTGTTATTTATTTGTTGAGACAAAACTACACATAACAAAATTCACCATCTTTTTTTTAAGTTAATTTATTTATTTTGACAGAGAGAGAGAGAGAGAGAGAATGGGGGAGGGGGCAGAGAGAGAGAGAATCCCAGGCAGTCTCCACGCTCAGTGCGGAGCCCAACTCAGGACTCAGTCTCACGAACCGTGACATCATGACCTGAGCCGAAGTCAAGAGTCAGACGCTCAACCCACCAAGCCACCCAGGTGCCCCTAAAACTCACCGTCTGAAAGTGCACCGTTCACTGGCGTTTGGCAGACCCCAAGAGTTCTGGGTTCGCCCCTCCACCTGGCCGGCCCCAAAGCAAACCCCGTGCCTGGCATGCAGTTTCTCTCTGTCCCTCTTCTCCCCCAACCTAGCTTTATTTAGGCCTCCCTTAGGGGTGAGCATATCATAGCTTTTCCATAAAATTATAAAATTAATCAGTAAGTTAAAGTAACCATAAAAATGGCAGTAAGGAAGTCAAGTGTGCTTATGCGTATAAACACGTGCTTACCTACCCACAGACACGTTCTTGTGGCTAATGGAGATAGGCTTTGCCACAATGAATGAAGACATTTTGAAAATCCGCAAGAAAGAATAAATGGTCCAAAACTGAGGAAGAGAACAGGCGATTCAGAGAATTCCCAGGGGCCGACAAACACGGGAAAAGATTCTTAACTGCGTTAGGAAACAGATACACATTGAGATAATTTTCACTTGTGGGATTGGCTAAAGTTACAATGCCAGGTAACAGCGAGCGGATGGTATGCGATACATTGTGTAAATGGCAGCTTAAACACTCTTACTGGGAACGCAAGTCAACGTGTCTCAGGGAGGCCGGCTTGCGTCTTTTCGAACTTACAGTGTGTGTGTTCTGTGCCCCAGCCCTCTGCACCATGCAGGTGCACCTGCATGCCACGAGGCATGCCTCTCCCGTGCCCAGGAGGCTGTGGGACCCTAAGGTGCCCATCGGAAGGGGCATCCCCCACTGTGGTTAGGGAGGGTGGCTAGGCCGGTCTGTGCAGCCGGGCCCCTCGAGGGTGCGTCACTGGATGGCCATGAAAGAGTAGCTGCCCTCCGATCCCATTCACCCACCGGAAATCCCACACGTGTCTCTAGATACACGTTCCGGTACAAAACCCCGCAGGGAACGATCCGGAAGGGCACGCATCAAAACGGCAGCCGTGGTTTTCTGTGGGTGGGGATCGGGGATTTGGGGGGTGGAGACCAGATGACAAAGAGGGTCTTCAGTCTTGACCTATTATTCGAATTTTTCTGACAAAACCATGTTCCCGTGTTGCTTGTGTAAATACCGCGAATTATAAAATCGTAGTACTAAGTGTTCATGACGCACAACTTGCTGAATACGGCAAAGCACGGGAGGAAAACAGAACTCAGCCACAGGCCCGCAGCTCGCAGCTGGTTCTGTCCGGTCTCTTCAGGAGATGAGCACGTGCACCCACTGCCCCACGTGCCCCCAGTGCCCCACACGCACCCACCGCCCCACGTGCGTCCCAAAACCAGGGGGGGTCATGCTCTTCACGTACCGGCTGAGGGCCTGCGATGGAAAGGGTGCCCTTCTCAGTGAGGTCCAGATGGCCCTGTCCTCAAGCAGCGTGCACTCTCACGGGAGGGAGACAGCAATGATCGGGTGGAGGTGTGAGACCGAGAAGCCGGGTGGGGTCGGAGTTGGAGGGGAGGAGGCCACGTGAGCTCGGCCACGTATCAGGGCCTTTCTGAGGAGGCAGCGTCTCGCCGTGCGAAGGAACGAGCCACACACAGACCGGGGGCTGAGCCTTCTGGCCGAGGGGACAGCATGTGTAAAGGGCCTGGGGCAGAGAGCAGGCCGGTGTGGTGGCGCGGGGGCGGAGGTGTGGTGGGGATGAGGCTGGAGAGATGGGCAGGCTGGTGCTGAACGGGCCTGGGCTTATCCTGAGCGTTGGCATCCGGGGAGGCCCGGCAGGGTGTGGGCAGCAGAGCAGAGTTAGGGGCCTCCTTGAGATGCACAGTCGTAAGTGGAAGGGAGACCAGGCAACAGAGCGGTTTGCCTCAGTGCGCTGCCGGGGAGGAGGGTTCCCCACGGTTGCGGGTTAGCCCTGCGAACACGGCAGGACTTGAGGGGAGGCCCGGGGCGACCACCACGGTCTCCCGTGAGCGCCAAGGAAAGGAGGCAGGTTGAAAATGCTCACAGTCCGTGATGGGATTTCCAGCACTCGTGGGGGAGAAGGGCCGGCAGGGAGGGGCAGAGCCCCCAGGCTGCAGCTGCGCCTGTGACCCAGCCCGGGGACCCCCGTCTGTGGAGGTGGATCCCCAGAGGACAGGAGTCAGGAGCGCCTGAGAGGATTCGGGAATCACCAAGAATAAGGAGAGAGCAGTGCTGAGGAGAAACTGCCAGACTGAATGTGGACGTCATCCCTGGAGAAGGGTCAGTGGCATCTGGGAGGCCCTGGTGAGAGGGTCTGTTGATTTCTGCTCCTGTCTTCTGTCCTCTCCTTCCTCACACCAGCTGTGGGTTTCTCCTTACTTTCCTGGTTCCCTGAGGTCACTGCCATCGTTTTGCTGTGTACCTGTGTGGGTGGTGTTTCCCAGAGAGGGACACGGGATTTGCCTGCGTGCGTAGCGTGGGGCAGGGGCGTGGCTTAGCGCCTTTACACAAACAGCACCAGCCTATAGCTGTGCCTGGTGTCTCTCCTCCAGGATGTGTCCCGGGGCCGCCCGTAAGTGCAAATGGGTCTGCCCCTTCTAACAGAGCGGTGCACAGGAAGGACACACGAGAGTTCGCAGTACCTCGTCCCTTTCGATGGCCACTTGGGGGCTTTCCGGTTACGTAGCCTCGCTGAGCACACGGCGCCTGTTTCTCTCCGGTGATTCGGAGGTTTGGGTTTCTGTTGGAGCAAGAGGATGAGGGAAGTGTGCAAACAAGAGGGGCTGTTGTTGATGGCAGCTGAGTCCCAAGGGCCAGCAGAGGGTGTTGATGGCAGCTGAATCCCAGGGGGCCAGCGGAGGGCTGGGGGGCCAGTGAGGGTGGAGGACGGGGTTGTTGTGGAGAATTTGCAAAGCCAGGTGGTGGCCAGGATGCTTGGGGTTCGTTGGGGTCGGGGGTCAACAGGATGCATGGTGAGAGAGCCTTCATCCTGATGGCCTCTTAATTATTGGGGCTGGTCCTAGGTGGTCTGTAGTGGGGAGACAGGCAGTGTCCTGAGGGGTGGTGATCTCACGATGAGCCCTGAGGGCACCACAGGCTTCCCTTGGGCCCTGCTCTGCCATGCCTGGGCAGCAGTGGGACCCTGGTGTGCACAGCTTTGCCAGGATCATTATGGGCATTTCCAGGATACCAAGTACTCCCCAGAAACCTTGGTTCGGTCATCTGGCTGCATTGTGCATTTCACCCATCTCCGATCACTTGACATTTAGGGAAAAGGTGCCCCTTGACCACTGCCCTCGGGTCAGAGGAACAGACTGCATGCATCCAGAGTGGAGCTCCCAGTGGGGCAGTCAGGGATTACCGTCTATTAGTCATAAACAGCCATTAGGTAGGAAATTACATGGAAACAAAAAAGACAAAACTGGTTTGTTCTGTGGAACTTATGTTCTAGCAGGAAAGGGAGATGTCAAACATCTATCACAAAATGTTCATCAATTATCGATATGCAGAGGACTGTGAAGGAGAAGGCATGATGTTATCAGAACAAGTGGCAGGTGGACCCAGATTGAGAATCTGGGAGGATTTGCCTGAGGAAGTGAGGTATGAGCTCAGATGGCTAGCCCAGTCACACCCCTCCTTGGATACCTGAGACTCAAATCCAGGTAACCTGACCCCAAACCAGGCAGGGAGACCATCTAAATCTTCTACCCAGTTATCTGTCTATGCATCCCTTCATCCATCCATCGATCATTTACTCACCCATTCATTCATCCATGATCTACTCATTCATCTATCCATCCATCCATTATTCACCTGTCCATCCATCTTTCCATCCATCCATTATTCACCCATCCATCTCTCCATCCATCCATCCATCCATCCATTATTCACCTGTCCATCCATCTTTCCATCCATCCATTATTCACCCATCCATCTCTCCATCCATCCATCCATCCATTATTCACCTGTCCATCCATCTTTCCATCCACCCATTATTCATCCATCCATTTCTCCATACATCCATCCATACATCCATCCATCCACTCCATCCATCCATCCATGAATCCATTATTCACCTATCTATCCACCTCTCCACCTATCCATCTACTCCATCCATCCATTATTCACCCATCCATCCATCCACTCCATCCATCCACTCCATCCATCCATCCATCCATCCATCCATCCTTCACCTGTCCATCCGTCTTTCCATCCATCCATTATTCATCCATCCATCTCTCCATCCATCCATCCATCCATTATTCACCTGTCCATCCATCTTTCCATCCACCCATTATTCATCCATCCATTTCTCCATACATCCATCCATACATCCATCCATCCACTCCATCCATCCATCCATGAATCCATTATTCACCTATCTATCCACCTCTCCACCTATCCATCTACTCCATCCATCCATTATTCACCCATCCATCCATCCACTCCATCCATCCATCCATCCATCCATCCTTCACCTGTCCATCCGTCTTTCCATCCTTCCATTATTCATCCATCCATCTCTCCATCCATCCATACATCCATCCATCCATCCACTCCATCCATCCATCCATGAATCAATTATTCACCTATCTATCCACCTCTCCACCTATCCATCTACTCCATCCATCCATCCATCCATCCATCCACTCCATCCATCCATGAATCCTTTATTCACCTATCCATCCATCTCTCTATCTATCCACTCCATCCATCCATCCATCCATCCATCCATCTATCTCTCCATCCATCCATCCATTATTCACCCATCCATCTCTCCATCCATCCATTCATCCATCTACTCCATCCATCCATCTATGAATCCATTATTCACCTACCCATCCATCTCTCCATCCATCCAACCATTATTCACCCATCCACCCATCTCTCCATCCATCCACTCCATCCATCCATCCATCCAGTATTCACCCATCCATCCATCTCTCCATCCATTATTCACCCATCCATCCATCTCTCCATCCATCCATCCATCCATCATCTATTCATCCATCCACCCATCCTTTATGTACCCATCCATTTATCCATTCGTCATTCACTTACCCATTCATCCATCTCTCCATGCATGCATGCATCCATTATTCACCCATCCATCATCCATCCTTTGCCCACCCATCCACTCATCCACCCATCTATCACTTATCCATCCTTCTATCCATCCATCCATCCCTCAGCCACCCATCCATCCATCCATCCATCCATCCATCCAAACGTGTAGATAGAGTTCCTCCACAGGCCAGACCCTGGGTTGGTGTGCACGCATGGAGTTCAACCCTGGCTCATGTGTCACTGCTCCTGGCGCAGCTGGCTCTCTTCCTGCCCCCAGTCAGGATCCCCTCACACGATGGAGAGGAGGATAGCTGCCGGCAGATGAACAAGATCCGGGCGCAGCTCGTTGGGGCCTTCAAGGAGCAGTTGGAGATGCGGCGCAGCCTGGTGGAACTGGAGAACACCAACATAGAGCTGCACGTTGACATGTCCCGCCACCTGCTGACTATTGCAGAGTGAGTGTGCCCACTTAGCCAGGTCCTGGGCACCATCCATCCCTATGGGGCCGGGAGGCCAGAGGGGCCACTGGTGGGAGCTCCTGTTTTGCCATCGTCCAGCCTCTCTCTACTGCCTGCAGGCCCCCAGCAGGGACTTTGGTGAAGGCGGCCCTCTCTTCCCAGGCAGGACTCCTGGCCCAGTCCATCCCCGCTCTCCTGCCCCCCCGGGGCGAAGCTGGGCCGGGTGGGAGCAGGCTTCCAGGTCCCTTCGGTTTCTTCGTCTTAGGCTGGAATCCCGAGCCAGCCTGGCAGGTTAGGGTCAAGCCCATTTTACAGCAGAGGATTTTGAGGCTCAGAGGGGATGTGGGTTTGCCCAAGGCCGCACAGTCACGAGGCCAGGATGCTTCTACCATTGCACACACCTGCTACTCGTACCTGCTGTGAGTAGCCTGACCACGTGTGGAGGGGCTGATCACGTAAGTTGTCATCCAGAGCGGGGCACGTTTGAGAGGAGAAGCCGCTGCTTACAATAGCGTGTTGGCACTGCCCTGGACAAACCGGGACACCCGGCTCCCTGCCTGCAGGAGCTTCAACTCAGCCCTGGGGTCCCGGTCCAATTCTTGTCCCTTCCTCCCAGCATTTGTCCTCCTCCTCCCCCTGCTGCTTCCTCCTTGTTTGTTTTCTAACTTACACAAACGGTGTGATGCCCGCACTGCAGGGATTCCGGTGGCAGGAAACGCTCTCTGTCCCTCTGTTGGTCCCAGCCCCGCTCCTCCCTCCCTTCCTTCGGCTCCCCACGGTGCCCGTGGCAGTTCAGACCCAGCCTGGTGCCCTGTGGTGCACCTTTGAGGTTTTGCCCTGCGAGGGGGCCATCGCAGCTAGCCCTCAGAGCCCCAGGTGTGCTGTCGCCTGCCAGCCACGTTCTAAGGCCGAGGTCACCCGGGCAGCCTTGGGGCAGAGCCAGGGTGGGGGTGGCGGGCCGGCTGCAGGGTCCTGCGCTTAATTGCTACCATCCTGCGAAGCGCTCACTGCTTCTTGATTTCCTTCCGGTTGTTGTTCACGCCTCTGTTTGTGCACATACAGGAGGTCAGGCCACAGGCCCACGTCTGTCCCTCTGTCAGGTCTAGGCCTGCGGGCAGACCGGCTGGGGTGGGGGCCGGCACCCTGACCGCTGCCCCCTCTGTTGCGGCCGTAGCTGGGAGCGGGAGAAGGCCCAGCACCTCGTGCACAGGGACAGGACGCCGGAGGGGGACGAGGAGCCGGCAGAGGCGGACGGGGACGAGGGCGAGTCCGTAGAGCCGCCTGAGGTGGCCGTGGCCAGAGAGGAGGTCAACACGCTTCTGGCTGAGCAGAGGAAAGCTGCGGCCCTCAAGGTGGGTGCAGGGGCTGTCCGTGCGCGGGCATGCCCGCTGCTAATGCACGGATGGTGACCCCGTGACAACAGTCCACCGAGCAGGGCCACCCACCGCCGTCCTGTGCATGGCATCCAGGCTCAGGGGGCTGAGATAAACTGTCCCAAGGCCCCAGGGGGCGGGGGGAGAGGTGCTGCACATGACCTGGGCTGACTGCGGGGCCCGTGACCTCCCTGCTGCGGGGGTCGGTGTGCAGGATGGGCGGACCCTGGGGGACCAAGGAGCTGCGGGGCAACCCCACCTGCCTGTCTGCACACACAGCGGGCCTCCAGGTCCGAGGGGTCCTGTGGGCAAGTGCTTCCCATGCGTGGCCTCCGGCTCATTTGTCCCCGAGTCAGGCCTGGGGCACGCGGTGCGGAGGGGGGCGGAACAAGGGACACGGCCAGAGGGGACCCGGTTCCTCCTGGAGAAGCAAGGGCCGGCTGCTTCCCTGAGCCGCTCATGCAGTAGCTTGCTTCTCGCGTTGTCACGGTCCCGGCAGAGCAGGCACGGCTGGGGAGCCGGGAAGCGCCCTCTAGCCACACGTCCGCGGGTGTCTTCTCTGGCAAGCGGGGGAAGCGCCACGTGCCGAAAGCAGGCGGCACTTGCTTCGCCTCAAGGCTGTGCGGCCAAACCAGCATGTGTCTTCACGGGGCTGCGTGTCCCTGAGCAGTCTGGAGGCTCCGTGGTCTCACTTCAGAAGCCCCCCGGCATTTAGCAATAAGAAAAATGCCTCTTGCTGAAACCATAATGTGCATCAGCAGAGAGCACGAGTTCAGGGGTCAAATTTGGATTCGGAGATGCAGCGTAGCATGGAATTGCGAGTCCGTTCGTGAGTTAACCCGCCCGTTCGAGACAAACTTACCTTTTAAGCGTCCAGTGTGGCGCCAGGCCTGGGGACCCTCCGCCACTGAAGCTGACCGTCTGCCAGATTCTCCCCACCGACGCCGGCGATGTGGCGCGGGGCAGCGTCGTAACGGACCCGCGGACGGGCTGCTGGGGCTGGGGGAGGGGCTGCTGGTGCCTCGGGGGCCGGGGAGGACCTCAGGCAGAAGAGGAGGACCATGCCAGGCAGCCGAGCCAACTCCCCCGAAGTCGCCCCCCTCCGCCACCCGGAGAGGAAGATGTGACGGCTGGAGGAGCCTGCTTGGGCCGCACTGGGGGCTGTCAGCTGACCTGTGCCCGGGGCTGCGGTTCTGGGGGTGGGCGTGCGAGTGGGGTTTCCCACGGTGGACACACGGCGAGGGGTGAGTCCTAGGGTGTGTTCTGAGCGTAGTGTGTTCGGGGAAACTGTGAGGCACAGCAGGGCCAGGACACCAGGAGACGACCGCCGTTGGAAAGATAGTCTTTGCTGGCAGTTCCCAGAGGAGGGGGCACGGGATGCCATGCGGGCCACAGGGGACGCCCCAGGGCCAGTCAGGAGGCAGAGGAGGCGGTGCTTGGGCGAGAGCCTTACTGTGGTTTCCGTGGGAAGGAGCGGGTGAGGCAGGGCAAGTAGGCTGAGGCCCGGCCAGTCTGGGTGATTCCAGTGGGCTCCAGGGCATGGGGGCTGTCCCGGCCGTCTGGTCCCTGGGGGGTTAGGACTGGGGGACAGTGGCCCAGAGTGTGAGGGCCCCACGGAGGAGAGGGTCGGGGTGTGGGCTCTGGGTTGGCTGGTCTGCATCCGAGAAGTGTGCTCCTGGGTGAGGGGTTTAGGACCCTCAGGAACTGGCTGGCCCTGGGAGGGGCAGTCCCTCCAGGGATGGCCAGGGCCCAGGTGCGAAAGCCTCAGGACACAGAAAATAAAGGACAGGGTAAACGCAGGCGATGGCCGCGCGTCCGCGGGCCCGATCGGTCACCCGGTGTCTCCCTGAGTTCGATCCGCGAAGCGGAGTCCGCAAGAGCGAGCGGACCTGGGAGCCGCGCCCGGGGCCCCTGCCCTGAACGCCCGGTGTCTCCGCCAGGCGGGGCTGGAGCGGCGTCTGGCCAGTGCCAAGGAGAAGGCCTCGCAGCTGGAGCAGCTGCTGCCCGCGCAGGCCAGCGGCGAGGACCAGCGGGAGGTGTTGCGGCTGCTGTGCTGGGCCCACGAGCTGGAGGCCGAGAACACGGAGCTGCGGGCCGACGGCCTGCGCAGGAGTCGTCTGCTGTGGCAGAAGGACTTCGTGATCCGGCGCTACCACCAGCACCGGCGGCTCTGTGAGCAGCTCCTCCGGGACCAGCGGCAGCTGATCGAGGGTGAGCCCGCCCGGCTGGCCCCGGGAAGCATGGGGGGGGGGGGGGGGGGGCGGGGCGGGGCGGGGCGGGGCGCCGCGCGTGCTCGGGGAAGACCAGTGCCCCTTCCGGCCCGGCCCGGCCCGGCCCCGCTCACAGGACACTCTCCGGGAGGTACGGGTAAGTGAGGAAGAGCCAGGCACGGCGCGGGTGCTATGCTCCGTTCGCGCAAGAAATCCGTTCGCGCAAGAAATCCGTTCGCGCACGCAAGGTGCACGGACCACCCGCTGGGGAGTGCGGGGGTCGGGGGGCACCGCCCGGAAAACCCACCGTCCGGAAAATCCGCCTTTATCGGGTTGGAGTATCTGCCTCCAGGTTCCGAGGAAAGAGGATGCTGTCCTTCCGGCAAGTAGGGACGCGTGCCCGCCCCCGCTCTCCCCGGCCCCTGCAGGTGGCGGCATCGCGGTGCCCAAGTCCCTGGACGAGCGGTACGGTCTGATCCTGCGGGAGCTGGGTGCGGGCTCGCTGAACCGGCTGCTGCTGCTGCACTCGGTCATGTCGAGCTCCCTGCGGGTGAGTGCGCCTGGCGGCTCAGGCCAGTGCTCGCTGTCCCCTCCTGCGCGCCCTGACCCCGTGACGGGACTGACCCTGAGGTGGGAAGAGGACGCCCGGGAACGCCCCCCCCCCCCCCCCCCCCCGCCCCGCACCAGGTGCTGGGGCCAGCGGCGCTGGGCAGGCTGAGCCAGTGGCAAGGGTGCAGGGTTTCGGGGAGGCTGGGCCCGGGGCCCTCTGTGCTGTTCATCGGCAGGTCTGGGACCCTGGACTGCTGCACACCCCATGTGGGAGACAGAGGGCTGATGGGAAGGAGCCTGAGTGTGGGCTGGACCTCGGTGCCACGGGGACCCTGGGAGAGATGTGGTTTTAGGTCTTTCCTCCAGGGCGAGCCGGCAGTCCCCTGCATGGTGGATGGCGTCCGGGGCCCATCTGGGGACTCCCTAGAGAAGAGGGCCGGGGAGGGGGCTCTGCATTCATTTGCCACACGAATCCTGTCTCCCGGCTCTCCTCCTGCCCTGAGCTAGGTAGGGCCCCTCAGCTGCGCCTTCCTAGGAGAGAGGCCAAGGGCTCCCCGGGCTTGGGGCAGGGTGGGCGAGGGGCAGGAGCCCACGCGTGTGGTGTCGGCAGGGCTCCCGGGATCTGACTGCATGTAAAGGTGCTTCCCGCCCCCGATCAGAGGTCCCAGGTACCCGCATTGTGCCGAGAGCTCCCTGCTTCCCCGGCTCTGCTGGCTCAGTCCCCACGCAGCCATCTGGTTCCCCGCTCACACTACTGCTGTGGGACCTCCTCCCCACCCTTCCGCCTGTCCTATAGTATATGTCAGGGTCCCCAAGACCACCGTCGGGTTCCCTTCCCTAGATGGACTCCCCGAGCTCAGAGAAAGCGTTGTACCAAACCGGAACTCTGACCCCATTAAACCCTCATGCCCTAGCCCAGGCTCCACCGTCTACTCTCTGTCTCTGTGGATTCGACCACTCCGGGGACCATATAGCACTTGTCCTTTCGTGCCGGGCTTACTTCACTGAGCACGACGCCCTCGTCCATCCATGGGGGAGCAGGTGTCCGAATGTCCTTCCTCTCTGAGGCTGAGTGCCGTCGGGCTGTGTGTGGCCGGACCATACTGTGTGTATCCAGTCACCTGCTCATGGACTTGGGTGCTTGCACCCCTTGGCTCTTGGGAACGTGCTACCGTGAACACGGGTGTAGATGAATCTGCTCTCCGTCCTTGGGGTGCACGCCCAGAAGTGGGATTTCTGGGTCACCTGAGTCCTCTGTGTGTCTTCTCAAGGGCCTGCAGGCTTTGGAGGGCTCTCCGACAGGCGTCTGGCTTGTGCACCACTTTTGCTCCAGGGTCAAGGCTGCGCCCTGGCGGTCCCTGGCACTCGCCCTTGCACAGAGCCTCCTTTCTGTGTCTGTGCTGGGGAGGGCCAGCCGGAAGTGAGCTGGCAGGCTGGCTCGCGGGCCTCCCTGCTGGCTGGTTTCCTTCCAGTGATGGTGGCCAGCGGGAAAGGGACCTCTCTGCAGCCCCTCGGGGATCTCTGCTTGCTGACATGGCTTGCCTGTGTCTGTGGTCCATGCGGCCTCCCCCAGCTCCCCGTCTGTCCCCAGGACGGCTTGGTTCTGAATAAGTCCCCCGCGCCGCAGGAGGAGGCTAGCTGGGACTGGCCAGACGACAGGAAGGACCTCCCGTGGGGTGCCCAGTTTGAACTGCCGCTGATGCTGCTGGAGGAGGACAGGTACCCGGTTCTTCCCTCTCGCGACCCCGCATCACTGCGCCCTCGGGCCCGGCTGTGGAGTGTGGCGGGAGGGCTGGGGGCCGGCCCAGGATCGTGGCCCCGGCGTCGCCTCTCGTGGAGTGTGTCGCTATCCCTTCCTTGTAGGGTTAGGACGAGCGAGAGCGTCCTAGGAGGTGCTCACCTAGGTTGGGGAGTTTGGTGCTAGAAAGGCCGTTTTGACACGCGCTTTTTGCTCAACATCAGCCTCCTGGTGCTACCGCCAATGTTTCTATCCTCTCCTCTGTCGACTCGTTGCTTTGCTATCTTCTAGCACCCGAGACAGACTCGTAGACCGAGCACTCCCAGAGTTCCCTCATGTTAATGGTTAGCGTCTTGCCAGTGTGTGTCACGGGCCTTAGCCAGCTCGGGCTGCTTCACACAACGTCATGGATGGGGGGGTGCAGGCCACAGGGCCTTAGCCAGCTTGGACTGCTTCATGCAACGTCACGGACGGGGGGCACAGGCCACAGAGCCTTAGCCAGCTTAGACTGCTTCATGCAACGTCACGGACGGGGGGCACAGGCCACAGGGCCTTAGCCAGCTCGGACTGCTTCATGCAACGTCACGGACGGGGGGGCGCAGGCCACAGGGCATTTGCTTCCACAGTCCCGGAGGCTGGGTGTCCGAAATGCCAGGGCTGGCGGGTAGACTTCTGGTGAGGACCGTCTTCCTGGCTGCAGGTGGCCGCCCCCGTGCTGCGTGCTCACGTGGTGGAGGCCTCGCCCCCCTCTCGCAAGGGCACGGTCCCCTGCCATCTGGGTCCCACTCGGTGAGCCCGTTTAGCCGCTATCACCTCCCGACGACTGCACTCCAGGCGGTTGCACCAGGGGTCAAGGCTTCCACGTGGGAACCTGGGGAGGGCACATGCACTGTGGCACAGACGTTGTGACGTAGGTCATATGCTTTAAATCTGGGGCACCTCCCTCCATAACCACCATCCCCGGAATTACTGCTGCTTCCTACCTAGAGTTACATCTCTCCAGTTTTGCCCCAAATACCTTTGCAGCTGGTTTGTCTAAATCAGGAGCAGTGAAGGCCCAGACGCCGTGTTTGGGTCCAATGCCCAGGCTCAGGCTGTGCCCTTTGGGGTAGCGAAGTCACCAGGGCTCCAACCTTGGTGCGTGCGGGCCTATCTGTGTGTGTGTGCACACGGTGCATTTATACGCACGTGTGTATGCACGTGTGCACATACACATGGATGTGCTCGTTTGTGTATTTTTATGCGTGCAAGTGTGGGTGTGTGTGTGTATGTGTGAGTTTTATGTGGGTGCACGTGGGTGCACGTATGTTCGCATATGTGTGTGTGTGTGTGTGTGCATGTAAAAACAAAGTGCCCCATCCCTCGGTCAAGACTAGACACGTCTCCCACCTGCCCCTGGGCCCACACCCGCCCGAACCTGCTGCTCGGCCCCCTGATTAGGGAAGGCAGGTGTCGATCCCACCTTGAGACGGGGTTCACTGTAGATCGGTTGCAAAGGAAGCCTGGGGCCCCCCACCTCCCATCCTCAGCCTAGAGAGGAGGGGGCCGTGCCTCGCCTCGTGCAGGCCGTACCTGCAGCCACAGCCCGGACCGTGGCGAGACAGCAGGCCGAGCCATCTGCAGGCCGTGAGCTGGAACGCTGGCGTCATGCAGACGGCACGAAGGAGCTCTGTGTCCCTGCACACGGGTGGGGCTGGTGCCACCCGAGGCCTCTCCTATGGCGCCCCAGCCGGTTCCCATGGCAGTGGCTGAGGCCCAGCACCTGTGCCCTCCTCGGGTTGAGGCCCTGGGGCCCTGCCCGTGGGCAGCTGGCAGCCGGGCCCCCAAGCCAGACCGACCAGAGCTTGGTTCCTGGCTGTGCCGGTCACCCACACCATGGTACTGGGCACGTGATTGGCCACCCTGGGCCTCAGGTGCCCCGTCTCTACACGGGGCCAACAGTGACCTCCCCGCAGGGCTGCACGTGTCGGGCGTGGTGGGGACACGGCAGATAGAGCTGCCATTACAAGGAGGACCGAATGCCAGGGGGTGGGGGAAGGAGGCCTCTCACCTCAGTGGGGCTCCTGTACGGGAGCCGGGCTTCTCCCCGGGCTCTTACACTTTCCAGTTGCCGCTGGTCCGGACTCAACGCTTTCAGCTGTGAGTAACGGAATTCTCAGTGAGATTGGTCCAATGTAAACAGGTGTCTGTTGTCTGAGAGTCTGGAGGATGAGCGGACTCGGGGCCATTGTTTAAATGACTCGATGATGCCCACGTCCCTGGCACGTGAATGATGTCTCCCCTTGTGGTCAAAGAGGCTGCCACAGCTCCATAGATCACACCTTCATATAACCACACCTAAACACGGAAGGGAGAGAGGGCTGGCCTTATTTTTTATCTGGGAGAAAAGTCCCTTCGAGAACCTTCCCCAGTAGATGTCACTAAGTCCGTCAATCACCTGCTCTCTCCTGGGCCAGTTCCCTACAGAAAAGGGAAAGGAGGACCCTAACCGGCATGGAGCGGTCACGACCCATGTCTCCAGGCTGGACACATTGTCGCGTGGAGTAACACGGGGGCTTGTTGCACAAGCAGAGGGGTGGCTGTTGGGGAGGGGAGCAGAGTATCGGCCAAACCTCACCACATACTGACTGAGCGCTTGTGCAGGGCACTAAGAAGAGAACGACACAGACGTAGTCTCTATCCTACGAGGGGCAGGTGGGGAGGGGGTACAGGCTGCTCCCTGCCCCAAGGGACCTCTCATGGCCACGTGCCAAGTCTGGAGCTGGCGTAGGAAGCATTACTGCCCAAGTCAGGTGTGGCCTCGGCGACAGGGTCCCCGCTGCTCCCGGTCTCATTCCACAGGTGGAAGCAGGTTTGCAGGGCCCAGCGCCTTCCCCGAGGTTCACCGTGAGGAAGTGGGGGCGCAGGAGGGCAGGCCAAACGTTTGTCTCTGGTTTGGACTCTGGCCGCGGTGCTAGGCAGCCCTGTGCCCTACCGACAGCACCCAGAGGCCTCGCTGGCTCACGTGGTGCTTAAACACCTTGTCATCCAGCTAGCGGTCTACCCAGTGGCTCGAGTTATCGGTGTCCCGGTTTCACCGATGAGACAGCAGAGGTCAGGAGCCCAAGGCCACTCGCCAGGGAGCCTGGGCTTGATGCGTGATGCTCTGTTCTTACAGTCACGGGTGACCTGACCTGACGGAAGGTGAGGAAACCCTGTTCTTTCACAGTAGACACGGTAGGACCGGGGAAAGTTCTGGCTGGAAGTTGTCAGAGGTCCCTTCTCCTTCCAACAGCCAAAGTTTTCCACACAAGGTCTTGGGCAAACTCCTGTGTCTCTGTCCCACCCTCCTCTCCTTGCTGGGCCTCGGATGTGCCGAGCTGGCCCCTGCCCCAGGGCCTTGGCCCATGCTGTTCCCCCTGTTCCTCCTACCTGGCAAGGTCTTCTGCCAGAGCTCGGCACAGCTCTTTCATTGCCATTCTTTGGGCCTGAGCTTAGATGTTTCCTCCTGTTCCATTTCTACCGCAGCGGATCTAACGCCAGCTGGGTGTGCCGCAGTTCAGTTCTGGCACGATCACGCCGAGTTGGCGTCAGACCCCACCAGTTAGGGCCTCCGTCCCCCACAAGATTGTCCCCGTGTCAGAAGCCAGCTGCAGCGGAGTCCCCGGGCCACGTGCGCTTCTGTCCAGCTGACCACAACTTCGGGGGGTCCTGTGGCCCCCCCCCAGGTTCTGCAAGGACCCAGAGCCCAGACTCCCGGCGTGGCCCCTGAATGCAGCAGTGTGCAGATGCCGCTTGCCCTGGCCTGACGTGGGCCGCGGCGTCCTGGGGTTCAGTCTCCGCTCTCCTCGGCTGGAGGCAGGGCCGAGGGGCCCTGGCAGCTGGCTCAGCTTCCGCTTCTGTGTGTCCCCCACAGTGGTGGCTACACGTCGTCGCAAGCCACGCCATCGAAAACGCTGGGAAAGCAGGATTCCCTTCTCCCTCTGCCATCCCTCCGCATCCTGCTAACGCCTCCGGCTCATGAGGTTGGTGTGCGGCCCTAACCAGGGCCCGGGCTCCAGGGAGGCCTCTCCTGCCCCCGCAGAGCTGGGGGGTGTGGGGGGGCACAGCTATCAGGAATCTCTTTGGCAGATGGGGGGGGGGGCTTGGGGGAAGGGAAAGGCTGTGAATATTCACACCTTAGTAGTTTGGGGCCTTTCCTGTGAACCGTCTTTAAGAGGCCGCTAGTCTCATCATGATTACTGGTAATAGTGTGAGTGGTCATACTCTGGGTCACTGTCCCCGGGGGAGGACAGGATGCCCCTGCCCCAGGGGGAGCCCTCCGCCCTGGCTGGAGTGCTGGGAAGTTCAGGTCCCCAGGAAAAGCCCCACCCGTGACTGTGGGTGGTACGTAAGTACCTGGGGCCCCTTGGCCCCTGGGTGTGGTGACCCACTCCCCCAGGGTGTCCGGGCCCAGGGACTGGCTTCATCCACCTTCCTGGACCCTCCTCCCATGGCCAGAAACCTTTCCCCCCATACCACTTGCCTCCAATCACAGACTCTGAGTCTGCTTCTGGGGGTCCAATGTGGGGCAGGCCAACAGGGTGGCCCAGTGACGTCTGACCGTCGCTGATGCTGGTTTCCTGCGGCAGGCAGGCCCCCTGAGCGTGAAGAATTTGGTCTCCAAGCTGGGCGCCCCCACTGGCCTGGACCTGGGTGCCTCGCGGATGGCAGCGGAGGCCGGCGGCCCGGCCCTGAGCGCTCAGACCCTCAAGGAGATGGCCATGAGCACCAAGAGCATCGCTCTCATCGCGGCCACCCGGCGCTCCAAGGCGCAGGACCGCGAGGGTGGCAGCGGCCGCTCCTCCCTCCACCTTCCAGAGGACATGGCCCCGGACTCCAGGGACCCGAGCCCAGCAGACAGGAGGTGGCCCCACGCCAGCCCGGGCCGGGACCGTTCTGCGGAGAAGGCCAGGGGGAAGCTGTCACCCTCCCTCACCTGGAGCATGCAGACGGTGGGTGCACGCTGGCTGGCTCCCGGGGTCCCGGGGTCCAGCTGGGACAGCAGAGCGGGAGCGTCATGGTGGACGGAGGAGGGCCCCCGGTGCAGAGGAGGCAGAGGGAGACCCCCCACGCCCCCACCACCCTTCCTCATCAGAAGCCGCGTGCGTGTCTTCCCTGGGTACCGCCATCTGATCTCGGGTCCTTCCTTAACGTCACTTCATGAACTCTCAAGTGCCTTCACGGTATTTGCATTTTCACCTTAAGAGGGTACCTTGCTTGGTTCTAACACGTCCACTAAACGGTAACAGGGTCGCGAAGCACTGTCCACCGTGAGGCGTCCCTCTCCTGCCGGAGCCCGGCACCAGGCCTGGGAGCATGGCCCTCCTCCGACACCTGCGGGGGGATGAACTCCTTATGCAGCCCCATTTCGTGGACACTTAGGTTGTCTGCTCCCTGTTGCGTGGCCACGTGGTTGTCTTTCGTTTCTGGTCACTACCCATGATGCTTTGCTGTCCCTCTGTGGGTAGTGCTGTTCATTCCGTTACCTTCTTGGGGTACTGGGAAGTGTTGACCTGTGGAAAGCCTCAGCCCCACGTAGGCAAAATCCAGCACTCAGTAGAGTGCCACACCGACCATGCGCCGACCGCTCACTGACCACACTGACCGCCCACTGACCACACTGGTCACTCGCTGGTCACACCAACCACACTGACCACACCGGCCGCTCACTGACCACACCGACCACTCACTGACCACACTGACCACACCACACCGACCACACTGACCACCCACTGACCACACTGACCACACCGGCCGCTCACTGACCACACTGGCCGTTCACTGACCACGCTGATCACTCACTGACCACACTGACCACTCGCTGACCACACCAGCCGCTCACTGACCACACTGACTGCTCGCTGACCACACTGACCACACCGACTGCCCACTGACCACACTGATCACTCACTGACCACACCGGCCGCTCACTGACCACACCGACCACTCACTGACCACACTGACCACACCACACCGACCACACTGACCACCCACTGACCACACTGACCACACTGGCCGCTCACTGACCACGCTGATCACTCACTGACCACACTGACCACTCACTGACCACACTGACCACTCGCTGACCACACCAGCCGCTCACTGACCACACTGACTGCTCGCTGACCACACTGACCACACTGGTCGCTCACTGACCACACTGACCGCTCAAGGACCACACCGACCGCTCACTGACCACGCTGATCACTCACTGACCACACTAACCGCTCACTGACCACACTGATCACTTGCTGACCACACTGACCACACCGACTGCTCACTGACCACACTGACCGCTTGTTGACCACACTGGCCACACCGACTGCCCACTGACCACACTGGCTGCTCACTGACCATACTGACCACACCAACTGCCCACTGACCACATCGGCCGCTCACTGACCACGCTGATCACTCACTGACCACACTGACCACTCGCTGACCACACTGACCACTCACTGACCACACCAGCCACACTGACCACCCACTGACCACACTGATCAGTCACTGACCACACTCGTCGCTCACTGACCACTCACTGACCACACTGACCACACCGACTGCCACTGACCACACCGGCCGCTCACTGACCACGCTGATCACTCACTGACCACACTGACCACTCGCTGACCACACCAGCCACACTGACCGCCCACTGATCAGTCACCACACTGACCGCTCGCTGACCACACTGACCACACCGACCACACTGACCACACCGACCACACTGACCACACTGGTCGCTCACTGACCACACTGACCGCTCACGGACCACACCGACTGCTCACTGACCACGCTGATCACTCACTGACCACACCAACCGCTCACTGACCACACCGGCCACTCACTGACCACACTGACCGCTCGCTGACCACACTGACCACACCGACCACACTGACCACACTGGTCGCTCACTGACCACACTGACCGCTCACGGACCACACCGACCGCTCACTGACCACGCTGATCACTCACTGACCACACCAACCGCTCACTGACCACACCGGCCGCTCACTGACAACACTGACCGCTCACTGACCACGCCGATCACTCACTGACCACACTGATCACTCACTGACCACAGTGCCGTGAAGTTCTTTTGCAGGGGGGAGAGGGTGTATTTGGCACAGGTTCCAGCCTGTATGGAAATGGTGTTCCCTTCACGGGGTTTCTTTCTCACCACACTTGGTCACATAAACTGGAGGAAGTGAGCAGGCCTCTCTCCGGGCAGGCTAGTGAGCAGCTGGGGGCCTGGCAGATCTCCTTCCGCCTCTGCCAGCCACAGTGGGCGTTTGCTGATTGCACTGAAGCCACTCTGGCGATAGCTCAGTAGGATTAAGGGCAGGACAGCAGCAGGGGGCGGAAGGTGAGTGTATCAGTCAGGGTTCTCCAGACAAACAGAACCAATAGAATGTGTGTGCATGCAACACAGGCGGACACACACACGCACACTCGTATGCGCGCACACGCACACACACACACACGGGTTTATTACAGTTGGCTCACATAATTTATGGAGGCTGACAAATCCCAGAGCCATGGTTGGCAATTTGGAGACCAGCTCACATCCAAAGGCAGGAAAAAACCCAAAGTCCCAGTTCAAGGGTATCAGGCATAAGGAGTCTCTCTTACTCACAGGAAAGGCAGACTTTCTCTTCTAACCAGGACTTTGACTGATTGGATGAGACCTACCCATACCGTAGAGGACAATCTGCTTACTCGGTCTGTTTTTTTAAAAAACTTTTTTTTGTTTTTTCAATGTTTATTTATTTTTGAGTGAGAGAGAGACAGAGCGTGAGCAGGGGAGAGGCAGAGAGAGAGGGAGACACAGAATCCGAAGCAGGCTCCAGGCTCTGAGCTGTCAGCACAGAGCCTGATGTGGGGCTTGGACCCACAAACTGCAAGATCATGACCTGAGCCGAAGTCGGACGCTTAACCGAGTGAGCCACCCAGGCACCCCACTCAGTCTATTTAAATGCTGACCATTTAAACCCCTTCCATTTGTGGGGTGGGGCACTGAGAGGAGAAAGTGGTGTGTGGGGGGGCAAACAGCAGCCAGGAAAGCATCATTCATTCCTTCACTCCTTCATTCCTTCATTCCTCTTGGGGCTGGAGGAGAGGGTTAGCAGTGATTCTGCTCACGTTCACTGAGGTGGACGTGTGCCTACAGCGAGCCACCCAGCAGGGGTTTCATCTGTCCATGGCTTCAGCTCCAAGTGACCTTGAGGTGTCACTCCCTCCCCACCCGCACCCCACACCCTGCCCTGCTGTGCGACTGTCCCTGCAGGTGACGGAGAACCCTCAACCCCCCTCCGTGGAGCACGTGGCCAAGAGCCAGCCACCGCCTGCACCCCTGCCGCTAATGAAGTCGTCCGGAAAGAGCTTCCTCCCTGCCGTCTCCACGGCCTCCAAGATAAAGCCCAGCCCCAGTCTCCATGCAGGTACAGAATCCGAAACGGAAACTACCACCCTGGGGTTTTGTGTGCATCTCAAGACTCTGCCCCTCCCGTCAAGCGTGCGTCTTGAGAAAGCATGACGGTCTGGGCTGTCGTCAGTTGTGTGCTCCTGGGTGCAAGTTTCAGGTTTTCAGGGCGGTGAGTGGGTGGGCCAGGGCCACTGGCTTCGTGGAAAGAAACACTCGCAGAGGCATTCAGTAGGCATTCAGCTTTGCTTCTGCCCGTCTGATGCTCCAGCAGAGTTTAAAACGATGATTAAAACTACGGCCTGCTACCGCCACTCAGTCTGTCTCTGTACGGGTTTGAATTGCAGCTCCCGTGGCTGTGGTCGCAACACGAGTGAGACACGCTCACGGTGAGAAGTTTGGGATACAGATAGGATTGCCAGTGAGAGAGGAGCCGGGTGGCGCGGGCCCCGTCCAGAGGGGGTCTCCCAGTGGTGTGGCCCCGTGCCCCTATGCTACCGGTGTGTGCGCAGCTACAGCTGTGAGCGCATAAGAAACGACGACCGTCCCCACCTTACAGATGAGGAAACTGAGGCACAGAGGTGCAGGAACTCGCCCGAGGTCACACGGCTGGGAGTGGTGGGCCGGACCCCAGCTCCTAACCACACCCTAGGCCTTCTAGCTGAGTATTCTTTGCGGGGCGAAGCCCGAGTGTGTTCCAGGGCCTTTGCAGTAGAAGCAGTGTGCACAGCTACGCTCTGGCTGGCTGGTGGGTGTGCACGTTGGCCCCACCCGATTCGTAGCAACGCTCTCCAGCTTTTCAGAAATCTCCAATCTGGAGGACACAGTTCACATTCCCCTGTGATTCCTCGCTTGCGCTCCTGCATGTGCTGGCAACCGCGTGGACCTGCGATAACACTTAAAAAAAACACTTAAAAAAGTGTTCTTTACCCATATGGGATTTGCCGCTTTCACAAGCTTTTACTCCGTTATCTTCCTGTCTACACGCTCGTCAAAGAAGAACACAATCCCAGAGAATACAGCAGCATCAGGCACGGGAACCTTGAAATGTAGGGCTGGGCACGCGCCCTCCGCTGTCCTCCCAGCGGGCGGCAGGCGCCCTGGACACCGGTCCCCAGGTCCTCACTTGGGGGAGGCGCCGTGATGGCACCTGTCTGGGGAGTAACAGGCGTGGGGGCGCCGGGTGGCTCGGGGGGAGGCCTCGCCGTCACGGCTTAGCCAGGAGTGTCACAGCTCCTGTGACGGCTGCCCGTCCCCTGGAGATAAGCCCCTCGGAATGTGTCTGTCCAGATGACTTAAAAAGGAGTTTGCTTCCACACCGCTTTGTCATGACCTTGCTAACGCATGCAGAGGTAGGGACAGGAGCATGTTAACGGCATGGCCCGCACAGCGCTCCGCCCTCTGCTGATTCTGTCTCTGCGCTCTGTCTACACGTTTCCATCCTTCCGTTTGTTATCTGCTTTCCTGGAGAGGGTTCGATAAAGTCTCCAATCATGTCCTTTCACCCATGACTCTTTCAAGAGCTTTCTCTCTGTGATGACAGAGTGTTTATGCACATCACAGCCAGAGAAGTTCAGTGTGGTTCCCTAGAACCGTCTGATGCCCAGGCTGTGTACAAAAGAAAGCAGCCTTTTTCAAACAGGAGTGAGTGCACTGTACCTGGCCCTCTTGGTTGGTGAGAAGGGGGCACAGCCCAAGCCTCCACATCACGGGGAGGTGCTGAGCCCTGTTTTGTGGGCCCCCAGCCAAAGGCTGGAACCTCTCCTCTCAGCTGTGTTTATAGGAGCCCCGTGGGGCACAGACGGTCTCCTGTCTCCATCGTGGGTCCCTGTTGCGGGCAAGTTAGAGCCCGTTAGCATCAATGGTCCTTCCAGACCTTCAGATGGGTAAATTGAGTGGAAGTGACATCTCCAGGGCCATGCGGCCGGGGCCGGCACCCCCATGCCCCTCCCGCTGTGCCCAGCTGCCTCTGCCCGGAGAAGGAACACACTTGTCCTTGGCAGGGGTACACGGAGGCCCCGCAGGTAGCTGGGGTAGACTAGGTGCCCAATTTCTCCGGTGGGGGCTGTGCGGGTCTGGGGACAGAGCCTGAGGATCACCACCTGTGGTGTTTGCACAGGCCCAGGCTCCCCTGGGCACCTCCCTTGGGCCCAGAGACCCCCACACTATTTGTTTGTTTGTTTTTAAACAAACTGAGAGCATGAGTGAGGGAGGGGCAGAGAGAGAGAGGGAGACACAGAATCCGAAGCAGCTCCAGGCCCCGAGCTGTCGGCACAGAGCCCGACGCGGGGCTCGAACCCACAGACCACGAGCTCATGACCCGAGCTGAAGTCGGACGCCCAACCGATGGAGCCGCCCAGGCGCCCCAGACCCCCACACTTCATGTTATTGCTGGCTCACGGTTTAGGGCACTGGGGTTGCTGGCCCTGTACCCGTGGCTGATGCCTGGCTGTATCGCGTCTGGATGTGCAGTCATGAGCCACACCCCGTGGGCGTCTGAGGGAGGGAAGAACGGAGAACACTGAGCGGACAGCGGATGGAAGCCAGGAAGGAGTGGACGTGTTGCCTCATTTATCACTCCCGGCAACCCTGTCAAATAGGTTCCTCGCCACAGAGTGATAACGCAGGGGCAGAGCTCACCCCGGCCGTGTCATGCCTGCGGCTGGCGGCCCGGGCCCGAGCCTGTTCCCATCCCCATCCTGGGCCGGCAGCAAGGGAGCTCTTCCCTGGAGCTGTGTGCCAGCCTGTCCAGGGAGCGTGAGACCTGCCCCACAACCTTCCTAAATAGTGGCTGGACTCCTGTAAATGAGGAGCTCTTCCCCCTGAATAGGATCCACTGGACTCAGATCTGGAGCAGCTCCGGGCGTCCCCACCTGCGGGCGGGGACGCCTGGCAGGTCCCAGGCCACGCGGAGCCCTGCGCCTGGAGTTGCCTGGTGGGCCACACCATCGCACAAGCGCAGCTTCTCCAGGAGAGGAAGGGCTGGAGACAGATGGCTCCCCCCGCCCCGCCTGCAGAGCCTGACTCGGTGGCTGTCGACTTTTCTCAGCGAGGCCCTCCCTGCCTGTGCCGTTTCAGACCGCGACCCCAGTCCGTGTCCCCGCCCGAGGGGCTGTGTATTGAACAATCTTGAATGATCTTGTCTATCGTCTTCCTCGCCCCGCAGTCCCTAGGTTCCCTCAGTGCAGGGATGCTAGTCTCTGTGTACTCAGTAAACATAGCAGGTGCGCAGTAGGGAACAGACGGACAGACGGCCTCCCTGAGGCCAAGGGTTCGGTCTCCGTCGACTGCCGGGCTTGCTGGGTCTCCGGCCTCCTGCTCTCGCCGGGTTCCCTGACGAGCCGTGCCCACCCCACCGTGCCGATCCTGGAGCGTTCTTCACGTCCAACCCACGTTCTTTTAAAATTGCAGTCAAATTCACACGACAAAACTCAGCATTTTCAAGTGTGCAACACTGTGCCATTGGGTACACTGAGTGTTGTGCATCCACACTGCTGTGTGGTTCCAGAACATGTCATTTCCCCTAAAGGAGGTGCTGAGCCCCGGGCCTTGTCCCCCAGCGGGTCTCTGCCCTTTCTTACAGACGGACTCAGGGCGTGTGCCTGTGGGTCCCCGCCGTGGCTTGGGACAGGACAGCATGCTCTATTATGCCGGGTACAGTCCGCCACTCTCAGGCCACCTTCTGTGGCTCACTCGCTGGTGAACGGGCACGTGTGTGGCCACCACGAGTGGTGCTGCTGTGAACATCTGTGTGCAGGTGTTCGTTTAAGCCTCTGTTTGCGGTTCTCTGGGGTCGTAAAACCTAGGAGCGGATCTGCGGAAAACAAGGCAATCCTGTGTTTAACTTCCTGGGAAATCATCGTCCCATCTTCCCTCACGGCCGCACCGTTGCAGGTGGCCACCGTCAGTCTCCGTCCGCTCCCGTGGGCTCAGTCCAGTGACCTCTGCTGTGAAAGACTTCTTGACGCCCTGTCCCTTCCCCAGCGGGCTGAGCACCATGTCAGGAGCACTGGGGGCCGTGGGGGAGGGGGACGACAGCCGGAGAATACATGGTAGACACGTCAGTGTAAGACGGGTCGGGTGGAGGCAGAGACGGGAAGAGAGTAAAGCTGGTGAACAGGGCAAGCACAGCGCGGTGATGTGAGCTCAGGCCGTGGCGGGGGCTCTGCACGTGGGCGCCCCACCACATCTGGGGGGGACACCCCTTGCCTGCCTGCTTCCTCGCCTGTCTGAGGAGCTCTGCTCTGCCAACCCGGGAGACCCTCCGCATTGCGGGGTCACGGCTGGCTCAGAGCAAACGGGGAGGAAAAGGAGAGGAGAGCATGGTTGCTGGGGAAGGAAAGGAATCAGAGCCGGAAGAAAGAACATTCTGGAAAGGACGGAGCTTGGGTATCGATGAGAAACAAACGAGGTACCCTCAGTACTCAGTCCGCTGCGCCCATCACTGGGCCTTTATTTTCATGGACCGGGATTCATGGGGCGGTCCCTAAAATCACGTCCTTTCCTCTTTCATTCACCGTTTAGATGAGAAGGTGCTGCGGATGCCTGAGGTCACCTTCACCCTCCCCAGCGCCACGTGGCAGAGCAGCCCGGGCCCCCGCAGGACCCCGCTCGTGCCCCGGGACATCCGAGGTCAGTGCCTGCCCCGCCCCCGCCTGCGGATCGCCCTGTCCCTGCGCACGCGCACCCTGTGGCCACTCGCCACAGGCCCCTGCCACACGCTCAGCAGCCACGCTTGCCCGGTGGCTACTTAGTGGGACAGCCGGCACAGGCCTAGACCGTGAGCGAAACCACACCACCCTGGGGCTTTCATCCCAAAACTGCAGTGCTGTTTCGTTTAACTGATAGTGAAGCGAGACAACCTTCCAGGAAAGTTGGGCTCATTTTGTACACTCGCCCCCGGTATCGTGAGTGCGTTTTACCGTAACGTGGCCGGGCCTGGACATTAACCGCAAAACACGAGACACGGTTTTGCCAGCCTGCCCGTCCCCCCACCCCCACTTCCTCTGTTCCTGGGTCTTGAAGCCACGGATGCTGAATCTCGGAGACGAGTTGAGCCGCGTCAGCCTCCGCGTTCACGTAATCCTCAGCCCAACCCGCGAATGGCTTGTGTTGCCTGAACCCTTTCTGGGAACAGGAAAGTCTCTTTGGCCACGCTGACACCATTTTCTCACCGCCCCCCCCCCCACCCCCCGCCCCAAGCCAACGCACAGTCAAGTCCTAGGGAAGGCCACCAGGGGGAGAAGTGCTTCCTCGGGCCCAACTTTAGTCCCCCTACCTGGACCTTTAACCTGCTCCCTGCTGCCACTGTGTCCGAGCAGGTTAAGACCTTCCCATCATTATGCCCTTCTTTTCAAGGGCTCTCAGGGCATGTGTTTGCTGGCTGTGTCCTTGGGGTCAGAAGCTCCCAGACCAGAGCAGGCTGAGTAATGGCCAGTGGTACAGGCCAGTTTAAACGACGAGTCTTTAAACGGGAGGGGTGGGAGGCGTTCCCCGAGGGCTGTCCCATCCTAACTGCACGTGTCCCTTGCGGCGAGCAGGTAGCTCAGGGAGGTCCTGGCGACAGGCCTGCGTTACCAGAGCGTGTGGGGAGGTGGAGCCCCAGGTTAGGGAGGCACAGTCCCACGGGGCCCAGAAGGGGCCGGGCATGGGCGGAGCTGAAGGAGGGGGAGTGCCCGAGTGGGTCCCTGACCGAGGGTGGCCAGTGGGCGGGGCATCCGTACCGGCCAGGGACCCAGCCATCGGGACTCTGGCTTCGCTGGAGTCGGCCTTGACCACGGGCTAAAGTCTCCCCACCCCTCCAGGGTCTACAGAGAGTGGAAGCCGACGCCACAGCCCGGTGCCCCCCAGCACCCCTTGCAAGCACCGGGGCAGCACCAAGAGGCCAAGGAGGCCACAGTGAGGAGGTCAGCGGGCAGGCCCGGCACACGGGGGAAGGCCAGAGAGGCTGGCCCCAGACCCAGGGCTCTCTCTGCCTCAGAGGTGGATTCGAGAGACGAGGCCCCGGCAGGGACCAGCCAGCCCCAGCGTCCCTCAGCCCTTTGCAATCGGCGGGTGCCTCACCAGCCACCTTCGGAGGAAGGGCCACTGGTGGAACTTCGGAACCCTTCTCGAGGACACCGCGTGGGGAGCCTCAGGCATCTTTTGGGTCATTCCCAGTTGCGGGTGCTTTTCCCAGGATCGTTCCACCCCACAGTTTCTGCCCTGGGAGAATGCTTTCGCTCTTCACCTGATTGGGTGAGGCCCACCCACGCTGTGGCGGGCCCTCTGCCGAACTCCTTACTGATGTAAATGCTAATCTCACCTGAAAAACACCTTCACAGCACCGTGCGTGCTGGTGTTTGACCCATCACCTAGGTACTGTGGCTTGGGCAACTTGACGCACAGAATTAACCCTCACACCTCACGATTGGCCGGCAGGCAGGGTGACACTATCCCGTCCCCATGTATATGTAGGCTCCGGAATGAGCCAGCGTCGGGGAAGCACGAGAACATCCTGCATTCCCGTGACCCACCCGTCCCCTCACTGTGTTCTGATGTCCCTGTCCACACCCCATTGTGTGGAGGACACTGTGGTGGACGGCTGGGACGAGGCAGCTTTGCAGGGTACGTGGAAGCAGCCGCGTAAACTGGGGACGCAGAAACCAAGGTCCTAATTTTTTATCAAGACAGAAAGACAAGGTCACAGGGAGACTGAGCGCCGTCCGTGAGCTGCGTCGCCACCTTCCCTGGCTGTGCTTTTGGCACCTGCTGTGGTTTCCGGGCCCGTGCCCGCATCTCAGGCTCTCAGGGGCACCCCTGCAGGACGTGGGGACCAAAGCCCCCTCCCCCATGGTGGGAGCCACCCCCGGGTGAAGCAGCAGGCGGAGCCCGGGAGTCGGCCTGTCGCACATCAGGGGCGGGAGGTGTGGGTGGTGTTGTGGCCTCGTGGCCCGGGTGGGCAGCCGGGTGCCTCGGACTCACGTGTGTCCGGCATGTGCCGGACACCCCGTCAATGTGCCGGCTGCACGGCTGGACGCCACGGCCGGGCCCCCTCTTGGCGTAAGATCGCTGTCGGGGAGGACGTGCTAGGGGCTTTGTTGAAGCCGTGCTGTCCTTTCTGGGCCTTCTGGAGGACGGTGGGGAGGTCGGTCCCGTCTGTCTTGGGGAGCCGTGCTGCCTGCTCTGTGCAGACCTGCCGCGGGCACTGTCTGATGCCCGTGTCCCTCACCGGGGGAGAGGCTGAGCCTGGGGGGCAAGGAGACTTCTGTTCTCCTGCCTTGGTCCCAGATCCTGGGTAGGGCAGGAATTACTGGTTGTCCCCTGTATCTGCTCGCTTTCCGCCATGATAATAGAACCCCCAATTTTTAGCTAGTCACACGGCTCCCAAAATAAAGGACCGTATCTCCCAGCCTCCTTTGCAGCTGCCTGTGGCCATGTGACTAAGTTCTGACCGATGGCATATAAGCCAGAAGCAGCTGCTTCCAGGAGTCTCTAGCACAAAGGATAATTAGCATGCTCCTCGTGCCTCTTTTCTTCATTTCCTGGAATCCTACTACCTGAAATCTGAATGTGATGGCTGGAACCCCGGCCACCATTTTGAGGCCATGAGGACAAAGGCCATGCCTTGAGGAGGATGGAGTGGGAAGCTGGAAGGAGCCTTGGTGTACAAGGTGCAGGGATGCTTCTCAGCCTTGTTACATCCTATCCCCAGATTTTAATTTGAGAGAGAAATGAATGTCTATCTGAAGCCTCTGCGGTTTGGTACCCCTCATCTTAACTGATAGATGTGGGGGGGAGCCCAGGCAGTTGGCAAGTAGTGGCTGGAGAAGTCTCTGGTACTTTTGTGGAGTGACAGCAGGAAATTAGAAATGGCAGTATGGTGGGACAAGCTGTGGGGGTCAGATATGGCCCGCAAACTGATCCTTGGCTGGTGGGAGAGTACAGGAGAAACTCCCAATCTTTTTATACCCTGTCTTGAGCTGGGTGAAAAAGTTGTCCACAAGGATCTCTGGTGGATCTCGGGGGTGGGGTGCTTTGCAAGGAGGCTCTGGACTGACCCATGCACCTGAGAGAGGGCTGAGGACACACTTACATCTGGGAGGGGGGCGGTCCCAGCCTCATGGGGGGTATATTAGGGGTCTCCAGCAAAACAGAACCACTGGGATGTGTGTGTGTGTGTGTGTGTGTGTGTGTGTGTGAATATTTAGGGAACTGGCTCATCCGATCAGGAAGGCTGGCAAGTCCAGAATCTGTGGGCTGGGCCAGCAGGCAGGAGAGCCAGGGAGGGGCCTGGGTGCAGAAGTCCCTCTTGCTCAGGGAAGGTCAGCCTTTTGTTTTATTCGGGCCTTCAGAGGATTGGATGAAGCCGCCCCACATTATGAAGGGTCATCTCTTGACTCAGTGTCTACTGATTTAAATGTTAATCTCACCCCAAAACACCGCCACAGAAACATCCAGAATAATGTGTGACTGCATATCTGGGCGCCGTGGCCCAGCCAGGTAGACACATAGCATCAGTGATCCCAGGGGGCATACCCAAGGGCTGGAGAGCCCAACACAGGACCAGGAAGACCCGAGGTGGAGAGGTTCACGCCCCCTCTGTGCCAGCCACCATGACACGGAGCTCGGGATCGACCCAGGTGGCTGGAACTGGGGGAGGACCTTGAATTTGACCCCGTTTGAACCCAGAATGACTGAGGAAAATTACACAGGCATCTGAGTAGTACACAAGGGTCCTCTTTGGGCGCGTCCGAGGTCACGCGACTGTGGAATTTGCACCTGTGACCTGAAGACCACACTGGGATCTCACCGCTTAAAAAAGAGAAACCTGTATAAAACGCGCGATAGAAACATCCTCCCCAACCTCGTGCCACCTCGGAGGTAAGTCCTCTTTAATGATTGGGTGCGTGCTCTTCCCGGTTTCCCCACAAAATAACCCAAATTAAAAAGCGTCTTGGCTTACTTGACTTACAAGACGAGGGCACGGGCGGCTTCCTTGGGAGGTGACACCACGGGGTGGGGAAGGCGGGCCACCATGGGAGAGCACCACCGTGGCGCAGCTGCAGGCAGCGGGAAGGAGAGTCTGCTGGGACCCTGGAATCAACCCCCCAGGGCCCGTGGGGGGGTCCTGGGGGCACCGGCCCTGCGTTAGGCTGTGTTTGCAAGCAGGCCAAGCCTCCTGGCCTGTCCCCAGCAGAGGAGGAGCCCCAGGGAAGGGAATGGAAATTCTGTTGCGGAACTCAGACCAAAGTGCATTTCAGCCCCCGTGGATCTGTCCACAGGCTGTGGCTGAGCCGGGCCTGGGGGCCACAGGCATCTGGGACAAAGCCATCCTTCACACACACTCAGGTATGCACATGTGTGTGCACACATACCCAGTTGTGCACACACCCACACACACCTGCACACCGCTCGCTCACCTCCCTGCTGTCGCCCACGCTGTCCTCAGTATTGGAACCTTTCTGCTTCTGGTCCTCACCCAAGAGCCTCCTTTCCTTCCCTGAAGGGCCAGATACTCAGAGCGTCCTCTGTCCCCGCACCAACCCACCAGGTGACGACTGCCTTTCTGCACGTGTCCGCACTGCTGCCCCTTCGGCACCTGGGACCAGGCCCTGCCTGACAGGTCTGTGTCCTGCCTGGCCCAGAGCAGGTGCCTGGGGATGGCCGCGGAATGAGCGGACGAGTGATGGGCGGGTGCGGGCACTGTACTGGCGGCCGGAGGCGCGGAGCCGGGGCCCTGGCCTGCGGCATCCGTGTGCGGTGGGAGCCCGCGGGGTGCGCCGTGAGCCGTGCCGACATGCACACGCACACTGTGGCCAGCCGAGGGGACGCGGGCGCTGAAACTAACAGGATGTCAAACGAGGGTGCGGGAAGCTTCACCCAGCACCTAGCCTCACGGCAAGCCTCTGTCACCAGCCTGCGGCCCAGGGAGGTGTAGCACCGGCTTGATTACTCACCCTCGGTGGCCGAGCTGGGATTTGAGCCCAGGGTGTGCGGCCTCCTCCCTTGTCGCCCCCGGAAGCCAGGCGGGATATGCCGGGCAACAGGGAGTCACAGCATGTTCGTGAGCAGGGGACAAACCCGACTGTGTCTCACTGTTGCCTCGTGCCTGGTGCCTCGCAGCTGCTCGGCGAAGGTGGGCTGAAAGCTGATGGGTGAGCGATGAGAATGTTGGAGAAAGAGTCCTTCAATGTTACAAAACCTTGTGAGACTCTGGTCGATGTATATGTGTGTATCTGCACACTTACGTGTCTACACTCGCCTGTATGTGTTTCGTGGAACAACCTCGGAAGGAAACCCTGGAAACAGGTCACAGGGAGGGACTTGAGGGGGCAAGTAGGCAGGACACCCCTGTCCATTGTATACGTTTTCTACCTATTTGGATTTTTACCCCGTTCCTGCATGACAATGTGAAAAAAAAAAAAAAAAAAAAGGAATTATTTTAAACCCAGTGGTAGTTCCATTATACCCTGGTGTGGGCAGCTCTCTGTAATATACCAACTGAGAGAAAAAGGTTCAGAACAGTAAGTATAATATGCATTTATGTCTATTTGGCGACAATTATATAACGTATGCAAATGTGGTAGATGGGAATGATTCCTTGCAGAATTCCCAAGCCACAAAGACAAAACCCGGAGCTGTGTTTGCAAAGCCAGAGCCACTGGTCAGAGGCGTCACGGGGCTGGGAGGAAGTGCCGGGACTTACCCCTCGCAAAGGACTCTTTGTTCCACAGACAGATCCGCCCCAAGTTTCTGGGGCTGGTAAGTCCTCAGAGCCCCTGTCAGGGCCGCGCGTGCACCTGCGTGAGCGTGCGCTGCGTGAGGAGCAGGCCGGCCGGGGTCTGTTCCACGGGGCCCCCTCCCGGGAAGGGAGGGAGCTTGGGGCTGCCCGCGACTAAGCCGCCCTCCCTGGAAGGTTTGCTCTGAGGCCCAGAGGGTCAGCTTTCTCCTCTGCCTGCAGCTGGAGGTCCAGATCGTGCCGGGTACCAGGTGGGGAAGGGAGGAAAACTGGAATCCAGGGAGGGGGGGCATAGAGAGGGGCAGGACGGAGCCCCGGGCAGGCACGGATGCCCCAAGGTCCGGTGCAGACAGACCCCCCCCCCGCCCCGCCCCCAATGGATCAAATAGATGAAGGAATTAAGTCATTCAGGAAGTAGTTTACCCCCTGCCTAAACCCTTAGTGACTCCCGCTCACTCTCAAGACCAAGCCTCAGGACGTCGTCCTGGCCTCCATGAGGCTCCTCTCTCTCCAGCCCTGCCTGTCCCCCTGCTTACTCTTTGGACACTTGTGGATTTATCCAGCACCGACCACGTGGCAGGCACTAGATGCACAGGACGCAGCTGCCACTGGGCAGACACGTGCCGAGCCGACCCTCATGGAGCCCACGTTCTAAAGAAGGTGGGGGAGAGAATGAATGGTAAGCGCTCTGATGAAAACGAGCCGCAGGGGCCGAGTGCTGGGGGAGAGGCTGGTCAAGGAAGGCCTCCTGGAGGAGGTGCAGCCTAGGTGGAGAGCGGAGCACCGGGCAAAGGCCCTGGGGCAGACTGGTGCTGTTGGCTCTGATAAGGTAATTCTGTAAACATCAGAACCCCGAGCTGGACTTGGGAGGTGCTATGGCCTCAATGCTTGTGTCCCCCTAAAATTCATATTTTGAAATCCTGACCCCCAGCGATGATGGTATTGGGAGGTGGGGCCTCTGGGAGGTGCTTAGGTCACGAGGGAGGAGCCCTCAATGGTTAGGACCAGTGCCTTTACAGAAGAGGCTCCAGGGAGCTCCCCAGTCCTCTCCACCATGTGGGGACAAGACGAGAGGGCGCTGCCCGCGAACTGGGAAGAGGGCCTTCCCCAGAATGTGGCCACGTGGCACCTTGATTTTGGACGTCCAGCCTGCAGGACTGTGCGTAACACACGTCTGTTATTTATAAGCGCCCTGGTCTGCGGGATCGTGTTATAGGAGCCAGAATGGACTAAGCTAGGAAAGCAGCAAAGGAGGGCCCCGGGCAGAGATGTGAGCGTTCTGGCAACTCTAAGAGAACCAGCAGGTCCTGTCGAGGCCTGGAGCCTGACAGAGGGCACATGAAGACTTCTGAACGGCCCCGCCTGCCTGCAGCGTGGACGCTGCCCAGTGACTCGCCCGGGGTCCTGGCGTCTTGTATGGGGCAGAGGCTGGATCTGCCAACGAGGGGGCCTGGCTGGAAACAGCCCGTGCTCACTACTGTGTTGTTCCGAGGCTTTGTTGCGAGAGGAGAGGGATGTGGGGGAGCACGTCTCCGACCCGGAGACAGATGGGCAGGGAAGGAGAGCCCGTTGGGGAGCGTCCTGCAGAAGAGGGGCACACAGGCTGGGTGGCCCAGAGGAGCGAGCTGGGAGGTGTGCAAGCAGGGACCGGCCCCTCATACGGGTGGCGGAAGCCATGGGGTGGCAGGGCGTTTGACATCTCTCTGGCTTCCTCCTGAGAGCCGGTGGGCACTCACTCCCTGAGCTGGCTTGCCCTTTCTGATTTTGCACACATTAGCCTGTGTGGGGACCATGAGGGCTCGGGTACAACTCAGACGGGGACTTCCCTCCCTCCAGGGGTCCCCAGCCTTCCTGTCCACACCCCAGGGTAGCCCTTAGCAGGTGGAGTTGGGGGGCTGGGTTTCACCCTTCCAGTGCTCCTCAGACTCCGTGAGCTAGAACCAGGAGCCCCTTGCCTCGGCCCTCCAGGGTCCCCTTTCCTTCTCTGCCGCCTCTTGAATGAAATGTAGCCTCTGTGGCATCTGTCCCGTATTGGTGATCGCAGCGACCAGGAGGGTGAAGCTGAAGGCGGCAGAGAGGGTTTGCCAGGACCCGGTCTGGGGTGAGGTGCATCGGGCTTGGCAGACCCCTAGGGTGCTGGCAGGCTCTGACATCACTTTCCATGGTCCCGTCTCCAGCCAGCACCTCTTTCTCCAAGTTCAAGACGCAGGCATCCTCCTGTCTCCCCAACAGCTGTGCTGTGTGGCAGGTGTTTCTGGCTGTGCACGCTCAAAGCCAAGTTCACAGCATTTGTGCCCCCAGATGTTCTTCAGCATCTCCTACCTCTGGTGCAGCGCACCCTTGACTCCTCTGCCCCTCCCTCCATCAGCCAGTCCCAAGCCTACCCTCTTCCCCCAGCCTCTCTCCCACACCACCCTGCAGTCAGGACCCCGCAGAGCCTCCCGGCTGGTCTCCCTGCACACACCCTCTCTCTCATATGCATAGCCACTGCAGGAGGTGAGGGTTCTTGCTTCCAGCGTCATACCGGTAAGGCCACGGAGTCAGGGAGGTTGGAAGACCCACCGTGGTCACACAGGTGCTAGGAAACGGCCCCAGCATCCCAGTAAGATTGGCCCACACCACCCAGTAAGACACGGGAACTAAACAGTGCGATGAGACTGGGGTGGGGCTGAGGGCGCGTGCACGCAGGATGAACCAGGACTCCTGGGGCTGCTCTCAGATCTTGTGGCCTGCAAAGATACAGGTGGAATCTGTGACTCATGCCCCTGCTTTGTTTTATTTCCCCTCACTGGTGCTCACACCCATCCAGCACCCAGGAGCACTCAGAATCTCCCTGATGCCTCTATCACAGGCAGTTGACATTTCCTGGCCAAGCCACAGTTACTTTTCTCTTTTCTCTGTGGCCACGCTGGTTATGAAACCAGAAAGAGTTGCAGGCAGCATGGACGCTGGGAGAGCTAAGACGAAAACATGGACACCGAGCCTGGCTGTCAGCCTGGGGAGGCTGCTGCCTGTGCACGGGGGTCCGGGGTCCCCGAAGGTGGGCCATGGCCGATCAAGTTGCTGTGGAGACAGACAGACAGCTGGGGTCCAGCAGCCTGAAGGCAGCCAGGGCCTAGAAGAGGGGGAGATGAAGGTCCTCTCCAGGGCGGAGCCGGCCTGCTCACAGATCCCTCTGGGCTGGTGGGGGCTGGAGCGGAGGCCGTTGATGGTTCTGGAGCCGCCTTTGCTTCTGGTCCTGACTCTGCCTCTTACACCACTGTGTGTCTTTGGATAGTTGGTTCACTCCTCTGGGCCTCTGCCACCTCGTCTGGGAACAAGGAGAGAATGTGTGGCTATCTCAGCGAGGGCAGGTGCACAGCTAAGGGGAGAACTGGGCGGAGGGTTGGTTTTTTGTTTTTTTTTTTTTATGTTTTTTTAAATTTTTTTTTTTAATTTTTTTTAAACATTTATTTATTTTTGAGACAGAGAGAGATAGAGCATGAATGGGGGAGGGGCAGAGAGAGAAGGAGACACAGAATCGGAAGCAGGCTCCAGGCTCTGAGCCATCAGCCCAGAGCCCAACGCGGGGCTCAAACTCACGGACCGCGAGATCGTGACCTGAGCTGAAGTCAGACGCTCAATCGACTGAGCCACCCAGGCGCCCCTATGTTTTTTTTTTTTCTTTAATTGAGGTGAAACTGACATGAGATAAAAATCAACAAATTTAAAGGGAACACCTCAGTGGTATTTAGCACATTCATGGTGTTTTGCGACCATGAACTCTCGCTTGACCTCGCACATTTCACCTCAAAAGGGGACCTGGCGACATTATGGTCTTGCTCCCCCTCTCTCCTCCCCATCAAGGGAAGGGGTGGTCTCATCTCAGCCTGAGTCCTGGCACTCCCCACGTGGTCTTGGAGTTGTTCAAGTTCCCAGGAAGGCTTTGGTAGCGTGAGATTGTGGTTCCTGGGCACCTGAATGTCTAGGTAATTCAGACGAACCTTTTCCAAGCCCCCCAGATGCAGGCAACTCACAGGAAAACTCTTTAGAATTGCACCACACCTTATTCTGGTGAAAGGTCTGAGAAGTCTGGCTGTAATTAAACCTTTGAAATTTTATTTCCTGTCTCCTGCTCCTATCTGGCCGGGGAACACTTTTATCTCATCCAGGGGGGTACCCTACAGCCCTCTCTGCAGGCCACCATTTCAGGGCGTCGTTTGGGAATTGCTGGCCCGGAGGAAACATTCATTGAGCACCTCTGAATGCTTTCATTTAAATCTTCATTATGTACCCCTTCTTCCTAAGGAGGAAAATCTTGGCTGGGGAGAAAAGATTTAAAAGATCTTTTCATTTTGAAAAGATTTTCAAAATGAAGCTTCAACATATATAGGACAACATTTATCCTGTTGAATGCAGAGTTTTATGAATTTTGACCAACACAGTCCAGGAACCACCAGCACCACCATCAAGATAAAGAGCGGTTTCATCAGCCCTGAAACCTCCCTCTGCCCCTCCGTACTCAGCCCTTCCCCCAACCGCTCCCCCCGGGAAGCACCTGTCACTCTAGCTTTGCCTCGTCCAGAACGTCCTCTAAATGGAATCACGCAGGATACAGTCTTGAGGCTGGCTCAACGCGGAGCGCACCTCAGGTTCACCTGTGTTGCTACGCCAGTTGGTGTTCACTGCTGAGTTAGTGTCCCGATGTACAGACGTCCTACAGTCTATCTGTTCGTTTGCCAGTTGAAGGAGTTTTGGGTGCTTTCCAGTTTTTGGCAATTACGAATAAGCCACTAAAAATACTTGCATTCGGGCTTCTGTGCAAATGTCAGTCTCCATCTCTCTTAGGCGAATACCCGGGAGTGTGTTTGTTGGTTTGCTTGGTAGAGTTACAGTTAACTTTTTACAAACCCGCCAAACTGTTTTCCAAGGGGCTGTGCCACTTTGCATTCCTACCAGCAATGTAGGAGGGCTCCAGCCGCGCACTCTCTTCATCGGCACTAGGTTTTGCCAGTTTTTAAAAATTTACTTTAACCATTCTTATAAATATTTCAAGGGAAATAACATTGTAAAACAGTTCATTCTATAATTTTTCATAAATACCGTTATGGGCTTTAAAAGGACGTGTGGGAGTACTAAACCCCAGGACCTCAGATGTGACCTTATTTGAAGACAGGATCTTTGCAAAGGAAATCAAGTTAAAAGGAGGTCATGAGGGTGGCCCTCATGCAGTGTGGCTCCGCCCTTACAAAAGAGGAAATGTGGACACAGAGATGGAAGGAAGTAATGTGAACACACACACAGAAGACGGCCAGCAAGCCCACAAGCGAGGCCCCAGACGGAGTCGCCTCCCAGCCTTGAAGGAAGCAGCCCCTTGGCCTTCCAGCCTCCAGAGCTGAGAGAGATTGCATTTCTGTCGTTTATGCCTCGTGGCCTGTGGTACTCTGTTATGACAGGCTGAGCAAAATGATGCGCACACAAAACACAGGCGAAACACGTATCTTAAGCCTTGAATCCTGTTAGTAAAATGACCTATCCGTCACCTGTCACCAGCTTAAGAACTGGAATGTCACCACTGTCTTCCCAGCTCCCTGTGTGCCCCTGCCCCATGTGCACCTGCCCCAGCCATCCCACCCTGTGTGGACCTGCCCCGGCCATCCCTCCCTGTGTGCACCTGCCCCGAGTCATCCCTCCACGTGTGCACTTGCCCTGGCCATCCCTCCCCGTGTGCACCTGTCCTGGCCATCTCTCCTTGTGTGCACCTGCCCCGTGCCATCCCACCCTGTGTGCACTTGCCCTCTGCCGTCCTTCCCTGTGCCGGCACGGCCTGCCTGCTGAAGGGGACCTCTTTCCCAGGGAGTGGAGTGAAGGGGACTTAGGGAAAAGGAGACTGTGGAGAGAGACCACCAACTGCTTTGAGGTGTTAGCTGAGGAAGTGATAGCTGGAATGGGCAAAGGATACTGATTTTATTTTTGTGTCTATAATGGGAGAGGCCTGACCGCGGTTAATCTGATGCAAAGGAGCGGTTGGGGTCCTTGTTTGCTTGCTGTCTCCCCTGCTAAAAGCTCGGGGAGGGCAGGGCCCTTCTGTGTCTCAGGACCCAGCAGGTGGAGACTCCGTAGTGACCGACTGCTGGGCAAGAGGAGAGTGAAGACAGAGCCTCCCCTCGGAAGGCAGTCCGCTGTGAAACCATCACTGGTGGAAACGTCCTGTGGATGGTGGCGGAGGCTGCGGAATAGCGTGAACGTACTTCCCGCCGCTGATCTGTACACTTAAAAACGGCTAAGATGGTCAACCCTGTTACGTACATATTACCTCCGTTAAGGAAAAGCCACGGATACAAAGAGCAAGGATCGCGAGCGCTCGCTATGCAGTGGGCATCTCACGGGGCGCTTCGCACCTGCCTGCAAGGTGAAGTCACCACCCTCTCCGACAAACCTGGGGACAACCCAGGAGAGGCTCGGTCACTCGCCCAAGGCCCCGGGCCGGAGATGCTCTGCAGGCAGAGAAGGTCGCGAAGGAGCCGATAGACAGCGGGCGCCCCGTAAGCACAGGTTAGTGGCGCCGCGCGGGGCCCTCCCACCGCCCCCTGCGCACGCCGCGCGCCCACCCGCTGGAGGCGGGGCCAACGCTGCTGCTGCTGCCCGCAGAACGGGATTGGCTGCTGGGGAGGGGGGGCGGGCTCCCGGCGCCGGGGGGCGGGGCCGAGCTCGGGTTGTAAATACGGCGCCACACGGCACTGGTTGCGGAGGGCGGGGGCGGGGTGCGGAGAGCGCAGGCGCATTGAAGGCGTGCGCCCCTCGGCCTCCGTGGCCCCTCCGTGGGCCGCGACTTCTCGCGAGACGTGGAGCTGAAGGCGGGGCTCCGGGCTCCGGGGGGCGGGGCCGGCGGAGGGACAGCCTCGGGAGGGTCGCCTGGTGGTGAGGCGGCGGCGGCGACGCGAGGTGAGGTGAAGTGAGGTGAGCTGAGGCGCTCGAGGCGCGAGGCGGCGTGCGGGGCGCGGGCGGCGGGCGGGTTCTGGCTCCCTCCTTCAGCCCACCCGGTGGGTCCGCGGCCCCGGGCCGAGCCCCCGCGCCGGCCACTGTGTGACCTTGGCCCGGCTCGCAGCCTCTCTGAGCCCCAGGTTGCCCCGCGCTGCAGGGCGGCGGCGGGTGGGGTGCTCTGCAGGCGCGCTCCCGGTCCGCGCCCTCGGCGGTGCTCGCAGCCGGGCCTCACGCCGCAGTGCTCCGAGGGCCCTCGCAGGCTCCCTGCGCGCAGACCCCGGGCCAGCCGGAGCCCCCCCACCGCCGCGCCTACCGGGGACCGGGGGCTCCTCCCGCCGGTCTGCGCTGGGCAGCCCCGCCAGGGACCCCGGACCGGGCTGCGCTGGGCGCCCTCCCCCACCCCGGGGACCCCAGCTCGGCCTGCGCCGGACGCTCCCCCCTACTCCAGGGACCCCAGGCCGGCCTGCGCCGGGCGCCCTCCTCTCCCAGGGACCCCAGCTCGGCCTGCGCCGGGCGCCCCCACCCCCACCCCGGGGACCCCAGGCCGACCGCTGGGAGGTGGGGGGGGGGGGGCTTGGAGGCGGACCACTCCAGTGATCCCCTGCTCGGAAACAGCAGTTGTGCCTCTCCAGCGAAAGGAAGCCACGCACTGGCCGCTAACAGAGGGACTTGTATCTAAAGCTCGGGCTCCTGGCCGCCGGGACATCGCTGGCAGGCGGTTGGCTCCAGCCGAGGTTCCGTCTGGCGCGGAGCACAACAAGCCACAGTGTGTCCGCGATTTATTAAATTATTTACTTTATACTTGGACTCGGGAGAGACTCAGGAGGCCCGGCATGAATGGGGGTGTGCGCTGCACACGCATCTTTAAGGGTAGTGCCCCCCGAAGTGTGGGGTCCGGGCTGAGGGCCGCCTGGGAAGCGGCTCCGCGGGTCCTCGCCTGCCCCCACCCGCGGCCGCCCTGCAGCCCTTCTCCGTGAACATGTGGCGTGGGGAGTGTGAGTCAGGGCTGGTGTCCGGTGAAAAAGGAGGGGGGACACGGGGATGTTCGGGCATTTTGTAAAAATTGAGGTACAGTTGCACGTTGTGGAAGATCGGGGTGACGGAGAGTTGGTTTGATACACTTAGGTGCACCTGCCCCCCGCGGTAGTGATAGCCAGGCCTAGGACCCGACCCCGGAGAGCGTCTGCATGGAATTGCAAAGGTGTGTCGTTTCTGGCAAAGTAGTTGGTCCGACTTTGGGTTGGTATTTCCAGGCCCGCGGCACTGATCGCGGTCCCGATCCCGGTACCCGCCCTGGGCCCGCCTCATCATTTCAGCAGTCGTGCAGCCCCCGGTCATTTGCAAGATGCCACGTTGGGCTGGCTGCTGGCAGTTATGGTGACACTGATTATCGTACGGCGTGACCTCACAGTAGATAATCTAGGCAGTTCTTCGCAGAGCGTGAAGAAAGGGGGTCGGTGAGGTGTATTTTCTGGCCTTGGAGTTTTCCATGGTGGAGACGACATAACGGCTTCGGGGGCCTTGAAGGACGAGTGAAGGTTGGAGAGAACATTCCAGGTGGAGGCAGGAGGGTGTGTGGAGACAGGGAAGTGAATGGGGTACTTGGTGGGGGGGGGGCAGGAAGTCCCTGCATTCATTGTGAGAGGGGGATTGAGGAATGGGGTGGAAGCTAGGGCTGAAAAGAGGTTTCTTACCGAGGAGCCTTGAATGCCGATCTAGAGTTTGGGCTGTTACCCTGACCTTCGGTGAGGGGGGCGGGGCAGTCGGGGTTTTGGGTGATAGATCCGTGTTTCAGAAAGGCAGCACCAGCGATACCGTGGGAGGCAGGCAGGGGGAGGTGGAGACTGGCTGGGTACAGGTGTAGGGGGAATGACTTGAGGACAGAGGTCGCCAGAGTGGGGGGTGGTCACGAGACTGACACGGGAGAGCCCAGCGTGTGTGTGATGGCCTGTGCGGGGTGTGGGGAAGGGGAAAGGAAAAATGCCCCAGCAGCCAAGAGTTCTCACGTGGGTGCTTGAAGGACAGAGCTGGAGCGGGTGTGGAGGGGGCGTCACGGCACGTGAGACCTTTAGGCTCGCAGGATTCGTGGTGTTTGTGGGCCCTCCTGATGAGACATGCTCTTGGAGAGAGGGTGGGGAGCACTCGCCAGGAAGGGAAAGGTGGTGGAAAAAAGGCGTGTCACCACGGCTGATGGGTGATTCTGTTCTAGAAAGATCTGGAGGCTCAAGTGCCACTTGTGGAGGAGAATCTGCCGAATGAAACTGCTGAAGCAGATGCTGCTGGTTTATCATTTTAAGAAACCACGGCTTACCTCTTATCTTCCTTTCTTTAATTGTCTCTTTCTCATCAGAAACCAGCAGTTGGTTTCACACCTGCTCGGAGTGTCTGTGGCTGCAGCCGGGGCGGCCGCTTCTCCAGTCCCTTGCCAGTACATGTGCCCAGGGCCGGCTGACACAGCAACTCGGTGCTTCCCGCCGCTAACCGGGGTGGCGGTTTCTGTAACTGTTTAGAGAACTTTGTGGATATTTCAGAGAGGAACGGGAAATGCCCAGCAGAGTTGGGGGGCGGGGGGCGGGGGTGTGCCCTGCTATACACAGCACAAGAGGATGCAGCGGAGGGGGTCGGTGGCTCCCAGAATACTGCCGGCTGGGCCGTTCCCTTCGGGCAGGACAGTGGAAGGGTCTCTGGGGAGTGTGAGTAGCTCCAGAGAAAGGACCTAACAGTAGTGACGTCACAGGTTCCCCCCCTAATGAAGTTCATAATTGATCACGTTCCCCCACCGTGGTTCAAAGCTTCCAAGTTCTCTTGGTGCCCTACCTCTGGCATAGGAACATGCTTGCAGGCCACGGAGAGTGTGCGGGAAGGAGACCGGGAAAGCCGCCTGTCAGCGACGTGCACATGCAGATAAGAGACAGGAACAGGCTGCCCCATAAAAACAGGCGGGGGAAGCGCTCTAAGAACCAAGACGCGAAGTCTTGGATATAGAAAACAATGCGAGAAATGAAAGCTCAGTGCGTGCAAGATAAAGTTGAGGAACTGAGGCAGGTGAACAGAAAAGCAGAGGTGGGAAGCGGGAGCAAGGAAGAAGGTAAGGGATCCGATCAGGAGGCTGACGGCTGAATGATCCCCGTCAGTGAGAAAGAACAGAAAATAGGACGGGGCCGTCCACAGCACGACGCAGGAGAACGTCCTAGAACCAAAACTTTGTGTGGAAGGGGCATCCAGGTGGCCAGCCCTGGGGGTGGGCGGTGTGGGGGGGGAGGCAGGTATCCTTCACTCTCTTGTCTCTTCCCTTCCCTTCCCGGGGTGGGTCCTTGCATCACAGGGATCGGGTTTGCACAGTGAGGGTTGCCGCGTTTCCACAGTAACGAGTGAGAGTTTGGGAAACAAGGAAGGGATTTATTTGGAAACGCCTCCGAGGCTGTGGGTTTCAGAATTTGGGTAGTGAGAGCGTGGGTGGAGAGAGAGATGTGCACACCCACCCTGAGGCCCGCTGTTGTGAAATTTCAGGGCTCTGGGGCAGAGGACCTTGCTGGCTTCTAGAAAGAAGAGTAAACACAGGCCACCAAGAGGGCATCACACACGGAGCAGGGTGCTTGGGGGACCCGTCCGCAGCAACCTCAGAAGGTGGAAAGCAGGTGAGCATGGCTTTCAGAATTGCAAAGGAAAACATTTTCCACCTGGAACTCTGTACTCAGGCAAAGGAGGGTGGAATAAAGATGTTTTCAGACACGCCCCCGAAGTTTGCGTCCCTACTCTAAGGGAGTGACGGACAGGCCTGCTCTCCCACCATGAGGTGGTGAGTCTAGACAGAGCCTGAGGAGAGGGGGCTTTCCCGGAGGAGGTGGAGAGGCGGCAGGTGCGCAGAGCAGGCCTGACCCCGTCAGACGGCTCCCGGGAGAGGGTTTGGGGGGGCGGGGAGCAGGTGAAGTCCACAGGGCGCCTGATCCTCTACAACATCTGGAGAGGGGATGAAGACAGCTGGCAGGGCTGGGGCTGGATGAGTACAAGCAAATGGGAGCACAAGACTGTTACTAGTTCCAGGGAAAAGAAACCACTGTGCAGGGAAAGAAGAATAATTACGGTGAACTGCCAGGCTCAGCTGTGAACAGCCTTCGCTCAAGGATGATAATTTGCGTAAACACGGAATATTGCTCTCATTGAAATGCCGATGTGCCCGTCTGGGGAACGTGTGGGGATGAGCAGGGCCTGGCCCGGAGGGCCAGAGGGGGTGGGGGGGAGGCCGGGGAAACTACCCTCCCACCTGCCCGAGTAGGAAGCCAGTAGGTAAAGCTGATCCCCTTACGGCCCAGGAGGCTGTTATCCGGAGGCAGAGCTAACACCAAAGATTCAGCTGAAAAGAATGAGGGAGCCCGGTGGGGGCGGGTCACGCGGAAGGGCCAGGGGGCTGCCCTCTTCTGGAATCAGCTCCCCAGAACGGTTTCATCATTTAACATAAACGAGTGCAAGTAACGTTGATAAACATAGAGACAGTTGCACTAAGCTTCCGGCTCCAGTGGAAGAAGGGGCCCTGGTCCTGCCTGTGTTTTGTGCCCTTTTCCTTATCTGGGAAGAGTTTACTTGTTCTGATTTCCTTGTCATCATTGTCATTGTTCTCTGCATCCTGTCTCCTGGCTGTGGTCACATAGCAGTGTTGGCGCTTTTTTTTTTTTTTTAGCTATTTTGTTTTTCTTTTTAACTTTTCATAAGGGGTTTGAAAGCACATTCAAAAGCAGAAGGAGCCCCGTTATTTCGTTACCTGTCAGCCAGTGTCAGGAATGATAAAATCAGGGTCATTGTGTTCATCCGTTTTCTTCATTAGCGTGATGACTCTATTGAGTACCTACTGTATACGTGCCTCGAGTTTACGTTGTAGTGTAGACAGATGATGCAATGCACACATAAAGCGGAGAACGTGCCATATTGGAGGGAATGATACAAGCCACAGAGAGGAGGCAGGTCTGCAGGGTGGGAGCGACCCGGGAGGCCTCCCTGGTGAGGTGAGCTTTGAGCAGGAACCCGAAGCGCGTGCGGGGTGGAGCCCCTGGGTGCATCTAGGCAGGGCCGTGAGGGGGGCGACGGAAGGGCTGAGGGTGTGGGATCCCATCAGGTAGGGCCCGTAAGGACTGCAGTGGGAAGCCATCGGACTCCAGTGACCGGAGGGGTTTGAGCAGAGATGTGGTGTGGTCTGACTTGGGATAGGATGAGCCTGACTGCCACCTTGAAAGTGGGTGTGTGGCTCAAGAGCAGAGAGCGGGTTGGATGGAGACAGTTGGAGTGTTGCGGGTGAGAGCTGATGTTGGCTGCACCGGGGTTGGGGGAGGGGGGGCGGGGACGGGCGGTGGAAAGCCCAGAAGAGGTTAGAGTCTGCATGGGTTTCGGACGTAAAGCTCCAGGCAGGTTCTTAAACTAATTGTGGTGGAACTTACATCAGTATTTTCCCTTGAAATAATTTATTCGAATGAACTCTGAGAAATGAGAGCTTACCATTTGGGTTCCAGAGTCAAGTGCCATGCAGCAAAATTTTGGGTCTTGTGAGGAATACAGCAGGTATAAGAGATGATTCCTATCCTCTCAGAACTTGAAATCTAGCGTGGGAGTGTAGTACGCGTGCCCTGATACCCCGTCTTCTTGGAGATAGTTACCGGTGGGGCTCAGAGACCAGGGGTCGGGAGACCAGTGTGCGCCCATGGCCCTCTGCGTCCTGGGCTCAGCTCCGGGGTGGGGGTGGGGGGGCAGCTCAGGCTCGATTTTCATCCAGGTCTTCTGGGACGCACACCAGCCTTCCAGTCCATCACTGTGACCGTTTCTTCCTAATTTTATCTGAGCCGCTGTCAGAAGTAGTTCTCAGGGTGAACTGAACACCAGCGAAGTGATTCTACAAACAAATAACCCCTAGGGGTGCCTGGGTGGCATGGTCAGTTGGGTGACTTGATTTCGGCTCAGGTCATGACCTCACGGTTTGTGGGATCGAGGCCTGTGTCAGCACCGCACTGACGTTGTGCAGCCTGCTTGGGATTCTCTCTCTTTGCCCCTCCCTGGCTCTGGCTCGCTCTCTCAAAATAAATAAATAAACTAATAATAATAATCCCTGATGCTGGTGGCATCGGATGCACATCTGTTTTGCACCGGGGGCTTTAATCCAGCACAAGCATCACTTCCAATGCTAGATGATGCAGCTCAGAGAATAAATGTGGAGACCGCTGACGGAAGCTTTCCATATTTCTATAGGCTACAGTGATGGGTACCTTAATGATTTCTTTGCTTTTTACGTAGTATTTGTAAAGCTGGAAAAGGAGTGGGTAGTTTCTGGTATTTTTGCCAGTAGCATAATAAGTAAAACTGAACACATTCTTGGACCTTCTTTTTTTTTTGATGTTTATTTATTTTTGAGAGGGAGGGAGGGAGGGGCAGAGAGGGAGGAGGATAGAGGATCTAAGGCAGGCTCTCCGCTGACAGGAGAGAGCCCAGTGTGGGGCTCGAACTCATGAACTGTGAGATCATGACCTGAACTGGAGTCAGACGCTTAACTGCCTGAGCCGGCCGGGTGCCCCCATTCTTGGACTTCTTAATGAAGGTCATGTCGTTTGATTTGATGCTCAGAAGTTGGTTATTGGTACAAGAAGAAATTAAGGTAATAGAAATCTGAGTGTCCGCTAAAAACCAACCAATTCTGCATTAAATGTGCACTATAGAAACTGGCAGGGTGTGGTGGTTGGGAAGGTAGGCTCTGTTTTGTTTTGTTTAAAAAAAATTTTTTTTTAATGTTTATTTCTGAGACAGAGACAGAGCAGGAGTTGGGGAGGGGCAGAGAGAGGGAGACACAGAACCCGAAGCAGGCTCCAGGCTCTGAGGTGTCAGCACAGAGCCTGACGCGGGGCTTGAACTCACAAACCGTGGGACCATGACCTGAACCAAAGTCAGTCGCTCAACCGACTGAGCCACCCAGGCGCCCCTGTTTTGTTTTATTTTGAAGTTTATTTTTGTGAGAGAGAGAGTGTGCACACAAGTGAAGGAGGGGCAGAGAGAGAGAAGGAGAAAGAATCCCAAGCACTGTCAGCACAGAGCCCAGGATGGGGCGCAAACCCATGAACTGTGAGATCGTGACCTGAGCCAAAATCAAGAGTCAGATACTTAACCAACTGAGCCACCCTGGCGCCCCAGGAAGGTAGGCTCTTAACTCAGTTGCCTGGGTTCAAATGTCAGCTCTGAACAGGTGCCAGCTTTGTAGATTTGGGCAGATTGCCTCAATGTTCTGTCCTAGTTTAACCATAATCAGTGTGAGGATTAAATAAGTTAATGTATCTAAGAGTTTACAATAGCACTTTCGAAAACTTATTAGCTCTTGTAATTATAAAGTCAGTTGAAAGCATAGATACTTTCTTTGCTGATAACCAATTATGGGTAGAAAATATGAGTAATAAAAAATAAATAACATGGTATATTTATGGAATACAAATATTTGAGGGCCCGATAAAGATGGAAAAATAAATAAGTACGGTGGTATGGGCTGAAGGGGGTGGTTTAATAGTTTATAATATATTTAGCTCATGTTTTCATTTCCATAGTCTGGGTCACTCTGGTGAGCAAAATGGCCTTGGTGGGGGGGGGAGTCTTGTTTTATAGGCGAGAAATTGAAGCTCCGACTTGAGGTGATGTCCCAGGGCCACTCAGCAGAGACTGGCCTTGGCCTCCAGATTCCTCCCCATTTCCTCCTGATCTATAAATGTCTGTAGGACCTTGAGGCCGGTGTTTTCGTCCTGTGTTCCTGTCCTGTGAACTGAGAGCTAGTTCATGGTATTCACGTTAGAAAGTTTGAGCTTCTGGAGGTTGACTTAACAAGACTGCTAACGTCCTTTTTCTTGAAATCAGGTATATTGACGTATAATTTCCATGCAGTAAAATGCACAACTCTTTTTTTTACATTTATCTATTTTTGAGTGACAGAGCGTGAGCAGGGGAGGGGCAGAGAGAGAGACACAGAATCCGAAGCAGGCTCCAGGCTCCGAGCTGTCAGCACAGAGCCCGATGTGGGGCTCGAGCCCACGAACCGTGAGATCATGACCTGAGCCCAAGTCGGATGCTCAACCGACTGAGCCACCCAGGTGCCCCAAAATGCACACCTCTTAAGTGCACAGTTCAACAGATGCGGACAGATATGTCCACCTGTGGAGCTGCCGCTACGGTCAACACAATAGAACATTTCCATCCCCTGACGTTTCCTCCTGTTCCTTTGTACTGTGATTTCTGTCACTGTTTTCACCTTTCGGGAACTTCCTGTAAGTGGAATCATGTGGTATGTACTTGTGTCTGGGCTCTGCTGTTCAGCTTATTATCTGTGAGATTGACCCATGTTGTTGCGGGTACCGGTTCATGAGCCGGTGGTACGTTCTCTTCTGTGGCTGGGTGGTTTTCCACTGAATGAGTACACCACGATTTGTTTATTCTTTCATTCGTTGGTGGACCTCTGGGTTGTTTTCAGTTTGTAGCTGTTTTGAATAAAGCAGCAGTGAATATTCTTGGACACATCTTTGTGTGGACAATTATTTCATTCAGGGATCGGGTCTTTGGTGCTGTATCTGAAAGGCATCACCACACCCAAGGTCATGTAGGTCCTCTCCTATGACCTTCTCGGAGTTTTATAGTTTCGCGTTGTACATCTAGGTCTGTGATCCACGTGGAGTTAATTTTTGTGAAGGCAGTAAGGTCTGTGTCAGGATTCTTTCACGTACTCCTCTTTCCATGTGGGTGTCCACTCGTCCCAGTGCCATCTGTTGAAGAGGCGACTGTCTTTGTTCCATTGTGTTGCCTTTGCTACAGATAGGCTGACTGTATTTTTCGGAGTCAATTTCTGGGCTGTCTGTGCTTTTCCATTGATCTCTACTCGGCTCTATTGCCAATACCACATCCTCTTGATTAGTGTGGCTTTATGGTAAGTCTTGAGGTCCCGTATTCAGTCCTCCAACTTTGTTCTTCTTCAGTGTCGTGTTGCCTTTTCTGGGTCTTTTGCCTCTGTAGAAATTTTGGAAACAGCTTGTTGATAATAACAAAGTAACTTCCTGGGATTCTGATTGGGATTGCATTGAATCTGTAGGTTAAGTTGGAAAGAACTGATATCTTGACAAACATTTACTCTTTCTGTCCACACACATGGAATATCTCTCCATATGTTGAGTTCTTCTTTGATTTCATTCATCAGGGTTTTGTAGTTTTCCTCATACAGATCTTATACCTATTTTGTTAAGATTTATACCTAGATATTTTGGGGAGTTCTAATGTAGATAGAATTGTAGTTTTGGGTTTTTTTTTTAAGTTTATTTATTGATATTGAGACAGAGAACCACAAGAGAGAGAATCTGCACTGCCCGTACAGAGCCCGATGCGGGCCTCGAACTCTTGTACTGTGAGATTGTGACCTGACCCCAAGTCAAGAGCTGGATGCTTAACTGACTGAGCCACCCAGGCACCCCTAGAATTGTGTTTTTAGTTTCAAATTCCACTTGTTCATTGCTGATATGTGGGAAAGTAGTTGACTTCTGTATATTAACTTTGTATACAACCTTGCTGTAATCACTTGAGCCCTTAAAATTTTATTGGAAAAATCGTTGATAAGCTAAGATTTATATATCATATTTTTGATGATCAGTTTGATTGGTCTTTAAATAGAGTCCCTAAGCATTATTATAGCATATCTACTTTTATTGATGTTGTAGAACCTTCTAGGAACTGAAAAATCTGTTTGATTTTTTTTTTTAATACCAACTTTTCTAACTTTTAAAAAGTCTTAGCGTAAAAAAGGAATCTAGTCTGTATACCAAAAAAAGTTGATAACCGCCTTTACTCATAGCAGTCAAAAACAAGGAACTAACCCACAAGTCCGTTAGATAAATGGTCACGGGTGAACAGTGGTGTATCCACACAGTGGAACACTACTCAGCCAGGCAAAGAGAACTTCGTGCTGACACAGGCCACAACCTGGACACATCTCGAAGCGTCTTGCTGGGTGCAGAGCCTGTGTCCTCTGTGGTCTCATGTAGGTGACGGTCTGGGAAAGGTGAACCATAGGACAGAACACAGATTAGCGGCTGTCCGGAGGTGGGCACCGGGGAAGGAGGGAACTTTTGAGAGTGGAGGAGATTCTCTGCGTCTTAGTTGTGGTGTATCTTTGCTGAAACTCCTCACACTCTGCAGATAATTGCTGATGTAAGTCAGACCTCAGTAAACCTGAGTAGAAAGAGAAGAAAAAGGAGAGGCGCCAAACTGATTGAATCAGGAAAGACGGTCTCTTAAACGGTGCCAGAGCAACTGGGTATCCAGACGGGGGAAGTCCGTCTGCCCTCCCCCTGGAATACTCTATTGACTGGTGGCTGAACATCCCTTTCCACTGCGGCAAATACTTAGTATCTGTTTCTTTCACTTCTCGGTGATGTGATTGCTTCTTTTTGTAATGTGTGGTACACACACACACACACACACACACACACACACACACACATCCCTCCGGACTCGGCTCTCTGGAGAGCCCCAGCACGTTTCCTTGGCTTGTCACTTGCACTGGTGTGTGTGTGTGAAAGAGATGTATTTTTAGGAATTGGCTCACGTGATTCTGGAGGCTGAGAAGCTCAGGTCCAGCCGTCCTGATGGTGTGTTCCCGTCTGAGTCTGAAGGCCTGACCCCCAAGAGACAGCTGTCCCGGCTCAGGGATGGGCAGAGGGGAAATTCTCTCTTCCTTCACCACCTTGCTCTGTGCAGGCCTTCGGCACATTGGACAAGGCCCACCCCCCACTTTCCTTACTCTGTCTGTCGAGTCAAACAAGTGTCATTCTCCTCTGCAGACACCCTCACAGACACACTCGAGTGCTGCGTGACCAACCGTCTGGGCCGCCCGCAGCTCAACCAGGGTGACACAAAATTAACCAGCACACACCTGGCGACCTTTTCATACTGTGGGCATCGGTTCTGCTCTGGAAGTGTGGGCAGTGCCCCTACAAGGGTCCTCACGTGGGTGTGGCCGTGTGGCCCGCACTTGTAGGGAAGGCGGGAGGGAGCCCGGCCTTCCTCGAGTTTTGCCCGCCGTGGGTGTGAAGGCTCCTGGGGACCAGCAGCCTCTGGTGGGCGGCTGGTGTGGGGCGCGGGCTCTCCGGGCTTACGCTGCCGCACCCTGCGTGTGAAAAGGAACGTTCAGCAACCCCACCCCGAGCTGAGAAACCACTCTGCACAGCCACCCTCCGTGTTTTTGGTTTAAACCTAACCTAAAACTGAATTGTCTTATCAGTGGCGTCCACAGGACACTTGACAAAGCCCTTGCAGAGACCTGGGCCCCGAAGGCAAAGTTTTGGGACAAGACTTTGCTGGCCGTTCTCTCGCTGGAGGCAGAAGCCAGGATGATTGTCAGTCGTTTCCTCAGCGACACCTCTTGGCTTCTTACAGCTTCTTCCAAAGCTGTAATCCTTTTTGTTGACTGCTTTTTTGAAATAATTGGAGATTCACGTTTGGAAATAATGCCCTTGTTTTTTGAACGAATATCACGTTTGAGGTCAGTGTTGTTGCAGGACTCGCTGTTGCGTCGTGAAGGCAGCGAAGCGTCACCCAGAAATTCGGATGCTCCCATCCCTTTTAACAGTAAGACTTGTGGGCGATGCTGTCTGGTAGTCGTCTTATCTTGGGCCTTCTCGTTCTCGTCGCGCCTCTGAGAAGCTGTGAACTGGCGATCGTGCGTGCCTGGCAGGAGCCACAGCCGTTCCTTTCTTGGGACTGCTCCCACAGGCCCTTTGATAGGCTCCGCCCGCCCGCTCTCCACAACCGCCCTTTATGTGGCTTGTTTGAGGTTCGAAATGACCACACTAAGGACTGCCCTTGCTCCTTGATGTTAAAAATGGACCGTGGCCTCAGCCTCATCGGTAAACGCTGCCTCGGCCTGGTGTTGACGTGCTTATCACCTCAACTTGGAAAAGCCTGGATGGGGCTGTGGCCCAGGCAGGTCTGGTTCCGTGGCAGGGCTCCAGGGCGAGGCGACGCTCCCAGGACGCAGGCACACGGGGTTTGGCGACCCAAAGGGAGGACCTGTCTTGTTGTCATTCGTCCACCCTCTCACTGTACGTGTTTCAAACTTGAACATTTGTCTAGTGAACTAATTGCGGTAAGGTCGGCCCGTTGAACTTCCGTGCAGACTTGTGTGAGATGAAGGTGTGGCTCCAGCGGCCAGCTCTAAGTTTCTGGCCTTTGTTGCAGTTCTCGCCCACATTTAAGGCCTTGCTTTTTTCTTTAATTTTATTTATTTTTACTCACATATTTGTTTTTTTGTTTTTTTTTTTGTTTTTTTTTTTTTTGTAAATTTTTTTTTTTTTTCCAACATTTTTTATTTATTTTTGGGACAGAGAGAGACAGAGCATGAACGGGGGAGGGGCAGAGAGAGAGGGAGACACAGAATCGGAAACAGGCTCCAGGCTCCGAGCCATCAGCCCAGAGCCTGACGCGGGGCTCGAACTCACGGACCGCGAGATCGTGACCTGGCTGAAGTCGGACGCTTAACCGACTGCGCCACCCAGGCGCCCCACATATTTGTTTTTTACACATTGCCCTGCATTTTGCTTTATTTATTCAATGGCACGTCCTATAAATTCTTCCAAGTCTGCTGTTCGAGCTCTGGTTCATTCTTTTCTTTGCCAGTTTTTTAAATTGTGGTAAAATGCACGTAACATTTATCATCTTCACATTCACGTTGTCACACAACCATCACCACCCTCTGTCTCTAGAATTCATTCCATCTTTCCAAACGGACTACATCTGCCTCTGGTAAATAGTAACACCCCCTTGCGCTCCCTGCCCAGCACCTGGTAACCTCCAGTCTGCTCTCTCTCTCTATGGATCCAGCTCCTCTGGGGACCTCACAGAAGTGCAGTCGTACAGCGTTTGTCCTCTGTGGCTGCCTGATGTCACCGAGCATCGTGTCCTTCCTCTAGGCTCGTCCACGTTGTAGCAGGTGCCGGCATGTCTTCCCTCGGAAGGGCTGAGTGACGCTCGTCGTGTGCGTGCCATGTTTTGTCACGTCCTTACTCTTCACCACACACCTGGGTGGCTTCCACACCCATTATCCGGCTGTTGTGAATAATGCTGCTGTGAGTGGGGCTGGCTGTACAAATATCTCTTGGAGACCCTGCTCTCAGTTCCTTTGAATACAGACCCAGAAGTGGAATTGTTGGATCACATGGTAATTCTGTTGTTAATGTTTTTTCTTGTTTGTTTATCTTTGAGAGACAGCACAAGCAGGGGAGGGGCAGAGAGGCAGACGCAGAGTCCGAAGCAGGCTCCAGGCCCCGAGCTGTCGGCACAGAGCCCCACGCGGGGCTCGAACCCACAAACCGTGAGATCGTGACCTGAGCCGAAGTCGGACGCTCAACCGACGAGCCCCCCAGGCGCCCTTATCGTTAATGTGTTGAGGAGCCTCCGTCCTGTTTTCCTCAGGGGCCGCAACATTTTACATTCCCGTTAGTAGTGCACGAGGGTTCCAACTTCTCCCCATCCTCGCCAACACTCATCTTTTGGTTTTGTTTTCATTTTAAGATATTTCTTTATTATTTATGAGAGAGGCAGAGACAGAGAGGGAGAGGAGAGAGAATCTCAAGCAGGCTCCACACCCAGCACTGGGCCTGTTGCGGGGTTCCATCCCATGACCCTGGCATCGTGACCTGAGATGAAATCAAGAGTTGGACGCTTAACCCACTGAGCGACCCAGGTCAACCGATTTTACTATTTTTTTAAAGTGATGTCTGTCCCCTACGTGAGGCTAGAACTCGCAACCCCAAGGTCGAGAGTCGCATGCTGCATCGACTGAGCCCTCCAGGATCCCCTATTTTTTGATTGGGGTTTTTGATGGGTGTGAGGTACCGTGTCGTCGTGGTCTTGATTTGCATTTCCCTGGCGATGAGTGATGTTGAGTATCTTTTCATGTACTCCTGGCCCATTTGTATGGTTTCAGAGAAATGTCCATTCATATTTTTTGCCCATTCTTGAATTGGTTGTTTGATTTGTTTTTTCCTTGGAGTTTAACGAGTTCTCCATTTATTCTGGATATTAACCCCTTATCAGATACACGATTTGAAAACATTTTGTCCCATTCTGCAGGAATCTTCCCTGTGGGCAGTGCCTTTTGAGGCCCAAAAGTTGCTAAGTTGCATGAAGTCCACTTTGTCTATTTTTTCTTTTGTTGTTAATGCCTTAATTTTTTATTGCCGTGTGTCTTTTCTTTCCTTTTTTCTTTTAAATGTTTATTTTTGAGAGAGCGAGAGGGAGAAGGGCAGAGAGAGAGGGGGAGACGGCAGATCTGGAGCAGACTCTGCACTGGCACCAGACAGCCCGACGTGGGGCTCGAACTCACAAACCGTGAGATCATGACCCGAACTGAAGTCAGATGCTTCACAGACCGAGGCAGCCGGGCACCCCGCTGTGTATCTTTTCTAAAAGGGAAAATGTTGGGGCACCTGGGTGGCTCGGTCAGTTAAGCGTCCGACTTCGGCTCAGGTCATGATCTTATGGTCTGTGAGTTTGAGCCCCGCGTCGGGCTCTGTGCTGACGGCTCAGAGCCTGGAGCCTGTTTCACATTCTGTGTCTCCCTCTCTCTCTGCCCCTCCCCCGTTCATGCTCTGTCTCTCTCTGTCTCAAAAATAAATAAACGTTAAAAAAAATTTAAAAAATAAAAAAAATAATAAATAAATAAAATAAAAGGGAAAATGTTTTTTTCTCACAGTAAAAACCAATCAATGCTCAGTGTAAACAAAAACACCGTAAACGCGAAAGCCGTGAAGAGGGGAGTCAGAGTCACCCAGACACCCGCGCGCTGTCCCGGGATATGTGCGGACTCTGTCTTGTGTCGGGTGGCGGTCGCGGTGGCCCTTCCCGTGTGGAGTCCCATGTGCTTACCCGGTGGCCGGCTGCCCGCCTGGGAGCTCTCCCTGCCGCCTGCCACAGGGAGGGGCCGTGCCGTTCACGCCGAGTGGTGGAGGGTGCGTGGTGTAAGTTATGGGTCTCATTACAAGTAAGTTAGTCGACTCGCTGTTTACAACATAAGCTGTAGATTCTCTGCGCCCACGAGGAAAGCGCCGTGGAGGTCGCCGCGTGGCCTGCTGCTGGCCCTGGGCCCGGCGGGGGCAGGTACCGTACCTGGACGGGGTCCTGGTGCTCGGCTGCAGTGCTTGGTGGTGCCTGGTCGTCCTCGGGTAGGTTATCTGTGGACTAAGAACAAAGCCGTAGATGTTAAACGTACTACAAGAGTCGTAGATGGTAGCGCCTGGTGCTAAAAGCTTAGAGAACCATATCGCGCACAGGTAAGAAAGAAAAGTCAGGTGCCTCAGTTCCCACTGGGAGCATTTGGGGCTAGTTCCAGCCTGACCACGGCCCCTTGCAGCCATAACCAGTGCTCCGTTCGGTGCCCTTCGCCTCCAGGCCCGGTGCCTCTGCGTCTCTTGGGTCGGAAAAGCCAGGGAACCCTCGCCCGTTTGCGACAGAGACACGCAGGTCAGCATCTGAACTTCCAAAGAAGGGTGATCCTTCTAAGCCCCTTCTGTTCACCAGATCGAACTTTGAGTAGAAGGAAACTTGCCCGTGTGACTTCAGTCCCTGGGAGAGGTGGGAAAATACAGGGCGGGTGTCAGGTGCGTGTGTCCTACCATGACTCCTGTGTAAACGCTTTCTACCGTGGAATGCCCCGAGGTCACGGAAAAGAAGGAGGTGTCGACGTACGCGACCACATGGACGAGTCTCAAAGTACACGCCGTGTGGTTCCATTGATACGACGCTCCAGAAAACGCGAGCTAATTTATAGTGACGGAAGCCAGATCAGCTGCAGGAGGGGAGGGATGAGCCGGGGAGAGGGATTAGAACGGGCATGAATACGCTTTGGGGGGTCGATGGAGATGTTCCCTCTCTGACCGTGGTGAGCGTGTCACGGGTGCACGCGTCCAAACTCACCAAGTGGTACGTTTTAAGGACGTGCACGTCCTCGTGCGTGAGCTACACAAGCCGTTTGGAAGACCGAGTACGTCTAACGGTAACAAAGCTGAGGGAGCCGGAGTGTGTGTGGGCTTGACCTGTGGAGCGAGGCTTGCATTCCGGGCCTCGGGTTCCTCAGCCGTGAGAGGCCTGTGCCTCCCTGAGGCCGCGTGCAGAGGCTTGAAGGAGCGCGCGCGCGTGACACGCTCCTCCCGGTGCCTGGCCCGTGGTGACGGCTCTGGAAAGGGCAACTGCGATCGAAGACGCGTTATCTCTGTGTGTCATTTTTCTCCCCTGGGTATTCAACCTTCTCTTTTCCTCGAAATTAAAGCGAAGTGTTACTAAATTGTTAGTCATGAGCGTCCATTTTTACAGAACGCCGTAGGCCCTGGCATTTGTTAACATGCATATGCTACGTCTTGCCTGAAAAATAAGCAAAGGTGTTTAGTTATATATTGTTTATCATAAGCAGACTTAGCTGGTTCTTAGCATTCTAAGCCCACGAATGACGGCCCGGTCCTTGATCTGTGGCTGGTGCCTGTGCCCGCGGACGGGACTCTGACTCGGCATCATCCCCACCGTGCGTGTGAGTCTCATTCTTAAAACTGGAAGCCGAGCTCTCGCGTCAGTTGACATTTGCACTTACTCTTTCCCTTTGCTCTCAGCCTTCGGGAAAACTTTTCTTTTCCTCTTTTTTGATATGGTTTCACTTTCCGTCTCTAGAAACTTCACCCTTGTACATCCCCGAGAAGGCGCGGTCTCGAAAACTTTAATGGCGTGGTACTTATCATCTAATTTTGAAAACAGGCTGTGACGTCGTGTGATTGTCACCACGAAAACAGCTTTAAACTGTTGTCACATAGCTGTTGTTACTCCCTGCACACCTGTGATGCCCTCAGGGGAAGCTGGGTGAGAGACACACGCCTCTAATCCTGATGGTTTTCTTCATTTTGTGACACACTTATCACTTCCACAAGGTGTGATAAATCCCGAAGGCGCGCACTGCCCCGGCCCTGCCCGGCCCCTGGCAGAGTAGCGGTCAGCCGGGTTCTCTGCGCCCCCGGCTGGGTTTCCTTTTCTGTGGGGGTGCGCTGAGATCACCGGGGCCCAGGAAGGACTGGTGCGGGTGACTGTGACCAGCACATTCTTTTCTGTCACCTGCTTGTGTCGGCACCTTTCCTGTGTCAGCCCACACAACCCTTTGTACTGTGAACAGGTAACACTTTCTCCATCAAACACACAACATAGGGGCGGCGGGGTGGGGGGGACGGGGGGATCAGCCAGTTAAACGTCCAACTCTTGATTTCAGCTCAGATCATGATCTTATGGTTCGTAGGATCAAGCCCCACGTTGGGCTTGGTGCTGACAGTGCGGAGCCTGCTTGGGATTCTCTCTCTCTCTCTCTCTCTCTCTGTCCCTCTCCTGCTCAGGCACTCTTTCTGCCTCTCTCTCAAAATAAATAAACATTTAAAACAACCAAAAAAGCCCAAAATGAACTGAGTATAAACAAGGCTGCATAGGTGGGTGGAGATTGCTTCCAGACCTTGGCCTCGTGAAGTTTTAGGTTCATTTAATGAAACTGCATCAGGTACCAGGTACCAGGCACACAGTCGAACACGTGCAAGAGGTTCAGACTCGGAGAGGTTCAGAAACTGAGAAGTCCCAGAGCATGCGCGGTGGGAGACCCTCCCGGAACGCCCCCAGGACGCGCTGTGTCTGTGTCTGCTCTGGTGCCCCCACTGGCAGAGCTCCCGGTGTGTCTTAAAAATGGCTCCTTCTGGGTTTGGGCCACTTTAGAGGAGTGTACTCATTCTCTCGTTAGGCCAGACCCAGAGTCTGAGTTCTGTCCTCTGAAGCCACACGGGATAAGCCTGTCCCCTCTCCCAGGCGACTGCCCTCCAGATACTTGAGCCCCCGCTGCAAATCTCTCCTCCGGCCTCAGCAGCCCCCACTCCCCTCTCGCAGGTGCTATTGGGGAAGAGGCCTGATGGCCGGCAGAAGCCACAGGAGAGGCAAGGACCCCACTTAGTCTTAAGTGGATGAAGACGTGTGCCTGTCTAGGGGTGCTGCAGACAGGAGGTGAATGCCAGGAGAGAGGGGTACAGATCTTGAACTTTTCCAGAAACCTCAGACTCTCAGGTCATGCTTACTGAACCTGGTAGGATAATTTGTTTTTTATGTAAGATGGTCCTGGTTCAAAATACAGGAAAGAGAGAGGTGAATGTGGCCCCTGCAACTTCCCCAGCCCCCTTTATCCTGGCACTTTTCAGACACTGCCTCTTCTTCCCTGTGCTGCCTGGGACAGGGTTGCTGCTCAGAACAGCTGTCAAACAGGACTGGCCCCAGGAAGGGGTCCTCTGGCATATTTGGGATTGACCTTGACCGCGGTCGATGACAGCCTTAGTGGAAGTTGTAAGGGAAGCACGAATCCCTCGTCCAGCCTGCAGAGCCCTCCCTGACGCAGGGGTGGCGGCCTGCCCCCAGGCCGGTGGCATGCTGCTCGACCCCGGGGGTGAGGCCCCAGCACCTGCTGACACCGCTTCCCCCCTGCACCTGCCCTCCCTCCACCCTCCTGCCGCGGCCGTGGCTCCGCTGCTGTCTGGTTCCCGCGGGGACGCGGACAGGCTCTCAGGGCCTGGAGAGCTCTCACACGGGCCCGCGTTCATCTGCCTGCTGCACCCTCCCTCTGTCCCCAGAGACCTCGAGTGTGCCCTGCCCTTTCCACACAGAGGGGCAGACACGGTGCCCAGGGCCCAGCACGCGTCGGCCACACACACGAGCCTGCCTCTGACGTGTTTCTTAGGATGAAGTGTACACGGGGGCGCCTTTAACATCATTACAAATTGTAGGACGCATTAAACCTTAACCTTCTTGTGTGTGTGTTTCACTGCCCGCCTCTCCTTCCTCCCCGGCACCTCCCGCTCAGGAGGGTCTGTGTTCCCGCCTGAGCCTGGTCTCTTCGCCCCCTGCTTTCAGTTCCGTGATAAAGGATGTCCGGTGACCGCATCAGCCGCACCCGTCCCGGGCCCCTCAAAGCAGCGCTGGTCGCATTACACGGAGGAGCTGAAGTCCGGCAGGCAGCCCCGCAGAGCCCGAGCCGTGGAGAATGGGGTGGGAGCCGGGGGACGGGGACCCTGACCGCGAGGCAAGCACCGTGCGCCGGAACCTGAGGCTCCAGGAGGGCACGTTACCTGGACACGGTCTCTAACGTGGCTCTGTGTTGCCTTTCCAGGGTCCCGAGAGCAGCGCCCCTCCTCCATGAAGCTGCCGTGAAAGCTCCCGGGTGAGAGGGCCCGCGGCCCGTCCGCGAACAGAATGACCAAAACCCGGCTCTTCCGCCTGTGGCTGGTCTTGGGGTCCGTGTTCATGGTCCTCCTGATCATTGTGTACTGGGACAACGTGGGCACGGCCCACTTCTACCTGCACACTTCCTTCCCCAGGCCGCGCCCCACCCCCGCGCAGGGGGCAGAGAAGGAGTTCACGGCCGACGTGGACGCGTTTTTGCAGAAGCTGCTTAGCGGCGGCCTGAAGCAGAGCGCCCCCTCCGGTCGAAGGACGGAGCAGCCCTCGGTGCCGGCCTCGGGCAGGCCCGTGCTGAGCAACGCGGAGGAGAGCGTGCGGGGCTACGACTGGTCCGCCCGCGACGCCCAGCAGGGCCCGGACCCCGGCGGGCGGCAGGCCGAGCGGAGGAGCGTGCTCCGGGGGCTCTGCGCCAACGCCAGCTTCGTGTTCCCCACCAAGGAGCGCTCGTTCGACGACATCCCCAACTACGAGCTGAACCACCTGATCGTGGACGACCGCCACGGCGTCATCTACTGCTATGTGCCCAAGGTGGCCTGCACCAACTGGAAACGCGTCATGATCGTGCTGAGCGAGAGCCTCCTGGACCGGGGCGCCCCCTACCGCGACCCGCTGGACATCCCGCGGGAGTACGTCCACAACTCCAGCACCCACCTGACCTTCAACAAGTTCTGGCGCCGCTACGGCAAGTTCTCCCGCCACCTCATGAAGATCAAGCTCAAGAAGTACACCAAGTTCCTGTTCGTGCGCGACCCCTTCGTGCGCCTCATCTCCGCCTTCCGCAGCAAGTTCCAGCTGGAGAACGAGGAGTTCTACCGCAAGTTCGCCGTGCCCATGCTCACCATGTACGCCAACCGCACCGGCCTGCCCTCCTCCGTCAGCGAGGCCTTCAGCGCGGGCCTCAAGGTGTCCTTCGCCAACTTCATCCAGTACCTGCTGGACCCGCGCACCGAGAAGCTGGCGCCCTTCAACGAGCACTGGAGGCAGGTGCACCGGCTCTGCCACCCCTGCCAGATCGACTACGACTTTGTGGGCAAGCTGGAGACGCTGGACCAGGACGCCGCCCAGCTGCTGCGGCTTCTCAAGGTGGACAAGCTCCTGCACTTCCCCCCGAGTTACCGGAACAGGACCGCCAGCAGCTGGGAGGAGGGCTGGTTCGCCCCCATCCCCCTGGCCTGGAGGCAGCAGCTGTACAAACTCTACGAGGCCGATTTCGTCCTGTTCGGCTACCCGAAGCCCGAAAACCTGCTCAGAGACTGAGGGCGGCGGGGACAGTCCCGAACGCCGGAACCAACCGGGCTCACGTCATCTGCCGTCCCACGGCCGTCTTCCTGAGGGAGGAGCGATGGGCTCCCGCGTGGATTTTTTCACGGCCCCGTTTCCCTGCCGGCCCGACACGGCAGGGTTCCCCAGCGCTCCCGTCAACGAGGAGGCTGGAGACCGTCCCTACACTCCAGTTTTTTAAATAACCTACGATTTTGCAATCTAGACGTACCGTTTACTCCACTGCCTATATTCGTTCAGTACTGTGTTAATATTGTTTTCTAAGATTAATATATTTGAGATATTTAATATGAAAAGCGCAGAAAGAGAGGATGGAGTAAATGTTACACCTGCTTCTTCCGCCTGCTTTCGTGGTTATTCTGGCAGAGCGTGAAACTCGGGTAGAGGAAGGGGGTTTTCGTGGTCACCTTCCACAAAAAGCAGGACCCTGCACTTGAAATCAGGCCTCCCTCGTGTTTATAAAAGGGTAGCAGACAGATCTCCTCAAGCGAGAGCGCCCTTGCCGTGTGATATTTCTGGAAAGGGAAGGCAGTCAGGAAGGGTGTTCTGTTTGCGACCACACTTCCCGGCCGCAGTCACGGAGCAGGGTGGTCATTCCAGCTGTTCCTGTGAGTGTATAAATCCTGGCCGTAAGGATTTGCTGTGACAGGGGTGCTGTGAGGAGTCTGTCCCGAGAATCGATTCCTGACGTCGGCAAGGTGAGGCTTGGGCGACAGATGCGTTGACCTTCCCCCTCCAGGGCGTGACTGACCCTGGGATCCTCTCGCTCGGCGGCCCCGACTTGGGAAAGGTGTCCTGTTGGCTAGTCCGGGAAGGCTCCTGGTTCAGATTTATCTGCAGTTTTGGCCACGACACTGTAGTTGGTGAGAAATTTGCGGTCACTCCGTGGTGTGTGGGACTCACGTTTGACCTTGCGTCCTTGATGTGTAGCGTTTGGTCCCCGGGAGCCGGCAGCGCACTCAGGAGGCCTGCCCCCAGCCCTCCTTGGTGCGCAGCGTCCTTGCTGTTCCTGGTTTCCAGATGGCCCCGGGGGCTCGTCTGAGCACGTGGCCTCCAAGCGCTCACCTCCCAGACTCGGGGCTCCGCCGTGCGACAAGCCACCTGCTCCTCTTTTTATGAAACGGTCAGCAGCAGAGACGCTCGAACTTGGGAGTCCAGCTGTAGAGTAACTGAAGAGCCGTCAGGCACCACGGTGGGGATCTCCTGGGACACCCGTTTGCTCAGTAGTCACCCGTGACACCCAGAGCGCTGGGCTTCAGGGTGGCTCTGCCTTCGGGGAGCCTTGTGATCCTAGGTAGAGATGAGAGTGGGGACCCCCATCCCAGGCCAGTGGGCTGAGTGCCTTCAGGACAAGGCGTCTGGTGATGTGAAGGCGGGCTTCCTGAGGGAGGTGGTGGTTGAGCACGGCCTGAAGGGCAGGGCAGGCTAGGCGGCTGAGCAGTGACATCAGAAGTGCAGGGCGTGTCCACAGACGGCAGGTACTAACTACTGTGACACATTTCTTGTGTCATTTCATGTCCTCTCGGAAGCCACCGCACTCTTCCTGTCCTTTTCTCTAGTGAGGATGCTGTGTAGCAGAGACGAGGCAGGGCCGGGATTTGGAGCCCATGTGCCTGACTCCCCCCCCCCCCGCCCCCGCCAGGGATGTGGACGGGTCGTGGGCATAGAGTCTGGTGGCCTTGACTGTCAGGCCCAGTTGAGATTTCACTTAGGCAGCAACGAGCCGTGGAGGTTTCTGGGTAGAGGGATTTGGATGCTTTGGGGTCAGGTGGTGTCGGGCCGAGAGGGGAGGGCGCCGGGAGGCCGGTCAGCAGGCAGCGGGGGCCTCGCCCAGGGATGATGGGGTGACGGGGAGACAGGAGGCGCCCAGGTGACTCGAGGGAGGGTATTGGGAAGAGGCTCCTTCTGACGCCCCATGGGACGGGCACCCCCCCAAGCCAGCCTGCTGCTGATATTCCCACGTGTGACGAGGGACGAGCGGGAAGGAATCAGGAGAGCTTAATGAGGACCTTTCTTCTGACCTGGCAGCTTCCCCCCGCCACACACCGGTTTTTTAATCGTGGTCAAAGACACATACAATTTATCATCTTAGCGGTTTTGTGTCCATTTCAGGGGCGGTAAGCGCGTTCCCATTGTTGTGCAGCCATCACTGCCATCCATCTGCGAGACGTTTTCATCTTCCCAGAGTGAGAGCCCCAGCCCCACCGTCGGCCCCCTGCGTCTGTGTGCGGGACAACTCCAGCGACCTCACAGAGGTGGGGTCACATGTACTTGTGCTTTCGTACCCGGCTCGCGTCACTCAGCATCACGTCCTCGAGGTCCACACGTGTGGTAGCAGGTGCCAACGCGTCCCTCTTCGTTACGGCCCATGCCGTCCCACGGTGTGGATGTGCCACGTCGTATTTATCCGTCACCCATCCGTGGACACGTGAGTCGCTCCCGCCTCTGGGCTGCTGCGAATAACGTTGCCATGAACATGGGTGTGCAAATATCTGTTTGAGTCACTGTTTTCAGTTCTTCTGGGTAAATACCCAGAAGAGGGATTACTGAGTCATATCTGACCTGGTGGCTTTTTATAAACTGAGCCAGTGTGCAGACACCTGCAGGCTCCATCAGGACCGTTGTTTTGCAGATCATGTTTCCTGGTGTTGGAGGCAAGCTGAAGGATGTCCTGGGAAAACAAGCCAGTGTTTGGATGGTTTCAGATCTCCTTTACGTGTATTGACTACGCTGTGGATTTCAGTCACGTGCTGTAATTTTGAATAATGGATATTCGTCAAAACCAGCCACAGCGTTTAAATAACAACAGTTTGGGGCATCTGGGGGCTCAGTCGATCAAGTGTCCAACTCTTGACTTTGGCTCAGGTCATGATCTCGCGGTCCGCGGGTTCAAGCCCCACGTCCGGCTCTGTGCTGACAATGTGGAGCCTGCTTGGGATTCTTTCTCTCTCTCCCTCTGCCTTCCCCCTCTCGGGTCGGTCTGTCTGTCTCTCTCAAGATAAATAAACTTAAAACATTTTTTTAAGTAAGTAACGTAACAGTTCTGAAATACCTCTTTAGCCGCCATCATCATGGCGCTTGGCATCTGCCTCTCTCGGTAGTTTCTCACTGAGATGTGTTTATTTCGAGGATATTCAGACACATGTCACAACTCACTGACTGGTGGGCTCATTACGGGCAGGGTCACATCTCCATTTCCTTGTTTTTGGTTCTGCCAAGAATAATCACCCTGTAGGTCTGTTTCTGTGGGTAGCGGGGGCATGTTTGCAGGGACATCGAGGCCCGGGGACCATTGGAGCAGATTGCAGCGACATCCGTACCCCCATCCAGATTCCTGTGCGGCCCCCGGGGCCCGAGGGACGATGGCAGAGACGGTCCCCCTCGGCCGTCCACCTCTGCCTTCCAGAGGCTGCAGCAAGAGGGGGCCCCCCTCGTCCTTTCTGGGGTGACTCTTTCTGCTTCCCTGGTCCACAGAATAGCATCTGTGAAGAAATTTGGCTCCATATTTTTTTGTGCCCCCAGAATTTTTACATTGGGGCGCCCGGGTGGCTCAGTCGGTTGAGCATCCAACTCTTGATTTCGGCTCAGATCGTGACCTCACGGCTCGTGGGGTGGAGCCCCGTGTTGGACTCTGCTCTGGGTGTGGAGCCTGCTTGGGATTCTCTTTCTCTGCCTCTCTCCCCTGCTCACACGCTCCTGCCCTCTCTCTCTAAAAGAAGAAAAATAAAAATAAAAAATTTTTATTCATACTGTTCAGATAGATCATTTAGCCAAACAGTTCCATAAACCCGATTCAACTCTACTTACCTTTGACCTCTAACCGTTGCCAAAACATTTGCCTGCAGTCCTAATGACACCACAGTCTACGGTACAGAATCTTCTTGTGTGTTGGCACTGAGCGCCCAGCACGGCCACCAGGCCACTGTGCCTGTTGACCGTCGGGGAGAGGGATGTGGGACAGACCCAACGCTGAGGCACGTGTGTGTGTATTTATGAGAGAGAGAGACACTGGCAGCCCTCGTTCCTCTAAAAATGGTACGTGTTGCCATGCTTTGACGCAGAGGACCCACCTATGGCTTTTAATGTACCATAGGGGGTCTTATATTGCTTATTTTGCTATTAGCCATCTATTTGAAGGGTTTTCTATTAGAAGGATTTTAGGGGCACCTGGGTGACTCAGTTGAGTGTCCAACCCTTGGTCTCAGCTCACGCCTTGATCTCAGAGTTGAGTCCAGGCTCCACATTGGGCCCAACATTGGGCATGAAGCCTTCTTAAAAAAGAAGAATTTTAAGTCTGTTTTTTGGCAAGGGTCGGGATCTCGTTTCCTCTTCCTGGTGAGGCTGGTGTTCCTGTGCACCTGCACCCGTAGTTGGGTGAAGGTGGGGCTTTAACCTGGCTCGACCACTCGTGGGGAGCAGTTAGCAGAGCAGTCCCTGGGTCAGGGCAGACCCACCTCCCCATGCAGGGTTGTCCCCGAGCCCGTCAGCAGGCAGTGTGTGGCTGGGAGGGGCAAGGAGGTATTCCCACCCCTGGGCTGTGCCAGGAGCCTGAGCGGGGGAGGCGGGGTGTGTTGGGGACCCAACAAGGCAGAAGCGTTGAGAAGCACAGCCGTCCTACCCGCCTGCCCGGCGAAGCTCAGTTTCAAAGCCCGCACGGAGTCCCCCGGGGTTTCAGGACTGGCGTCCGTGGTTTAGTGCAGCCAAGTCCCTGCACTCAGGTGTGGACGGTGACGGCTCCTGTTACGGTGCGTTCTGCCCAAGCATCTGTGCCTGGGGCAGGGCCCGCACACCGTGGGCACATGGTAGCTGTCTGTGGAGTGAGTGAGCGAATGAAGGGGTGGTGCCACGGAGCCTCATTCTGAACCAGCTAGGGTGGCTGCCATCACCCTCTCCAGCTGTTCGTAAGGTGATCACGGCTTGTGGAAGTTCCGTGACTGGCCCTGAGTGGGCGCACACCTCACTGTTTCTGACTTCTGGCACTTTCTAAGCCTTGTGTTGTCTGTGCGGCTTGCACTGTTCCTAGGGAAGTTAGCTGACACCCTGTTTTGAGAGGATCGGTGTGTCTTTATTCCCTTCCCGTGTTCTCTCCTCCCCCTGAAAGATGCTATGGCTCCCCCTTACCTCCTCCCAGAGGGGGCGGGACTACCGTATACGTGCTCATCTCCCACAGCCACCTGCAGAGGAGGCCTGCAGTCACGGAATGGCCAGGCCACCCTCTCCCTCCCCAGGCCCTCGTCCCAAGAGGGCGGGAGACCCGGGTGGGGGATGCAGGCGGGCTGGGCTGGTCCTGGCGGATGGCCAGGAGCTCATGGACCCCCGTCATGTGGGTCCGAGCCCCATGGGTGGCCTGTACGTTCAGTAAGCCTACTGGGCCCCCTCCCAGCAGGCCCTTCAGAGCGGCCCCGGTCGCCACCTCGGCTGCCCTCGAGGGTCTTAGCTCTGGAGCAGCTGTGCGGGAGGCCCTATGTGTTACACGGAGCACCCGATGGCTTCCCGGTGCAGGACTCCGGGGGCCACACTGACGTCCCCAGAACCTTCTCCTTCAGCTTCTCGGGAGGGAAGCTCGGTTCCTGGTTGGACTTGCTCCTCAGCGTGTGCTCTCCCCGCTCGGTTGGGATTGCTGCTAGGAGTGAGGGGGGTGGGGGGGCGAGGTGTGATGGTCCCGGCGGGCGCCTTGGTCTGTTCTCCTTGGGGGCTCTGCCCTGAGAGAGCAGGTTCGCAGATACCATGCAGACCCGGGGTGGGGGGAGGGGTGTGCTCACCCAAGCACATTCTCCAGTGATAATTCCTGCCCATTTCTTTATACGCCATACGTCCTTTCCTGCCCACCCGTAAAACTTGGACAGCATAGACGATGTAAACAGGTTCAGATACGTGACAGCGGGGTAGACGCATGTTGTTTTTTGCCGACGCGCATTCCTCCTGGCTTCCTTAGCCTGAGAGAGTCGAGCGGGGCCGTCCCCACCCCACACCTGAGCTCTGGCCCGGCAGCCACGCGCTCGATAGAGGCAGGCCTCCCACCCCAACTGGAAGCATCAGACCCAGGGCCTGCGGCTGGAAACCTTCGGGAAGGGGCTCGGCCAGGCTGGTGGGGCGGGAGCGGCTCTGCCAGCAGAGCCCCACAGAGACAGAGGCCACGCTGTGAGGGCTAGACGTGCACGGCACGGTCCACCTGCCGTTGGTAGGCGCGGGGCCGACGTGCGTCCACTGGCTTACGCTCCTTTGAGCCGGATCTGTGTATTGAATGTCCAGGATGTGACTGCTATGCCACTTCATCACCAATGGGCATCAGAACGCAGGGTTAAAGGCGTTCCGTCAATGAAGAGAAGCCGTGCGACCTCCGCGCACGTGGGTTATGGTTCGCTTTGGCGTGAGCAGTTCAGTTCAGATGACGGAACTTTATGTTTTCCTGCTGTGCCCAGACCCAGTGACCAAAGGTCCCTTAGTGGGATACCAGTTCAGACCAGCAGAGAGGTTAATTAGGGACCGTGGGATCTTTCTCCTCTCGGGAATTACTTCTTCACGCGTCATGCAGGGGGAAGCAGGTGAGAAATGACACCCCGTTGGAACGCATCCCTGCGCTCGCCCTCCGCTGCTCTGGTGCGTGCCGAATGTCGTTCCTCAGGCCTGCCGGAGATGATTCAGGCTGGCCGTCCCGGGCACCGTCTGGACGGCATTTGCTCGTGGTGATGGCACCGTCACGCTTGTGTGTCACGGGTCTGTTGGGTGCCTTTGTGGGTGATGAATGAACACAGCCGGTCTGACTGCCTTCTGCGCTTTGTGGATTTTCCTGCTGGAGCTTGGTGGAGGCTGCCGGGCCGGTGGGACTGTGAGTGTGTGCGGTATGCTTGCAGAGGTGGATCCAAAAGGGATAGCTTTTCCGGGGAGGGGGTGTTTTGAACTCAGAGTTAGAGCCTGGGCGTCCGAAATTTTCCTGGCACTTTGGGGCACGAGGCACACTTAGGCCGGGTGCAGATTTGAAGGGGCAGCAGTGCCGAGCTTTGAAGAGAAGGAAGCTTCCTTGGGCAGCGGGGAGGTGAGGCCAGCCCGGACGGTTAGCAGAAGCGCCCACAGCAAGTCTGTAGACTGGTCCGTGAGTCAACCCAAAGTTGCCTTCTTTTTCCGTGTGGTCATACATCGTCACGTGAGCAGAAAGGTTTCTGTGCACGTGAAATGTGAGAGAAGAACGCGGCCACGCAAGTAGATGTGATGGAGTGAGCCGTTTGTGTGATGGAATAAGCCATTTGATAATGGTCTGGAAAGCCTGCATCTGGTTCTGGATTTGTCTAGGGCCGCGGAGCCAGCAGTATTCCTTGTGGTTTCGGTTCTGCAGCTGTGCAAAATCACCACCTGATGAGCGGTAATAAGTCTGTCTAAACACACTTTGAAATCCTCACATGAGCGATGGTTCTGGGTTGTCCAGGTGCCTTCCAAAACAGCGGGTTGGTTTGCAGAAACACAGCCGGCCTTTCCAGGCTCGGGGAACATCCTGCTTATCATGTTTCAAAGAGCTTCGGGGTGTGAGTGCGCTGACCCGTCAGCAGAGAGGGCCCGGCTGTGCTCATCCCGCCCTGGAGGGCCCTGGAGAGAACTGCGCACAGCCCCGGTGGGTGAAGGTCATCGGACCGGTGCCCAGACCTCCCCGAGGATGGGGTGGGGGGTGGGGCCCGGGGCACTCCGTCAGGGCCACGGGCCAGGGGGCTTTCGGCCTCAGGCTTTCCACCCTGGACTGGAGTCCATTTCTTATGCGAACTTGGAGTAGGAACCTTTAAAGTGCTCTTTTCAGCTAGTAAGGCTGTTTGTCCTTAGATGACTGGCCATCCTCTTTAGGAGAATGGGTTTCTCACAATTAAAAACTACAAAAACAAAAAAAACCACCCCGACCTCGTAAATACGTTTTCTTGGATGAATTGGGGGTGGAGATGGTGGTGATAATTTTATTCTTTTTTAAAATGGTGGCAAAACATACATGACGTGAAATTCACATCCTAACCGTTTCCAGGTCCCTGAGTCGGTGGGGTGGCTGTGCAGCCATCTCCACCCTCTGTCCCCAGATGCCTCGGCCCCTGTGCTGTTCAGGGTCACCTGTGCCTGTCCTGTGTGTCCGGCTTCTTGCCCTGAGCATCACATCCTCAAGGTTCATCCATGCTGGAGCAGGTGCCAGAATTCCCCTCCTTCGTGAGGCCGCGTGACGTTGCGGCGTATGGATGCGTCACTGTCGTTGATCGGCCCCTCCTTCGGTGGACACCGGTTGCTCTCGCCTGTTGGCTGTGTGAATAGCGCCGTGTGAGCACGGGGTGCAGACGTGCGAGCGCAGACCCGGGAGTAGGATTTCTGGATCACGTGGTAATTCTGTATTTAATTTTTTGCACGACTGAGTTTCAATTCTTTTTCCTGCCAGAAACGCTTTCAGAGGATGACGGGTGGGAGTAGCACATGGCAGGTTTTCCCCGGCGTGTTTGCGTCCTTAAACCTCCACGCGGTTTCGGTCACGGAGGCAGAGCTGGCGTTGGCTGTGATGTGGCGGCCCCCACGCCCACGGCCCTGGGTGGGCGGGGAGTGGTGAGTGAGACACGGGCCTCCCGTCCCGGACCAGGGGCCACGCACAGACGTCCTCGCTCACCCGTCACACCCAAGCAGCGTGTGGCCCGTGGAGGAGCGCCACCCCCGCTCCCGGCTGGGGAGAAGCCACTTCTGACCCGCGGTTTGGGGGACCTATCCTGGGTGACGCCGCCACCAGGCTGGGAGCACCCGGCACCTCGGCCGTCTCCCGGCAAAACGGGGTGGTCGCTGTCCTCTGAGAAAGCTTCACCGGATGAAAACCATAAGCAGAGCAGTGTAACTCAGGACCCTTGACCCGGTCCCCTCCCCACCCCAAGCCCAGGGCTTCCATGCGTCCCTCGCTGCTCCTCACGCTGCTGTCTGGCTGCCTCTGCACCAGGAGCCAGGGTGGTTCCCGCAGGGAGCTATTCCCAAGCGTGTATACAGTGGTGCTTAATGGGGCCTGTCGGAGTCCTGAGGGCAGGAAAGATGAGAAGTCAAGACCCAGACCCCCCAGACGTGGATGTGGGGGGCAGGGTTTCGGAGAACTGTCTCTGTACCCCACTTGTCCACCCATGTCCTAGGGTCACGAGTCCTGTCACTGTGTGCCGTGCCCACTCAGACGCAGGATCCTGACGCGGGCTCTCGGGTGGGTTTCCCCGCCCCTACCCCCGCCCCCCCCTCCACAGGAGAGCAGTGTCCAGCGGAGGGAAGAGTCTGGAGAGGGAGCTGGGCCCAGGGCTTGCGAGAGAGCAGTGGGATCCAAGACTCCTCCCAAGACGCGGATGCCACCGGTGCCCTGTGGCGCGTGTCCCTTGGAGCAAGCGCTTCTGTGCGCCCCGTTCAAACACCCTGGCTCCTTCCTGGGACAGTTCCAGCGGAAACTGGGCCTTTGACGAAACGGCTTCCATTTCGAAGCCGTTGACAAAGCTTGGGGGCTGGAAAACCATCCAGATGAGACGGTTTTACCATTTCGGTTACTTTCCTTACCGAGTGTCTTGTTTCCAGAGGTTTCCACAGGAGGTTGGGTTTCAGAACTTTGGGGCACAGATTTGCAAAATGGGTTTGAGAGCATCGGGTTTCAAAGTAGCTTGGCTTGGAAAGTGGTCCCGGCTTCTAAAAGGTTTGGTTGAAAAATGTTCTGGTTCTAAAATGTTCCAAAAATGCGTCCCAGAGCACAGAGCGCCCGCAGCGTTTTGGGAAGGGGCCGGGCCAGAGCGCTGGGTGAAGAGGGGCCCAGCAGGCAGGGCTGTCCCGCCTTGGGGGGTCTGTGTGCTCTGCCCTCTGACAGGAAGTGGTGGCCCGGCAAGCCCGGCTCATGTCTGTGGCCTCCAAAACCCGTTGCTGCCATTTCTCCTCCAGCCGGCCCCGCGGGACATTGTGCTGGTGGGTCCTCGGCTCTTTGTGAGGGCCCCCACCGCAGTCTGCACGCCTGGCTCCCGGGTTCCTGTCCACGGGCGTCCCGACTCCAAAGAGACCTCTGACTTGAGACTGAATATTCCTTTCAAGAAAGGAGGATCCGTCTGAGAAAAGGCTTATCAGTGGAAACTCAGAACTTGGAGGAAGGTCCTTGTAAAGTCACGGGCTGAGCCGGATTATCATCCCGTCTTCCGGATGGGGAAGTTGAGACCCAGAGAGGCTGTGATAACCTGCTCAGATCCCACCATTACTCAAGGATCTACGTGTTCTGACCCCAAACTCCTGCTTTTCCCAAAGCTTTCAAAGACTCCCTTAGGAACCCTGCCTGCCATCAAGGCATTTGACCCAGGGCCCTCCTACTGCCTGTCTACGTCTGCCTGTGTCAGCCGCGGCGTCTGGGGTGACAGGCCCAGCCTTCTGAGCCAACCTAGGCCCAGACCGTGGCTGGAAGGAAGGGACTGGCGTGGCCTCGGTGCCTTTGCCGTCACACTGTTGACGGTGGAAAGTGGGGAGTTGGTAGGAAAAGCCCATAGCTGACAGACAGCCCCGTGTCCTGGGGTGGAGCGGTGCGGGCGACCCCGAGTCTTGGCAGAGATGCCCAGAACAGAGAGGAGGAGAGAGGAAAAATCCAGCACTTTGGAAAAACATCGCTAGCCGAGGGCGCGGCTGGGACATTAGCACCGTCACACCCAGGGAGCGGCCCCACCCTGGGCACAGTGCCTGTCCAGAAAGCCAAGAAAGTCTTGCCTCAAATGTGTCAATTTTGGGGCCACATCCCGTCCAGCAGATCTCACACCACTTGGGTGGCAGCCAGAGAGAGCTGGGCACGCCTGTGTTCAGGGCTGCTGGGTCCTTATCTGCTAAGGATGGCTGAGGCCTCCTGCTCTAACTGTGGCCATGAGCTCCTTCCAGAAGCCAGTGCTGATGCCCCCTCCAGGGACGGATCTCATGGACATAATCCAAAGGAATCCATCCTGGGAGCACCTGGGTGGCTCAGTCTGTTAAGCCTCCGACTCCTGCTTTCAGTTTAGGTCGTGATGTCAGTTTGTGAGTTCGAGCCCTGCACCAGCTCCGCTCTGAAGATGCCGAGCCTGCTTGGGATTCTCTCTCCCCCTCGCTCTCTGCCCTTCCCTGTCACACGTGCGCGCTTTTGCTCTCCCTCTCAAATAAACTTAAAAAAAAAAAAGAGAAGGAATCCATCGTAGTACAGAGATAACTGTGGAGCCTCAGCCAGTGGGCGGTGAATGCCCAGCTGCGTCCCCCCGCGTCCTTGTGTCTTCCTGGGAAGTGGGAGCCCCGGGCCCATAGCCGAAGAGGAACTAGACAGCCCTGGCTTCCCATCCTCCCCAAGCTGGAACTGCTTCCTGCCTGGCTGCTGACTCACGTGCATGCTTGTTACCTGGCCTGGAGACGGGCCCAGGTGCCAGACGGAGCTACGACAGCAGCTTTGAGTGAGTCTGGTGAGAGGGCCCAGAACCGCGGGCCTGCTGAGTTCCTCCAGGGTTCCGGCCTTGGTTTCTACGCTGAGGGGTCAAGATTGTCCCCACGGAGCCTCCTGGCACTGGCCTGACGTGCTGAGGTTTTGGGGCTCGGTGCTGGGGCCCGCCTCCCCGGGGGCCAGGCCGCTCCTAGGGCCTGGCCAAGGGGCTCTCTACCTTTGCCATCTGTTGGCCCCTTGGCACACTGGATGAGCTGGAAGGACCCAAACGCCATCTGGGGTAGCAGCTGGGCAGCGGGGAGGTGGGTGGGCATAGAGGTTGGTGCCACGTCTTCTCATGGGACCGGATGTGGGCTCTTGTGGGCAGGGCTGCCTCTGTGGGTCACCTCCTTCAGGCCGGTGTTGACCTCACCCGGCCAGCTTCCCTCTCTTCTGTTGCCTGCCCGGCTCCTGGAGGCATTTGGGTCGGCTGCCTCGAAGGCCCGGGACCCCCACTTTGGAGGGATGGAAACCAAGATGCAGATGGGGATGGACTTGCCAAGGTCACAGGGAGAGCCGGTGCAGAACCCTCGAGCCAGCCGCCTGCCCGGGCTCCCTCTACTCGCTCCTGCCCTCGAGGCACAGTGACCGCACTGCCCTGTGGTGGCCCCCGTGGCTCCTCCTCAGTGTGCAGTGTCCTCTGGTGACAGCACATGAGGGCTCCAGGGGACCAGAGGCAGAGGAAGGAGGACAGCAGGAGGCCTCCTGACCAGAGGTCCCAGCCCTTCACCCCACTGCACGGCTCCCACCATACCAGACCCCCTTGCACCCACTCCCTCCTGTGTGCAAGGCCGTCCGTGGCCCGGCGTCGGATCTGGCGGTGGCCAGGCTCACGCTGCACCACCTCCCCGGGGCGAGGCTAGCGGCCTCCTCACGGTCTCCCCTCGCCTCTTCTAACCCTTCCTTCCCCTGATGACACCTGCAGGCTGTGACACCGGCTTTCTCTGAAGCCCCCTCTGTCTTGCGTCTCCCCACCTGCATTCTCTGTCCCCAGGTGGACCCTCTCTGCTCCCACACAGAACCACAGAGGGTCCGCATGGAGCACAGATTTGCAGGACATCCCTGAGAAGTACCCCCCAGCAGTCATCTTCGCAGAGAATGAGCACATCTAACATCTGCGCAGGTGGAGGAAACGTTTGAGTTGGAGGAGATCGCGGCGTCACCACGGAACCCGCGGCAGCCTCACTTTGCATACCGGCCACGGCAGGGCACTGCCCCACTGCCCCTGCTTGGCTGGGTAATCGGCCGTTTACAGTCTCTAATACTGAGCCAGATCCGTCTCCCTTGAACTTGGAAGCTGCACAGAACAGACCTGCGGTCTCTTCCACATTGGATGTTTAGATCTCAGAAGACCGCCACTGTGTCTTGTCTCCCCCAGTTTTCCCCAAGAAAAACTCGTATGAAGCTGGCAAGAGGGGAAGCCAGAGCCTGGCCTCCTGCCTCAGCCTGGCCGCCAGCCTGTCGCTGCTCTGGGGAGTTCGGCGGCCCCACCCCCTAGCCTCTGCCCCCACCTCCTGAAGAATGTTCCAGACGGGCAAACAAGAGCTGGCCTTTCCGTGGGGGGGTCTGAGCCCACCTGAGTCTCTCCACTGTGAGGATGCCGCTCGGCTCGCAGACTGGTCCTGTTTTGAATGGGGATGTGTTCGGTCTTGTGCAGACACCTGGTGTCTTATGTAAGAATTTGCCACTGGAAGCAGTTTTCCTAGCCTTTCCTGAGCCCCGTGCACCAGGAGGGGGTGAGGACGGCAGCCGGGCTCACAGCCTGGCCACGAAACTCAGCAGTGTGCATGTGTGCGTCCGTGCACATGACTGTGTGTGTACATGCTCGTGTGCATGGTGGGTATCTTTGCACGTGTGCGTGGGTGTGCATGCGTGCACGGGTGCGCACGTGTGAACGTGAGTGTGCGCACATGTGCACATGGGTATGCGCATGAGCATGCCTGTGTGTGTGCACAGTGCACGCGTCAGCCTGTGTGCACGCGGCGTGCATATGTGGACATGAGTGTGCGTGAATGTGTTGGTGTGTGGAGGTGTGTGCATGGCTGTGTGGACATGTGCATTCATAATGCGTGGATGTGTGTGTGAATGTGCCCACGTACATCTGTGTGTGGCCTCCGGCTAGACGGACGGAGGAGCAGCCGCGGACCAGCTAAAAGTGCAGGAAAGTGCCATCCCGGGTGGCAGCTGGTGCTTACGCGGCTCGTGATCGGCTTGTGATCGGGGAGGCAGAGGGAGAGCAAGCCGATCCCGTCCTCAGGCACGCGGATAGGCTCGGAGCAGTCTGTGTGCTGACGTGAGCGTTCAGCGTCAGAGACGCGGTCAACAGAGCGGAAAGGCACCCACGGAGCGGGAGAGAATGTTTGCAGCTTGTGTATCTGATAAGGGATGAGCGTGCAGAACATACAGAGAACTGAAAGCCAACAAAACCCATTCACAAGTGGGCAAAGGACCTGAACGGACTTGTCTCCGAAGAAGACAGCGACGGCCGATAAGCACCAGAAAGGCTGCTCAGTGTCACTGACTCATCCAGGAAACGCAAACCAAGACCACAGTGAGAGATCGCCTCACGCCGGGAGGACGGCTGGTGCCAAAGTGGCAGGTGGTGGCCCATGAGGACCCTTGCACCCTTGTGCGCTGTGGACGGGAATGTAAGGTGGACCCCAGGGGGGTCCGAAGGTGCTGAGCCCAGCGGCCCGGCCTCCTGGGCTCGGGGAGGTGGGCGTCCTATGAGGCTTAGCTCCTCAGCCTTGCTTGGGGAGGATGTTCACCTCTGGCTTCCCCCGTGCCCCCTTCTGAAGTGTCTGGGAGGGGCCCGGCTGGTGGGAACCCCGCGGGGGTACCTGGAGGAGGGCCTTGTCCATGCAGGCCTGTCTCCGGTAGTTTGAAGTGTCTCGGCAAGAGGGGGTCCCAGGGCCGCCCGCCTGTCACGTTGTCCCGGACGGGGATGTTGTCACCAGGCTGGACGTGCTCATGTCTGGCGGGGACGTTGCTGTGTGTGACGATGGCCAGGCGTCACTCACAGGGCTTGAGCCAAGCCAGCGGGTACGGACCTCCAGCTCCCGGAGGCCGCGTGGCCTTGAGGTGTGTGCAGCCCTCCCTGCTAATAAGGACAGGATTGTCCACCGTTTGTCAGGGTTTACCAGCTGAATCTTCCCACGATACTTTGAGCCACGTGGTAACTTAAAATTGGGGGGGAACTGCCTTAAAAAGCAAAACGCAGGAGGTGAAATTAATTTTGATATATTTGAACAGTATTATCATTTCAACTTGTGAGTCATCTAAAAACTGTAAGATATTTTATATTCTAGGTGGTATGGGTGTTTTTGTACCGAGTCCTCGGAGCCCGGTGTGTATTTTACATTTTGTGGTACATCCCAGTCAGGACCGGCACGTTTCAGTGGTGGCCGTAATGGACTGCATGGCTCCGGGGAGTGCTTTCCAGAACGATTCCAGTTTTATGCATGAGGAAGCTGAAGCCCTGGGTCACATATTGAGGCCCCCGTCCAGCACCTGCTCCAGGATCTTGTCCCTTGCCAGGCCGGGACCTTCCCAGGGACATTGTCTTGGCCCCTGTGATTTCCCTGGCAGTGACCCCCAGCGCTTCCACGGGGCTGACGCACCCCCGCTCACGCCGGCCAGGGGGGATCCTGCAGCCTTGTGCACGAGGGAACATGCGGAGCAGGGACCCTCTGCGAAGGGGGCCAGCCCCCTCACCCGGGCTGCCAGGGTCCCTGGAGGGGCTACATGGAGTGGGGCTCGGCCGGTCCCGGCGGCTCCCACCAGGGGGCAGTCTCGGGTCAGAAATGCGGCCTGTCTGGGGCTCTGATGGGGTCTCCAGGGGCTCTCCCACGGGCACATCTGTGCCGGCTCCGTGGTCAAGTGCGTGGGCAGTCACACGGCCTGGTGAATCTTGCCTGAGTGAGGGGCCCAGGGCCTTAGGACTGCCGGGGAGGGGCAGACGCCAAAGCCCTCTGGGCAAAGAGCCTCTTAGGAGCAAGTGCCCGGAAGTTGGACCACCCACACGGAGGGCGGGGAGCTGGTCGCCCCGGCCTGGAACTTCCCCATATCCCCCATCTTGACGGTGGATACCCCCAAGCCCCTTACCCAGAACATAAAGCTGGCAGGAGCTGGCCTTCCCCGGGCCAACCCAGCCAGTGAGGAGTGTCCCCCCGGCGGGGCAAGGCGGGGTCCTGGAGCTCCACTGTCACTTGTCATCCCTGAGGAAGGGCACTCTCTGCCCTGGGCTCCTCGTGGGGGTTCCAGGAGATGTGTGGCTCGGCCTCCCTAGGCCCTGAAGCCCCGCAGACATGCCCCTGGGACCACCAGGCCCGAGCCTGTCTTTGGGCCTTCTCTGTTCCAGAGGTGGCCCCAGGACACCCTTGGACGCATGCGGATACAGCCGTGGGCCGCCCGAGTGCGGCAGAACCCAGCCCCCGCCCAGCCTGGGTGGAGGGCTCGTGTCCACCCTCTGGCACACACTTGAACACGTGGTGGGGGGGCCCAGGGGCAGATGCTGGCACACCTTCCCACGGGTTGCTGACCGTCAGATCCCATTCTCTTGCCCTGACCCTTTTGGGGGAGCCCTTTGATAAGGCAGAAGGTCCTGCTGCATTTCGGAGCCACGTGTAAGTGTGCATCCATCCGTTCCACTCAAGCAGTGTCTTGTCTCTGGAATGTTCTGTCCCTCTCCTGAGACTTCCACCTACTGGCTCCCAGCCTACAGGCTTTGTTCTCTCCAGGCCTCGCCTCCTACACATAAGGCCCCTCCTCCAGGCAGCCTTCCCTGACCACGGATAAACTCTTGCTACATTGGAAGTTGGAGCAGTGGCTGTCCCCACCCCACCTGGATTTATATTCTGATCACCTCTTCCTTGGGCCATTCGCTGTGTTGTTGTCATTACTTTCTAACTGAGGAATCACCTACATACAGTTAAGTGCAGAAATTTACACAGCACGAGTCCGCTGTGAGACCACCACACGGCCTCTGGGAGATGTGGGGGGGTCTCCCCGGGGTCTCCTGCCTCCCTTCCCTCCCTGTGTGCACGTGCCTCCGCCTGCCTCTTCCTGTAGCTGGGCTCGGAGCACACTTTCCACAACCTCGCCTACAGAGCCCCTGAGATCCTCAGCCTGGTTCCGAAGGGCTGCCCAGATGATGCCCACACCACAGTTATCCCCTCTACACACTGTCCTCACCAGGCACCTCGCCTCCCGCCTCCACCCCCTTACTCCAGTTCAGCCCCCAGAACCCGGGCCGGCCCTTCCCTCGTGTGGCCAGCCCCAGCCCACCTCCTGAGACATTCCCGTTTGTGTCCTCGGGACTGGCCTGGAGTGAGTGCTCCACGAACACCGGTTGGAAGAACAGATACGGGGTTTTGCCTGGATCCATCACGGTTACGTACAATCCAAACTGACTTCGGCAAAATTTAATTAAAGAAAGAATTTTGAGGTCTGGGATACAGATGGCCTTTGAACACACACACAAACCTGCTTCACTCGTGCTGCACCCTCACGTAAGTGAGGGTAGTAAGATAGTTTTACGGGCATAAATCTGCAGATGTAAGAGGGCAGGAGAGGGCGTGACGGCAAAGCAAACGTTTGAAACCGGAGCAGAGGAGACAAATGGTAAATGACACGCCGTCCCGAGGAAAGCAAACCCTGAATGTCCGTGGGAAAGCCGAGACCAGCCCGTCTTGTCCCCCGGATCCTCAGAGGGCCTGACAGGAGGTGTCACCGAGGCGTGCAGGGGCGGGGTGACACAGTCCCCAGATGCCCCTCCCCAGCCCAGCCCTGAGAGGGAAGGAACAGTGCTGTGTGCTCCTGGGCTCCCCACGCCCCACTGACAGCAGGTGTCCCGTACGGATGGCAGACGGGAACGGGCTTCCACACCGCTCACAAAACGAGCATCTTCTCCGGGAACGGGCAGCAGGAGAAGAGACACCCAGCAAAGACCCTGACAGCAGAGCTCCCTGGCCACCTGGTCCCTCCAACCGGCCAGCCCTGTCCAGAGCCCAGAGCGTCCTGCAGCCTGCTAGCCTCTCAGTGGCTTCCTCCGTGCCCTTCTGGTCACTCACTCCAGGGGAAGCCAGTGCATGTCAGGACACTCAGGTGGCCCTAAGGAGGGTCACAGGTCGAGGACCTGAGATCCTTACCAGTGGCCGGTGGGAAGCAGATCCTTCCACCCCAGTTGGGCCTTCAGATGACAGCATTGCTGACTAACACTTGCCGCTTGTGAGGACAACCTCATGAGAAACCCCAAGCCAGAGCCACCATGCGGCAACACTCTAGAATCCCCAACCCACGGAAACTAAGTGTTTTGACCTTTTATTTTGAAATCATTACAGATTTCACAGGAAGCTGCAAAGATAGAACAGAGAGGTCCTATGTTTTCCCCATTGGCTACATCTCGTGTAATCCTAGTATCGGGTCAAAACCAGGAGTTCGTTGACATTAGCACAATACGCATGTCTCGTTCGTGTCCTGTGATCACGTGTGTAAATGTAGAGCCACCACTGCGACCAAGACCCAGGACGCCCCATCCCCGTGCTGCCCCTTTGTCATACAGCCGCCCCCAGGCCCAGTGCCCCTCACTCTGCAGACCACGAGTCTGGCTTCTCTCTCTGTAATGTTGTCTTTTCAAGAATGTCACCTAAGTGGGGTCATATGGGACGTCACCTTTTGAAGCCAGCAATCCTCAGGCAGCATGTGCCATGATGCCAGGAAAAGGTTCATCGTTTTTATCCCCGAGCCATCATCCGTGGGATGCCCCGCCACGATGTGCCGCTGATAGTCCGCTAGCTTCATAGTGGGCGCAGTGGCCAGTGCTGTTTGCTTGCTGTCCACACGTCCTCTTCAGTGAAACACCTTTGCATAGGTTTTGTCCATTTTCGAATTGGATTTTTATTCATTTTGCGGAGTTTTGTGAGTTCTTACATGTTCTAGATAGCCCTTCATCAGATATGTGGTTTGCAAATGTTTGCTTCCAGTCTTAGCTTGTGTTTCCATCCTTCAGGAGGGTCCTGTGCATGGCAGCAGTATTTGATTTTGATGAGGTTCAGTGCCTTGATTTTTTTTTTCTTGTATAGATGGTCATTTGGGTGTCAGTTCTAAGCCCTAGATTTCGAAGATTTTCTCCACTATTATCTTCTAAATGTCGTATATTTTATATTTAATGTATGACCCATTTTGAGTTGGTTTTCTAAACCAGGGGTGGTGTGTAGGTGGAAGTTACTTTTTTGCCTGTGGATATTCATTGGCTCCGGGATTGTTTATTGAAAAGGCAATCTGTCCTCCATTGAACTGTTCCTGCACTTTTGTCAAAAGTCAGCTGGCCGTACTTACGTGGGGCTTGTCGTGGGTTCTCTGTCCCGACCCATCAGTCTCTGCATGTGCCTCCTCCCAATACCCTCTGGTACTGGGATTTTTATAGGCATTGCATTAAGTCTGTATATCAGATTGGAGAGGAGTGATACCTTCCCTGTGTTGAGCCTTCTAATCCATGAGCATGGTATGTCTTTCCATTTATTTGACTTCTTTCGTCAGAGTTTGTGGTTTTCAGCGTAGAAGTCCGTACACATTTTGTTAGATTCACATCTATGCATTTCAGGTTTTTTTTTTTTAAGTGATTGTACATGGTATTGTATTTTTAACACAACAAAATGCTACAACAAGCACAGATACAGTAGTACCGCAAAAATAATCAACGTTTACTTCTTTAAAAATGACTTTGTTGAGGGACGCCTGGGTGGCTCAGTCAGTTAAGCGTCCGACTTCAGCTCAGGTCACGATCCCGTGGTCCATGAGTTCGAGCCCCGCATCAGGCTCTGGGCTAATGGCTCAGAGCCTGGAGCCTACTTCCGATTCTGTGTCTCCCTCTCTCTCTGCCCCTCCCCCGTTCATGCTCTGTCTCTCTCTGTCTCAAAAATAAATAAACGTTAAAAAAAAATTTAAAAAAAATAAAAAAAAATGACTTTGTTGAGATGCAGTCAGCACAACATAAAATCTGTCGTGCGTGATTTCTAGTGAATTTACAGGATTGTGCAACCACTACCACGATCGGGTTTCAGAACATTTCTATCACACCAAACGCTTGCCCCAGCCTTCGACAGGCAGCCCCTGCTTCCACCTGAGTCCCTGGTGTCCGCGTCCATAAGTCTGCCTTTTCTGAACACTCACGTACATGGAATCCCACAGTACCCAGTCCTCCGTGTCCGGCTTCACCTAGCATCATGTCCTTGGGGCTCATCCTGGTCGCAGGTGTCAGGACCTCATTCTTTTCTTGTAGAATAGTATTCCATGGTGTGGATGGACCACATCTGGCGATTCCATTCCCCAGGTGACCGGCACCTGGATTGTGTCCATTTGGGGGCTCTTATGTAGATACTGCAATGAACATTCATATACTCGGTGTGTGGACCTATGTTTTCATTTCCCTCGGGCAGATTCCTGAGGGTGGAAATGCTGGGTCGTATGGTAAGTTCACGTTTAACTTTCTAAAGAAGCCGCCGCCGGGCTGCTTTCACAGAGCGAGTGTACAACGCGGGAGGCTTCCAACCGCCCCACATCCGTACCTGCACCTCATTACTGTCTTTCTCGATTAGCCCTTCCAGTAGGTGTGTCCTGGCAGCTCATCAAGGTTCTCATCTGCATTTCCCTAATGACTGATGATGCCGAGCATCGTGATGATGCCGATAAGTAGGCTTATCAGTTCATATGTCTTCTCTGATGACCTGTCTGTTCAGGTCTTATGCCCATTTTTACATCGGGTTATCTTCTTACTGACTCCTGTTTGTTTTATCCATATGTGTATATGGATTCGAGTCTTTTATCAGATATGCACTCTGAACGTATTGTTCCTCAGTTTATACTTATCTTTTCATTTTCTTAATGGTGTCACAAGAGAAATTTAAAAAAAAATTAATATTTATTTATTTTTGAGAGAGAGATAGGGCAAGCAGGGGAGGGGCGGAGAGGGGACAGAGGATCCGAGGCAGGCTCCGCACTGACAGCAGAGCGCCCGACATGGGGCTTGAACCCACCAACCGCAAGATCATGACCTGAGCCGAAGTCAGACGCTTAACCAATTGGGGCACCCGGGTGCTCCAAAGAGAAATTTTTTATTTGTGGCGAAGTGCAGCTTATCTATTTTTCTTTTATGGATTGTGCTTTCTTGGTGTAATGTCTAACCCAAGATCATGGAGGTTTCTTCTGTTTTCTTACAGAAGTTTTAGCTGTTACGGGCAGCATTTTGATTGGTTGTGCGCGGTATAAAGTTTATCATTTGTTTTTTTTCAGTACCTGTTTGCTCTAGCACCATTTGTTAAAAAGACTGTCCTTCCTCCGTTGAATTGTCTTGGTACTTTTGTTGAAAATCAACTGACCATAAGGGTGCCTGGGTGACTCAGTTGGCTGAGCATCCAACCTCGGCTCAGGTCATGACCTCACAGTCTGTGGGTTCGAGCCCCACACTGGGCTCCGTGCTGACAGCTCAAGAGCCTGGATCCTGCTTCAGATTCTGTGTCCCCCCCCACCACCACCACCACCACCTGCCACCTGCCCCTCCCCTGCTCACTCTCTGCCTTGCTCTGTCTCTCAAAAAATGAATGTGAAAAAACATTTTTTTAATAAATTTTAAAAAATTAAAAATAAATAAATAAGTAAAAGAAAATCAACTGACCGTAAATACAAGGGCTAATTTCTGGATTCTCAGATCTGCTCTCCGAATCTATACGCCTGTCCTGTCTTGATTCCTGTGGTTTTATCGTAAGTTTGCAGGTTGGGTAGTGTTGATCCTCCAGCTTTGCTCCTCTCTTTCAAAGTTGTTTTGACTGTTCTAGGTCCTTTGAATTTCCATATAAATTTTGGGACCAGCTTGTCAATTCCTACCACCTCCCCACCCAAAAAACAAATCTCTTTGAGAAAGATTGCGTTGGATCTATAGATGACTTTCGGGGAGACTCGAACACGGAATGTCTCTCCATCTACTTAAATACTATTTTTAAATTCACGTTAGTGATGTTTATTCTTTTCAGGATACAAGACTTGCCCTTCTTTTGTCACATTTATTCTTTTTTTTAAATTATTAATATAAAAGATGTACCTCAAAAATGGCCAGAGGGAAGAGATGTGCCGGGCAAGCTATGGGGAGCAGGTGCAGAGCCGTCCTGGAGTGCACCACTCTCCCCAAATCCCGGGTGTTCACCACCCCTAGAAGCTCTCTGAACACCGAACACCATCCTTTGGATTTTTATGAAGGCTTCACCTCGCAGGCAAGGCTTGCTACCTGTCACATTTATTCTTAAGCATTGTGTTATTCTTTGTGCTATTGTGGATGGGATTATCAATTACGTTTTCACAATGATCATTGCTTGTACATAGAACTATAATTGAGATGCCTGGGTGACTCAGTTGGTTAAGCGCCTGACTCTTGATTTTAGCTCAAGTCATGATCTCACAGTTCGTGGGATCAAGCCCCACATTGGGCTCTGTGGAGCCTACTGGGGATCCTTCTCTCCTTCTCTCTCTGCCCCTCCCTGGCATGCACACATGTGCTCTCGCGCGTGCATTCTCTCTCTCTCTCTCTCTCTCTCTCTCTCTCTAAGATAAACAAGTAAACATTAAAGAGAGATAGAACTATAATTGATTTCTTTTGTTTTTGATCTCATACCCTGCCACCTTGCTAACCTGGTTTGTTCAGTTCTGGTAGCTCTTTGGGGGATTCCTGAGGATTTTCTACACAAAGGACCATGTCAGCTGTGAATGAAGGTAGTTTTTCTTCTTCCTTTGCAATCTGGATTTCTTTAGTTTCTTTCGTTTTAGTTCGTTTTATTTTTTCCTTATTCCACTGGCCAGAGTCTTCAGCATAATGTTGAATAACAAGGATAACAGATATCCTTGGTTTGTTAGAGGGGGAAGAATTCAGCCTGTCATCCTTAAGTACAGTTATTAGCTGTAACTTTTCATCAATGCCTGTATCTGTTTGAGGAAATTCCTGTCTATCTCTGGTCTGTCACGAGTTTTTGTTATGGCTGGGTGTCAGTGTTTGTCAGATGCTTTTCCTGCATTTGTTGACACGATCATGTGGGTTTTGTCCTTTTTTCTGTTAATGCAGGTTAATTGGGTTTTCAACGTTAAGCCAACTTTGCATTCCCGGAATAAGTCCTGCTTGGTCACGCTGTGGGGTCCTTTTTACATGTTGCTGCATTCGGTTTGAACATTTTGTTGAGGATTCTTACATCTGTGTTCGTTCCTGAAGACGTCCGCAGTTTTCTTCGGCTGGCTTTACAATGTTGCCCTTGTCCTTTATCTTGTGGTGAATCGGACATTATTTCTTCTTGAAGCATTTGCTACAGTTTACCAGTAATGCCGTCGGGGCTGGACTGGCACTAGCGGGAAGGTATGGGCGAAGCCACCCCAGCTCTCTTATGGCTGCTGTTTGCATATCTGTGTACCTTCATCCGTTTGTGTCTTTGAATCCAAGACTTAGATAGCATACAACTGGATCTTAACTTTTTAAAGCATTAAACAATAGAGTCGGAAAACCTCTGCCTTTTGATTGGGATGTTTAGGCCCCAGTTTACACGTCGCGTAATTATTGACATAATCAGCGTCTGTCAACCTAATTCTGTGGCCCTCCAGTACTGACCGAAGGTCCTACAATTCATTTTGGTTCTGACCCTGTGGGGTCATCGCAGACCCCACAGGTGGGGGGCTGGGTCCCGTAAGCTGACATCAGCTGTGGGCCTGGGGTCCCCAGGCTGCGCTCACACACGGGTCTGACTTGGCTGCACGTTCGTGTTTCCCACGACCTCCCTCAGGTCAGTAATTCACTAGAATGACCCACAGAAGAGCAGAAAGCACCGCACTCAGGACTGCAGTCACATGACGAGAAATGCAACTCCAGAACAGCCAAGTGGAGGAGACAGCATGGGCCAAGGTGCGGGGACGTGGGGCGTCAAGGTTCCACATGCTCTCCGGACGCACCACCCTCCCAACATACACGTTTCCACCTGGAATCTCCCCAGACCCCCTCTGTTTAGGGAGTCTAGATGGGGTCTCACTACTGAGGCATGGCTGATTAGATCATTGGCCATTAATGACTGGACTCGGTCTTGAGCCCCTCTCCCTTTCCCGGGGGAAGGGGGGAGTGAAAGTTCCAACCCTCTGCCCCGAGGTTGGTGCCACCCCGCCATCCCGAGCCCTTCTCCCCACCCCATCAGCATAAACCCAGGCGTGGGCTGCAGGGGCTTATTAGGAGTAACAGAAGGTAACACTCAGGAAATCCTACAGGTTTTAGGAGCTCCGTGCCAGGAACAAAGACCAAAGGCACACACTTGATTATTCCACACTTAGGCTCACATCTTTCATTTTGCTGTTTACTTTCTATATGTCTCTTCTCTATGTTTTCTTCCTCTGTTCCTCCTTCGCTACCTTCTTTCGTGTCTTATAAATATTTTTTAGTGTGCCATTTAAATTTCTCTGTTGATTTTTGTAACTGTATTTTTTAGTTTTTTTCTCATAGTGATCACCCTGGGGATTGCACGTGCCTCCTATCACAGTCTCTTTCTGATTAACACTGACTTCATTCCAGGGGTGCCTGGGTGGCTCAGTCGGTTAAGCGTCCAACTTCGGCTCAGGTCATGGTCTCACAGCCTGTGAGTTCGAGCCCCACGTCGGGCTCTGTGCTGACAGCTCGGAGCCTGGAGCCTGCTTCGGATTCTCTGTCTCCCTCTCTCTCTGCTCCTCCCCCGCTCATGCTCTTTCTCTCTCAAAAATAAGTAAAAACATATTTAAAGTTTTTTTAAAAATACTGACTTCTTTCCAGTAAAACCTAGAAACCTTGCTGCTTGTAACTGTGTCTCTCCCCACTGCCCCATGCTGTTGGCGATACACTACATCAGGGAGATGTATGCACGTGGTCTCGTACGTTGATGCGCTCAGTTACCACCCCCAGCACTTTTCATTCTGTCTGTGGATTCGGGCTACCACCTTGTGTCACTTCTGTGCAGCCTGGAGGACTTCTAGCATTTATTGTGAGAAGGTCTGCTAGCAACGAATTCCCTTAGACTTTTCATACCGGGGAATGGTTTTACTGCATCATCATTTTTGAACGATAGTTTTGCTGGATATGAGATTCTGGGTTGGCTTTTTTTTTTTTTTTTTCCCCTTGAGCACTTTGACCAACTCATTCTCACTGTCTTCACCGGCTTCTCTGGTTTCTGATGAGAAGTGAGCCGCTGATCCTTTCGCTCCTGAACACGTGAGGATTCTTTTCCTCTTGCTGTCACGTACTTTTCTCCCCGGTTTGCTCGTGAACTGGTGGCGGCCACAGGCCAGCAGGTGCATGCAATAGCCCCGTCCTTGCAAACTTTGTTCGAGACCCGAGTCTGGGAAACAGAGGCATCAAGCAGCCTGCCCTTGCTGATCTGGGCGGTGAGAAGAAGGGTGCAGCCAGAAGACCCTGCAGGTGCCTTCAGTCTCTGAGAGGGGAGGGCAGACCCGGGATCGTCCACACTCCAGCACCACACCGCGCAGGGCAGGGCAGGGCTCCAAAGGAAAGCTGGCGTGTGCTGCGAAAGGGGCGGATGAAACCGTGTCCCCTTCCTCTGGATGGGGAGGAATTAAGGAAGGTGACAGTTTTCAGGGAGACGGCGGAGAGAAGGGCGTATGGGCAGAGTGGTCAGTGGGGCAAAGGTTTGGAGGCAACACTGTGCAAACACCAGGTGCTCTCCCTGCCTGGGGACAGGAGCACAGAGTGCGGGAGGGACTGCTGAAGCCCCTGGTGTTGGCTCACACGTGCTCGTGATCCAGGTCAGAGTAACCCTGACATTGCGCCAATGCTGCCCGGCAGAGGGTGGGCGTGCCCCCCGCCCGCCCCAGTGCCTGGTTGCTGCAAGCCCTGACTTGGAGCCTTGTCCCAAGGCTGCCCCAGACTCTCGGATGCACTTCTCCAGGCCTCCGTTTCCCCATCCGCGAAGCCAGGGTGCACTCACCTTCCCAGAGCTGCCGAGACGCTGGAGCGTGGGAAAGTGCTCAGCTACACGTCCACGGCCGAAGACACGCCAAGGCCATTGTGCCAGCCTGGTCTCCTGGGCACTTGCCACACTCTGGCGCCCAAACAATGCCCGCCTCTGAGTGGAGCTGCGGGTGGGCCGTAACCATGGTGAAGGGCCCTGCAAGGCAGCAGCACCGACTGCCTGTCCAGGGCCAGCCCGGCCTGCGGCCCCGGTTACGGCTTTGTCCCTCGGGCTGGAACTGGTCCCGTGCGGGCTCAGAATGGCTGGCTGTCAGGGAGGGCAGCGCATACTGAAAAGAAGCAGACACTTGGCTGGAGAGGGGGTTGAGGTTGACGCGAGGGTAGGGGCGCTGTCTCCAGGGTCCTGAAACCTGGTTTCAGGTTTGGGTGGGAGCACGGCCTGGGTCACTGTGCCTGCTGGCGGTGCCTTCCCCGCACGAGGAGCCTCTCCACACACCCCCACGCCCTCTCCCTCTGTGCGGAGCCCCACGAGGTGCAGGGCCTTGGTGCCCCCGGAAGGAGGCTGCCTCTCCAAGTTCCGGGATGTTCCAGGCAGCTGGCCAGAGAACGCAGGGTCCCCTCTGGGCTTCCCTGGGCTCTCTCACAGCCTGGATGCGCCTTGGCCACTGGCTCTGCCCCCTTCCCACGAAGTGTGGGGCCTCTGCCAGGGTGCAGAGTAACCAACTCCTCTTCAGCCATGGGGGTCAGAGTCTCCCCAAAAACTGTTTACAAAGCCATGTTTGCAAACTTAAGACCTTATTTTTTTGTTTGAGTAAGAAGGAAAACAATAAAATCAGCACTGAATATTTCCAACTACAACCACCCTAATATCTAGAAGACTCTGGCGTGAAATTGCCTAGGTTCAAATCCCAGCTTTGCCACAGACATGCTGTGTGACCTTGGGCAGATGCCTCCCCTCTCTGTGTGTGAAACCCCTTATCTACGAAGACCACCACATAGGGCTCTTGTGAGGATAAGTGAGGTCATCGCTGAGTGTTTCGAAAGGACGCTTGCTCTCCTGAGGCCTGGGGGCCTGTCTGTAGGACCCCACCCTCCACGGACCTCCCTGGCCTGACAAGCCTTGTCCCCGGGTCCCACCAGGCCACCGGCCAGAGGGGACGACCCTAGGGTCAGGCATCCATACCAGCACCACCTCCTGGAGGAGAACCGTCAAGCCCCCAAGAGCCAGGGCTGTGGGCTCCACCCAGTCAGCTGGGGGTCAGCGCACCGGGCTCCCTCGGTGACATCCGTGGTGCACTGGCACTGCACCTGGGGTGCCCTGAAGAGAAGGGGTGTGAACAGGGGGTGCTGTGCTCCCTTTTTGTCTACCCACCCCCACCTGCCCGGCAGTCCTGGGGACAGGGCAGAGGGGGGAAGCCTTTGGGTCTCATCCAGGAGGAGTGCTCCCAAGGGAAAAGGACCTCAGTGCCCAGGTGCAGAGAGGACACGATCCTCTGGCAAGTATCCCCAAGATGAGAATCCCCCCATGTGCCCTCCCCCATCTCGGCCACCCTGCTTGGCCCACTTTCACCTCTGCCCCAGGCATCGCCTGCCTCAGGCACTGGGTAGAAGCCATAACCCCTGCCCCAACCCCTCCTTCCGGGGGTCCCTCCTGCCCAGGGTCCCTCCCCCAGCCCCACCCGCACATGTGCCCAAAGTGCCCCAGCGTCCCCTCCCCCTGGGTCCTGCAGCTCACGTCCTCCTGCCCGGGAGTCTCTGCGGCCACCTTGGGGGCAGGGGGGAGAATGGGAGGGTACCTCAGGGTCGTACTGTGCCTGCGGAGCAAAGGGCTGCTTGGTGCTGAAAAGACAGCTCCAGCGGCCGGGCCTGTGGAGTCTGGAGTCCGGAAGGAGGGAGCTTGGGAGGCCCGCCTGCCCCACTCGTGGCCTGTGCCTGTGCTGCCTGATGACCAGTGGCCGAGGGCTGGGGGCCCAGGCCGGGTGGGGAGGGAGCTGAGACCCGCGTACAGGTCCTACCGCCGCCCCCCGCTGTTGTTCACACCTTGCCCCGCTTGCCCCTCTCAGTGCACCAAGTGTCCCCCGCCCGGCCGCCCCAGGGCCCCACAGCCCCCAGGCTTATGGAGGCAGCCGTTACCCCATTTTGCAGAAGAAGAAACCAGTTTTCAAAAAAGAGGCGTGAAAGAATACTGGACGCTAGTTAAGGATGTGTGTGCTGGGAGGTCCGGGTGCAGGGCAGGGTTGAAGTGCGCGGACACCCAGGACTGCTGGCCGGGGGGAGGCCGTGGAGACGGCGTTATTTCTGTATCCAGACAGCGTGTGTACGGGTGTTCGCGGAAAGCCACTTCCAGCTTCCACATGTTTGAAATTTTTCATGACAAAATGTCAGGGCGGGATTGAAAATGCACATTGATGCAGACGGGCACTTCAGCCTGCCGTCCCCTCCCCAGGTCCCTGGAGCCAGCTCCACAGCCCGGTTTCCGCACCCACCCACCCCCCCCCCCGCCCCCGAGATGCTCGAGGGAGACTCAAGTCTCCGACTACACGGGACTTCTGGCGTGGACACCTGCAGGGCCCCAGTGATGGGGGTCCTGGAGCCTTAAGAGCCCTTCCCTCTCACAGGGACTGCCCTGGGGCCAGAGGTAGTGATGGGTTTGCCACTCGAGGCCACCTCTGCCCTGAGCACATTGCCCTGGTAGCCCCAGCCTCCTGGGTCGTGATGACACGTGGTCAGAGCTCAGCATCATGGGAGCCATACGGGGCCAGAGTGGTTGTAACTGAACCTGAAAGAAGAGGAGACATCCACGGCCTGGCAGGGAGCAGCTCGGCACGCAGGTAGCGGAGGGGCTCAGGCAGACCACATCTCCTGTGCTCACAGCCGCCCCATCTATGCATTCCATCCTCCAGCCCGTGCCAGGTCCCGGTTCCACAGTGAATTACGCAGGTGGGGCCTCGCCGTTCTCAATGCCCTCGAGGCCCAGGCTCTCATTCTGGGGAAACGAAGAGTGGGTCTTTGCCGCTTGGATTTGGGGATGGGGAAGACCCGTGTCTGGAGCGCCCTCTGCTGGGTGGTCTGTTTCTCATGGGGCCCAAGAGGTTCAAGGAAGGGGCTGGACTGGGGGGGGCTGGAAGGCACTCCCCACCCTGGGGTGTCCAGGTGAGGCAAAGCAGGACAAACGTTGGCTTTAGACCAAAGGCTCGAACTGACTGCCCCTGGGACCTTGCTTAGAAGTCAATGCTCGGTGTAGGCCTCACCATAGAGGCCAGTATCTAAAAACAGATTTCAGATAAGTTAACTTCAGATCTTTTAAACCCAGAAGATCTGCTCACTTGCACACTTCCCTGCGCACGGGTGGAGGGGGCTGAGTGTGGCGGAGTCTGCACCTTCCTGGTAGCCACAGACCTCACCAGCCCCTATTGCCTGCACGTAGTCACGTGGGCCCGTGGCCATTTGCACTCTCTCCTCCACCATCCGGAGGGCTGGTACCTTAGGCCATCCAGTGGCATCCGAAGCCTGTGGACCCATAGACCCAAACCTCCAGGGGCCACTTCCTCCTCGCCAAGGCTTCTGTGCTTCCCTAGACAGGCCAGGCCCAGTGAGTCCCCCTACACACACACACACACACACACACACACACACACACACACTGGAGAAGGAAACGGGTCCTCTGAGAGATGAGGCTCTGTTTTCCCAGAGCAGGGGGCTGCTCCGATTGACCTCTTTCAACTCCTTTGGCTTGAGTGCACCACCCTGCTGTCTTAGGGTCTCTGAAAGGCATCAAGGAATGTGTGTCCTCCTCCCAAGGAGCCTCTGTTGTGGCACAGAGGAGGGACAGAGATGCGGGGGGAGAAGAGCAGGTTTAAGTCGACTCTAGAATTCGCTTCCAGTCACCAGGGAAACGGGCTGACGTGGTGGGTCATGACCTGCCTGTCCCTGGAAAGGTTTAGGCGGGGCCTGGTCCCATGTATTCACTAACTTAGCAGATATTTATTGGTGTGTGCGATGTGCCACGCATTGCTTCAGGTGCGAGGAATCCCGTGGTGAGCATCCCGCCCAGCTGGCTGTGTCCTGGCACTGAATGTCGGCGGGGGGAGGTTGCTGGGGGCCCTGTGACGTGGGAAATCCCGGGACCACAACGTGCCACTTGGGATGGAGGCCTGGAGAGTGAAAAGGAGAAAGCCAGGCTGAGTCCTGGGGCAGAGCGACAGGGAGGAGCTGGTGCAAAGGCCCTGAGGCAGAGACAGCACCGTGAGTCCCAGGATTGGAAGAGACAGATGAGCAAGGGGACGGATGAAGCCAAAGGTGGGGGAGGGGATAGCGTTTGTTCTCAGCTCTTGAGTTCAGGGACCAGCTACAGTGGAAGCCCGTATGACTCTGTGGCCCCTGCTGGGGGGTGATGTCTCTGGCTTGTCCAAGTCTCTGAGTGATGTTCCTCAAGTCCGTTGTTCAATTCTCCACTTATTCATTCATTCAGCAAATATGCCCAGAGCTCGCTGTGCTCTGGGGCGGCCAGGGCTGGGTGCTGGGCTGAGACCTGGTCCCCGACCCCGAGAAGAGGCAGTGTGACGGGGGTGGGGAGTAGAGGCAAGTGGAGATCAGGGAGGCCTTCCCAGAGGAGTTATCATCTGAGCTGAGGGACCGGCCATGGGACTGCCACGCTACAATGGGACACAGTTACAGACAGGCCAGACAGGCACCCACACACGGTGTGCGGAGGGCAGGGGGGAGTCAGGACAGAGGAGGACGTGCCACCTCTACAGCAGGACCCTCTGAGATCACAGCTCCCCGCACCCCCTTTCCCAGAGGGGAGACTGAGGCTCAGGAACGCAGTGGGTCTGGTGCCCTGTGGTCCGAATTGCCCCCTGGCAGCTTGTAGCCTGGAGTGGACGAAGGGCTGATTCAAAGCTGACTCAGCTCAGACCAGCGGTTGAGGGGCAGAGTGTGTGTGTGCGTGTGCATGCGTGAGATCTGTCAGACCTGGATTTTTTGGCTTCACCCCTCATTTGCTGAGCAAGCTTCGTCAAGTAACTGGACCTCTCTGAGCCCGTTTGGCCCAGATCTTGGGAGACAGCGTGGGCCTGGCCCTTGGTAGAGCCCAGCAAAACTCGCACGCGGCATCTGACTCTGAGCCTCAGGCCATCCCCGGGCCCAGTGCTCCCCCCCCACCCCCCACAGGAAAGGACAGCCTGGCATCGTCTTTTACTTTTTCCCCCTCCCACCGTGCATTGCTACTGGGGAGACAACTCTTCCCCATGAGGGGAGCCTTTTGTCTGCAGGGAAACTGAGGCCCAGAGAGGGTGTGCAGCCAGCTCAGGTCACAAAGCAGGGGCCTGGCACCTTGAGCAGGGAAGCCCCCGTCGCTGGGCACAGAGTCCCCAGGAGCAGAAGCGGCCTGGCCCGATCACAGACGCAGACACGTGGGTGACCCCCTTCCCGCCACCCCAGTCCTCCCCAGGGTGCATGTTGGCCTGCCGGCCCCTAGCTTCCCAGTTGACACAAAACACCAGGCCTCCCCCAGGCGGGGGGCGGGGCGGGAAGGGGCTCCTGGGCCAGCCGGGCTGTGGCCACAGGCAGGGAAGTGCACGGAGACAGGAAGGAAGCAGCACCCCTGGAGTCTGGGGCCACCATTGTCTCACCTGGGGGTGGGGGGGCCGAGACGGCCCCTCAGCTCAGGACGGCAGCGAGTCAGGCCGCTGGGCTGTCCCCTCTCTGGGCCCCACCCCGCTGCCAACTTCTCCACACTAGTCTCAGTGTCCCTGTCTAGAAAACCTCAGAAGGCCAGATGCACGTGGTGTCTGCAATTCTGCAGCAGGTGACAGTCTGACAAGTGCCGGCCAGCCAGCCAGTGCTCCTCCTGAAACAGCTCATCTGAGCCTCCCTGACGACTCCCTATGAGCGGAGGGCCCCTGTTGTCCCCCGAAGTTCAGGAACTTGCCCAAGGTCCCACATCAGGGCAGCGGGGCTGGGGCTCAGATCCAGGCAGCAGGTTCCGAAGTCCAGGGCCTGAACTGCTCAGCCTTCCTGTCTGCTGCCCTGACCTGCTTTTCTTTAAATAACTCGCTGGTACAGGCTAATTACTTGTTAAGCCTCATCCTGGGCTGTGACATCACCTATTTAATTCAGAGAGATGGGTAAACAGACAGTAGATAGATGATAAATCCATAGATAAGGAGACGCATATATGCATAGATACGTAGATGGTAGATAGATGAGCTGGGTCTGAAGCCAGCCCTGGAGGACGGCCAGCTGCACTCAGTGTCCCCAGACGCGGCCCTCCAGGGCTCCCTCCCTTCCTCTCCCCCCTCTGCCCCCCCCCCCGTTTTCACACACACACACACACACACACACACACACACACACACACACAGAGCAGGGCTGGGAGCACGTCTCATTTCCAGGTGGGACGAGGAGAAACAGGAAAGACTCCTTCCTTCCCCGCAACAGGAAGCAGGGCGAGGAGGCTACAGACCTCCCAGCAGACTGTCCTCACTGGGCAGGATGCGCCCCCAGGCTGAGCCACAGGGCTGCGTGCCCAGTGGCCTTGCAAGGGCAGCTGGCCAGGAGCCCCCTGTCCTCTGATGTCATCTGACACCACTCCCAAGGGAAGAGGGGAAGAGGCGAGGGGTCAGACCATCCCCAGGGCGGAGGTCTCGGGGAACACCCCTGCCCCCATCTCGGGGGGGGTGTCTAGGGCTGCACCCATCACCCACCTCACCCCGTCCCATCCCCCTTATAGCAGCCAAGCCCCTGCAGCCTGCTCAAACTTTATTGAAGGTGGAGGTGGAGTGGGGAGGGGCCCAGAAGCACAGACCACCAGCCTCCCCTCCTCCCCCAGGGTGGGCTCCAGGGACAGGAGACAGCTGATGGCTTAGGCTCCTTCCGGGGACTTCAGGCGCAGCTCAGTGGCCCCCATCCCTGCAAATATCCAAGACACCCGCCTCAGCCCCCGCCCAGACCCCAGCACGGCCTTGGGGGTGGGATGTGGACAGGGGGCCCTGCCCCCTCGGGCTTGCAGAGGCGAGGGGCACCGGGGCCGGGGGACTAAGCCCACAGCCTCCCTCCCAGGCTGATGGGGCCTGATGGGTCCTGGGGACAAGGATGCCCAACACAGTCCCTGCTGAGCTGGGCAGGGGGCGGAGCTGGGTGGCTGGGGCGTGCGGGTGCATTACCACCAACTCAGGTCCCTCCTGGCCAGCTCCACCTGGGCCAGGCGGTGGTCACTCAGCACCTGTACCCGGGTGATGCCCGCCAGCGGCCGGTGGCGGTGTGCGAACTGTAGCACCTTGTGGTCCTGGGCGTGGACGTGGAAGTGCTCCGCATCTGAGCTCACCTCCATCTGGGGACGGGAGGCCGGTGACCCACGGGTCCCCTCACCAGCCCCATCACGCAGGCCGGCCCCGGATGGGAGCTCTGGCCCCCCTCTTCTCTCTGAGAAGTGCTCCCACCCACACCCAGCAGTGAGACTTCCAGCTGGCCGTCTCCCCGTCAACATCCATGATGAGCCGGGGGCACAGGACATCTGGCGCAAAGCAGCCGGACAGCCCAGATGCCTCCACAGGTACCCCTGAGCCCGGCCCCCCCCCAGGGCTCCCTTAAACCCACGGGCCTCCCCTCCCCTGCCCCCGGCACCTCAAAGGGCTCCCCCAGCACCAGCGGGAAGACGCCAGACACCTCCTCCTGGCCCCAGCGGCCACCCTGGAAGGTGTTGCCCACCATGGTGGCGCTGGAGAAGCGGGGCTTGACGTGGAAGGCAATGTCCCCCGCCTCAGACAGGAAGTTGATCTCAAACCTATGGGGGTGTCATGGGGGTTGTGAGACAGCAGACGGCTGGGAGGTCACCCACCCAAGGCCAAGGGGGGGCCCCCGGGGAGGGCGGGGGACCTTACTTGTCCTCTCCAGAGTCAGAGTGTCCCTGGACCAGCAGGCTCCAGCCCGGGGCCAGGCCCCCTGCACAGAAGGCTTCAAACTGCGTGCAAAAGGGGGGGCAGGGTGTACCCCACTTGTCCAGGGGGCCCCAGCATGTGCTGTTCCCCAGGACCCTGGCTCTCTGAGCAACGTTCCTTCCCGGCGGGAGGGTGGGGGCCCTCCCAGCCTGCAGGCCTGGGGAAGGACGCCGGGGACTCGGGGAGTCTCCCCCACCCCCGCCTGGGCCCGCTCCCTTCTCACCCACCTGCAATGCCATCTCACCGCCTTCTGCGCGTGGGGAGCATGAGCGAGGGCATATAGGCAGGGGGGCGGGCGGGCTGGGCGAGGTGTAGGAGCCCCACCCCTGGGACGGGTGACAGGAGGCTCCGCCCCTCCCTGCCCCACCCCCTGCTTCGGTCCCCATTATCAGCAGGTCCGTCTTTCCAGTAAGAGAGACAGGGTAGCTGGCCCTGGCCCCCTCCCCACCCCACGTCCCTTTTTAGGGTCCTTCGGAGGGGTCCCAGGAAAGCGGCTTCTCCCCCCACCCCCAGCCTCTTCCTCCGGGCTCCCAGGGACCCAGACTCTCATCTCTGCTCAAGTGAGGTGGGGGGAGGGGAGGCAGCCTGCCAAGCCTGCCTGGGTCTTCTGGGGGCTGAGCCTGTGCCCCCCAGCCCGGCCCAGCCTCCCCTGGCTGCCCGCTGCGGCCTCCAGCTGGCCCCATGGGGCCCTGTGCTGGGATTAGGCTGGGGCTGTGGTCAGCGCATTCCAGGGCTCTGGCCGATGGCGTGGGGAGAGGGCCTTTCCCACACCCCGGCGCCCCTCCTGGCCTGGTGCCCCAGCCCCTATCAGCCGAGCTGGGGAGGGGGCCGGACTGGGATCCCCACCGAGCATGTCGGGGAGACGGGCGGGGTCTCCCCAGGCTTTCTGGGCCGCCGTGGGGCTGCCCGGCTGGACTGTCCAGGGAGCTGGCCCAAAGAGGGAGCAGGCTGGGTCCATGGAGCACGGGGCTCTGCGTATGGTGCGTGTGCAGGTGGGTGTGCAAGTGTGTGGTTGCGGGTGAGCGTGCTGTGAGTGTGCAAGCATGTGGCGTGGGTAGGTGTGCAGGTGAGCGTGCGAGTGTGGTACAGGTGAGCATGCAGGTGAGCGTGGGATCCTGTGGCTGCGCAAACAAGTGTCCGGGGATGTGTGTGCCCATGCGTGTGCGAGGTGTGTGCGAGGGCACGCGTGTGTGGCTCTGCCGTTTCCCTGCCCAGCGCGTCTCGGGGGGCCGGGCCCTCATCTGGACGCCCAGTCCCCCGGGGTAATCCAGCGCCTGTAACCCCCGGTTCCCACCCTCCCCCTGACCCCTGGGGGCCCCGCCTGGCCTCCCCCGGGAGCGGGCCAGGCCTGGTGAGCGAGGCGATGCTAAGGCAGGGAAGGGACCCGGAGGCGGCGCGGGGCACGGGGCCTGCAGGGGGCAGTCCTGAGCAGGGAAGATTCTGCCAGAGCGTTTTCCTGCCTTGGTGTCCTGGCTCTGACACCCTGCCTGCTGCCCAGAGCCTCGTCCCACCCCGGCCTGGCCGGCCGGGGATCCGCAGGCCGCAGACCCCGCGCACCTGCCTCCACACAAGGACCACAGAGAAGGGAGACCCCTCCACAGTGGCCCGGCCGGAGGGTGAAGCCCAGTCCTGCCTCCCCTCCTCCATGTCCTGTCCCCTGTCCATGGGATGCTGGGACTGGGCGCTCAGGCGTCCAGGATGCTTGAGCTAGTAGCCCCTGGGCCTCAGTCTCCCCAGCTGTGCACTGGTCTCAGCAGTCCTGCTCCGCCTGCCGACCTCAGCTCTCTGCACCTGTGCCCTGGTGGGGGCAGGGGGTCCAGAGCAGCTCTAGCCGGACACAGGAACGTGGGCCATTGTCGCCTCACTTTGGGGTCAGCAGGGGCACTGATGGCGGGACCTTGGGCGTCAGCTGCCTGGAGCCCTTGCCAGGCATCAGGGGGCCTGTGAGCAGGGCTCGTCCCCCAGAATCCCTGCACAGAGGCCTGGGGAGGGACCCCCCGCCCCAGGGGTCCCTGCAGCCCCGTCCCTCCCTGAGTCTCAGCCTCCCCATTTGGGCAGTGGGGCTTTGCAGGTAGTGGGCGGGGGAGAGGGCCTCGCCGGGGCAGGGGACGGAAAGAGACAGCGAGCTCTGGTGTGGCTGGCCCAGCCCTGCAGGGACACCCCAATGTTGTGGCGTCCCGGTCAGACGACAGCCAGGCTTCGGGGCTCAGGGGCAGCCATGGGAAGTGCCCCCGCCCTGACTTGCTGGCTAGCGGGCCTGGGTGCTGTAGCCTGGGCCCTGGGAGCAAACAGACCTGCTCTGCCAGGCGCCACCCCTCCCTTTCCCGGATGAGCGGTTTTGCCCCAGGGTGTTGTTGACTTTCCTCGGGCTTCAGGAGGCGGCAGGATCTCCACCCAGTTAGGAATTTCACCAGGACTCACAGCCCCTCATCCAGTGGGATGGGGAATGTCAGGGTTGGCTTCCTGGAGGAGGGGGCACCTCGAGCTGGTCTTGAGGAATGAGTAGCACCGAGAAGGCAGCACAGGGACATCGACTCAGGAAGGATCTGACCCACCTCGGTGGTCCCAGGGCCATCGGCACAGGTTCCACGGGACGATTTGAGAGGGCAGCACACCCTCCTTGGGCCTCCTGGAGCCGGGCATCATTGCGTCCACTGGCGCAGTGGACAGACCACTGAAGGAGGCTCCCAGAGCCCACGGAGAGGGGTGGTGACGCCAGAACATGGGTGCAGCCTCCGGACTTACCAGTCCAGTGCTCCTTCCAGAGCCCCATCCGCTTGTGTCCCCGCCCCCACCCCAGCGCCAGCACCCGGCCAAGCCCACCGGTGGGTGATTCCAGGCATGGGGCCCTGGCTGCTGGGGGTCTCCAACCAGGCCAGGCCGCCCTCCCGTGACCCCCACCCCATCCCCAGCCCGCATCTGGAACCGCTCGCTGGTGGTGAGGTCAGCACAGAAATTCTCAGCCCCCGCCTGGCAAGGGCGCAGGGACGGCGCTGGAACCGGGCCACAGGGCTTTGGGCTGCCCTCCCCCTGGTTGGGTGCCTGCTGGCCTTTAGCACATAGCGGCTCGCTCTTTCCCTCTGGGTCAGCACCTCTGGGTCAGCAGGGAGACCGAGCCCAGCACGGAGAGTGAGGGCAGTCAGGAGGCACCGTGCCACCGTTGCACAGGTGGGGAAACCAAGGCCCAGGAACCTGCGCAGGCAGCAGCCTGGGGCACCGAGCGCCGGCCTCCACTGCCCCGTGGAGACCCCTCGTAGGCCCTGCTGGAGGCTGGGAAGGGCTGACCCGGGGCTGACAAGGACCCCAGGGCTCTGGGGAGGGGACGGCAGGGTGCCCACTCCCTGGGGCTCCCTTGCCTGGCCCTCTGGAGTCCCCTACCAGCCACGCCAACAACCACTACCAGCCCCGAGTTCCACACTCTCACGGCTTAGCTGCGTCCCCCCTAAACCCTCCTGGCGCTCTCCCTCCTCTGAAATCACTCTCACTCAGGACCGTGGTCATTTTCTCCCCGGGGCACTCAGGGAGGCCCCGCTGAATGCCAGGAGGGAGGAGGCAGGTCCTCCCACTGCCCCCGGGCACACCCGGGCACACACGAGATTCTCCGGAAATGCAATGACCCCAGGGACGGAGGCTCCGGGCCCAGGGAACTTAGCCCGTCATGGTCGCGGTGGCTGTCACTTCTGTGCGCTCAGTGCTGTGCTAGGCGCCGGCCGCTCTGCCTTGCTGCCTTGCCACCCCCTCGCCGCTGACGGAGGGAGGCAACTAGCTGCTCATTTAGTTGCTCGCGACACATACTTGCGGCAGGTTCACGACACAGACAGGCAGACACAGTCCGTGCCCTCACAGGGCTCCTGGTGTCTGTGGGAGGTGGTCAGGCAGCAAATGACACACCCCCCGTCTCTTTATCGAATTGTCTTCATGCAGGATCCTAAGGGAAGTTCTGAGGAGTGACCGTTGTGTACGGGGAGCAGGGGTTGGCCTGATACGGAAGGACTGGAGAGACTTCCCGCAGGAGCTGATATCTGAGCCGAGCCCAGAAGAGGAGGGGCTCACCAGAAGAAGGGATGGGGGGTGGGGGGAGAGCGTGGCCAACAAAGGAAACAGCATGTGCAAAGGCCCTGGGGAGGCCAGAGCTGTGGGAGTGTGGAAGGGCCAGGATGGGGCTGGGGAGGCATGTCCCTCCCGGCCCCACCTTTGCTGCCTGGCTGGGGCCCAGCCCTTCCCAGCCTCCCCTGCTGGGCACCACTTTCCCTTCCCCTAATTTGGCGGGGCACTGTTTCTGGCCAAGCCGCCCACCCGGTGCCTGGCCATTGTCCCTGTCTCCTGCTTCCCGCCCTTGAGTCTCTTATCACCCAGAGAATCTGCTCGTTTGGGGGCATTTGGGGGCCGATAAGGTTTTACTGGAGCCAGTGCCGCTCGGGCTGTCCTTTCTGACGCCACCCCTCCTGGCCGGTGGTGTCTGAAGGGCACTCAGCAAACGTGGCCTCCCTCCTGCAGGGGCCCGGGGGGCTGCCCCTCCTGTTCCACACCTTTCCCTCCACAGCCTGCAAGTCAGGGCAGACCCACCTGCTTGTGACAGACCCCTTTCTGGGCCTCAGTTCCTCCGAGGTTGCCAAGTGGGTCGTGTGCGTGGCCCGTTTGCTCGGCCAGGGGACAGAAGCGAGGCTTCCTTTGGCCCGGTGGGGAGGGGGGAGAGGATGGCTCTGTGGGCAGTCCGGGCCGCTGAGATACCAGCTCTGCAGGTGAGGCTGGTGTCGCCCTCTCCCCAGCGGGCCTGAGCCTCGGGCGGCGAGTGGAGGCGCCCCGCGGGGAGGGCAGGACCCCCGTCTACCGGGAACCCAGCCCCGGCCAGGCCTTAGCCCCCGCGTTCCCACCACCCCCTGCGAGGGGAGCACCCCTTCCTCTCTCACTTCCCATTTCACAGATGTGACAGCTGAGGCTCAAAGGGGAGGTGTGACCACCCAGGTCCTCGCAGCCAGGTGCCGCTGCAGGGGGGGGGGCCAGGATTTGGGGGGAGGACAGAGCCTCCCCCTGCGTCCCCCACTCATTTTCCAGCTCCCACAGTGAGGCTCCTTGGCTCAGTACCCATTCCTCCAAGCGCGTTCACGTCTGTTCACAGCTCTGCTGGGCCAGGGTCTCCGTTTTACTGACGGGGAGACTGAGGCCACCGTGCCCGTGTCCCTGGTGGGTCACTGTTGCCGAAAACCCTCAAGGGGTCACGTGGGAGCCCCGTCAAAAGGATGTGCCGCAGGGACCGTGAAAGCCCTCGGTGGGCCGCTGGGGAGCGGGGGGCTCAGGCAGAGGCTTCCCCGTGGCCCCGGCCCGGGCGGGTGGGGGCCTCGCTGGCGCCGCGGGAGACTCTTGGACCTCGGCCAGCAGTGTGCCCGCTGGCAGCCCTCTAGAGGGAGCTCAGCTGGCCTGGACGGGCCGCCAGAAAGCCTGTCCGGGTGCCGGGGCCCTCGGCCAGGCGTAGGAGGCCCTGTGCCGGGCAGGGGCTGGGGGCCGGCCGTGCGGGGCGGCGCGGGGGGGGGGGGGGGGCATCTGGCCCGGAGGGGGTGCTGTGATGATTTCTCCAGATGGGCGCTGGGCCCCGCCGCCCCGCAGCCCGGAATCGAGGGAGGGAGAGCCAGGAATCCGATTAGATGAGAAAGCGGCCGCGTGGGGTGACGGGGCTGGGCCGCAGGTAGCCTCAAGGTGGGGGTGCAGGAGCGGCCCTCGCCCAGCAGAGTCGGGGACAACCAGGGGAGCACGGGACACCGGGTGTGGGTTCAAGCCCCCGCTTTGCACAGAGGGGGCCTCGTCATGCTGCCGTGTGGCCTGGAGTCGTGGTCCCCCGTGGGTGGGGATGATGCTGGGGGAGGGGCCCAGACCCCACAGCTCCCCTTCCCTCATCCCCAGACGTTGACAGAGCGTCCGCTTCGTGGCCTTGTGGGGGGCAAGACAGTCACGTATTGCAGCGGGAGAGACGGGTAATAAATAGCTCAGCAAGTACATGGAACCTTCTAGGTGATGGTATGTGCTAGGACGCAAACAGAATAGGACAGTGGCACAGAGCTGGCCGGGCCTGTTTGGTAGCACTGACCACCAGCTGAAACGGGTTTGCAAGATTCAGGGCATAAAAGAAAATCTCAATAATGTTTACACCGGTCGCTTTTTTTTTTTTAATGTTTATTTATTTTTGAGAGACAGTGCGAGCGGGGGAGGGGCAGAGAGAGAGGGAGACAGAATCCGAAGCAGCTCCAGGCCCCGAGCTGTCGGCACAGAGCCCGACGTGGGGCTCGAACTCACGGACCACGGGATCATGACCTGAGCCGAAGTCGGACGCTCAACCGACTGAGCCCCCCAGGTGCCCCTATACTGATCACTTGTTAAAGGAAAATATTTTTGGATACAGTGGGTTAAATAAAATATATTAAAATTAGAGGTTTCTGGCTGGCTCAGTCAGTTGAGCGTCCGACTTCGGCTCAGGTCACGATCTCACGGTTCGTGGGTTCGAGCCCCACCTTGGGCTCTGCGCTGACAGTGCGGAGCCTGCTTGGGAGTCTCTCTCTCCCTCTCTCCCTGCCTCTCCCCTGCTTGTGCTGTCTCTCTCAAAATAAATAAATAAACTTTTAAAAAATACTAAATTTCCACCTGTCTTAAAAACTGTGTTTTCAAATGGCCACTAGAAAACATCAAGTTACATTTGTGGCTGGCGTTCTGTTTCTACAGAACAGTAAAGAACGGAGGTGGTAGGAGGGGAGTCGTGGGGACACTGGGGCCATGGCTGGGAGGGGGCTCTCAGAGGAGGTGACCGCTGCCCTGAGACCTCATGTTGAAAAAGACCTGGCCCAGGAGACCGAGGAGGAATGAGCCAGGCAGAAGGAAGCGTCTGTGCAAATGTCCTGAGGTAGCAAGCAGCTAGGAGGCCGGAGCGTGGGAGGGCAGGGCAGGGGCGTTGTGAGGTGAGATTGTGGAGGTGACTGAGGCCACATCTGTGGGAGGGACAGACGTGTGAAGATCCTTCGGTGTCCCCCCAGGGCAGGACCAGCTGGTAGGGAATGAGTTGCTCCGGGTCTGCCCCCACCCTGGGACCCTCTCAGGTGGGCCCCTGCCACCCTCTCCCCCAGACACCAGGCTGTGTCCCCACAACCGCTACACACCCCCTCCCGCTCAGGCTGACCCCTGCTGGCTTCCAGCGCTCCCGCCAAGACTCGGGAAAGGCCCAGGGGAGCCGCCAGCTCCCGAAATAACCTCACACCAGTTCCAGGACATCTGCGGAGGGGCGGAGTGCTGGAACCCAGGGCTGGGAGAGCCCTCGCGGGGTGAGGGCTGGGAGCAGGGACAGGGAGAGGGGGACAGGGACGCCCAGGGACACCCCCAGGCCAGGCGGGTCTCCCGGGGGGGGGGGGATGCACCCCTGAGTGGAGGTCTGGAAGGTGGGGCCCGGGTGGAGGATTGGGGCCAACACGGGCCCCCTGTGGGACCCTCCGAGGTCTTCATGGCCTGTCTCCTCGCCCCCCACCTTCCCAGACGGGAAACGGGTGCACAGAGGCCGAGCACTTGTCTGAGGGCCCCGGCACACGAGTGGCAGGCCAGGCGCCTTTCCCTCTGTGTCCTTCGCACACTCGGTCACCTCCCTCCCAGCTGGCCAGCAGGCTGACGGAATGTTCTCCCCCTGCCCTGGGTCCCCAGAGGGCCGGGACTGTCCTCTGATCCATGTGGCTAGCGGTGGCCGAGCCTGTGGAATTTCCCCAGCCTGAGGAGCGGTGGGGGCCGGGGAGAGCCATGCGGGGGTGGGGTGGGGAGACTGAGGCAGAGAGGGGCTGCCTGGGGAGCCCGGCCCTCCCCGACCCGGGGCCCAGCCTGGGATTCTGGGAAGAGGCACTGAGGGGTGGTCCTTGGAGATTAAACGGCCTCTCCTACAAGACCCCCCGCCCCGGGTCCACGTGACCACCCTTCCATCCGACACACATCTGGACGCTGGCTGTGTGCTGGTGGCCAGGCGGCCACAGTGGGCAAGGGAACAATCTAGAGGGAAGACCAAGGCCATCTGAGCAGAGGGGAGGTGGGCAGCCACGGACTGGCCAGAGTCGGCGTGGTCAGGGCCAGGACTGTCCCCATGGGGGCTGGGGAGCCGCCAGCCCACGACCCCTTCCCAGAGAAGAGAGGTCCCCCCTACTGGGAACCTCGGCGGGCGTTCAGTGACCCACGGCAGCTGTCCCCCACCCCCCCCCCCACGAGGGCTGTTTGTCTTGTGATGGTGGAAATTTTCTATCATGTTTCTCAGGATAGAAAATAAAAGCAAAGAAAAAAAGGGCCTTCCTCAAGGAAGTGAGGGTCAAGGTCAAGAAGGGGGCGGCCCAAGGTGCCCAAGGCAGCAGTGGCACATGGGAGGGCAGGCTGGCTCACATCAGGCACCCCGCTGTGCCCCGGGGGGATGGGGGAGCTGTCCCGGCAGAGGCTGGGTGGCAGAAGAGAGCCCGCGGGACCTCGGGGGGCAGGAGGTGGCCCAGTGGAGCGGAAGGTGGGGGTGCCGGCAGGGAGCGGGCAGGAGCTTTCGGGGGAACTGGTCTCCCCGGTGAAAGGCTGCAGGAGACCCCCGAGAAGGCCCAGGCTCAGCCTTGGGGGGGCCCCAGGGCAAGCAGGGGGCAAAGAGTGGGCGGGAGGAAGTAGAGACCCTCTTCCCACCAAGCCCTGGACCCCCCCATCCCCGCCCCCTCCCCACCCCGGACGGGCTAGGGCCAGCTCGCCAGCTCACTGCAGCCACCAGGGCCACCAGGGCCACCGTGGCCACTCTCACCCCTGAGCCCTCACTGCTGCGGCCACTTCCCCGGGGCTGGGACGGACACGAGATTCTTTCAAAAACATTTCCTTTGCAAAATAATCCTTCGAAATATGTTTTTGGAAACAGACTCCTGATCTGAACAGGAAGAAGTTAATTACAGTCCCTCCCCAGAGGGGCGCGGGGGAGGAAGCCTCGTGGTCAGAAACATGAGCGAGGGCCAGGGCGGACGCCCCCTCACACCCGGCCCGGCTCCCCTTCCCCGCGATGACCCGTTGTCCCCGCCCCCACCCCACCTCCAAAGGCCCGAGCTCCTCAGCCCACAGAGGGGGAAACAAAGCCCCGGGGTGGGGGGGGGGGGGTAGGGACCTGGCTGAGGTCGGCAGTTCGAGGCCGGCCGAGCCGGGTGGAGCCCCTCGTCCGCGTGGTGTGGGTAAGCGCGTGCATGCAGGCGTGCGCGAGCCGTGTGCTGCCGTCGAGGTGGGCGGAAGGAGGCTCGCAGGGCCTGTGGTGTTGGCTCGGCTGCCGGGGGTCTCTGACTTCCCCACCTGCCAGGACGCCTTCCCAGGTGCAGAGGCCCTGGTTGGACTAGGACCACGGGAGGCAGAAGATGGGGTTCCCTTCGGCGCACCTGCCCTGAACCCCGCCCCCGGGGCACCCTCCAAACAAGGCTCACCTGGGTCCCCGTGGGCCTAGACTGTCTCTGGGTGTCTCTGGATGTCTCTGTCCCTCCCAGTTAGTTGTGACGCTCGGGTTCTGGGCTGTGCGTCTTACGGGTACTAAGTGGTTATCTTGGAAGCCGGGGTGTCTAAACTCCCGTCCAGCCTGGGGCGTCTGGTCTTCCCGCCCGGCCTACAGCCCCAGGGTTCGTCCGAGTGTAAATCTGCGGAACGCGCCCTAGGCCCCTCCTCACCGTCTGTCCGTCCCACGTCCCTCCGTCCATCTGTGCTGTGTCCTATCGCCGTCGTACTAAATCACCTTGGACTTAGTGGCTTCAAACAGCACAACGTACCGTCTTACGGCCCTGTGGGTCAGAGATGGGTCTCACGGGCTAAACTCAAGGCGTGACCAGGGTTCCTCGTGGAGGTTCTGGGGGAGAAACGGTTTCCTTGCTTTTTCCAGCTTCTAGAAGCCTCCGGCATCCTCAGCTGGAGGTCAGCTGCCCGGCGCAGGGTCGCAAGAGCGCTCCCCCGATCTGGTGGCCTGCCGGCTTCACTTTCCCCCTCACGCCTGTGACGGCATCGCGGGGGGGGGGGCGCAGGGGGGGCAGCCACAGGACCCCGGTAATCTCTCCCTCTCTGGCTTCACTTATCCACTTCTTCAGTGTCCCTTTGACCACGGAAGGTGGCAGTCACAGGTTCCAGGGATGAGCCCCTGGGCATCTCTGGGGGGCTCCGTCCTGCCTGCCGCATCCCCCTTCCGTGCGTCTGTCCGTGTCCTCGTGCATTTCTCTGGCCGTCGGCGCACCTGCGCGTTATTTCCCCATCCGTCCGGTCAGCGGCCGGCCAGGGAGCAGCCCTCTCTCTGTCCATCTTCCCATCCGCCGGCCTGGCTTCCCTCTTTCCTTTCCATCCGCAGCCGTCCTTCCAAGTCGTCCGTCTGTCCACTCACACGCCCGTCTTCCGTCTGTCTGTCCGTAAGGGGCAGGACGCTAAGTGGGGAAGATCGGAGAGTCGTGGCAGGTGTGGGGGGCACAGGCCGGGGCCCGGCTCGGTCTTCGTCTCCCTCACGACTCCTTCCTGAGACCTCTAGCTGTCCCCGCCCCCGAGACCGGTGGCTTCCCGGGTCCCGAGCGGGGCTCTCCGAGTTCAGGGGGGCGCAGCCCACCCTCCGGGTCTCTGGCCCTGACCCCGTGGAGCCTGGAGGTGTTTGTTCAGTGGGATCAGACCCGGCGTCGGCCCCAGGGCCCGCGGACGGAGCCACGCTGCCCAACGGACAGACGGATGCAGGGATGCAGGGGTGGGGGGTGGGGGGTGGGGGGTGGGTGCCCCCCCCGGGTGGGCCACCCCCACCCGCGTTCCCTCCTTGCCCCTCCTGAGCTCAGCGCCCGGGGCGAGCCCTGGATTCCAGGAGAGGCTGTGGGAAAGGCCCCTCGCGGACCCCTCGCCGGCTTCAGGGCATCTTGTGGGGGAGCGTTGGTCGCTCAGAGCTTGGGGAGAGGGCCCTGGACCGAGCCCAGGATGATTCGATGAGGAAAAAATGCCCCCACGAGGACTATCTCGCCGCAGCTGCTGAGACAAGCCTGCTTATCCCAGCCTCACCCCCCGTGCCCCCCCAGCGGGGCGAGCACGGGGACTCCAGGCTCTCCCGCCCTCGCGGGGGCCCCAGACTAGAGGCCGGGACCCTTGGGGCACTCACACCCCCTCTCTGTGAGTCTCACTGTCTCTCACTGTCTCCTTCCCTCGCTGTCTCTGTGTCTCCCTATCTCTGTGTCTCACTGTGTCTCACTGTCTCTGTGTCTCACTGCCTCTGTCCCTCTCTGTCTCTGTCCCTCACTGTCTCTGTCCCTCACTGTCTCTGTCTCTGTCCCTCTCTGTCTCTGTCCCTCACTATCTCTGTCCCTCACTGTCTCTGTCTCTGTCTTTGTCCCTCATTATCTCCATCCCTCACTGTCTCTGTGTCTCACTGTCTCTGTGTCTCACTATGTCTGTCCCTCATTGTCTCTGTCCCTCTCTCTCTCTGTGTCTCACTGTCTCTGTGTCTGTCTCTGTGTCTCACTATGTCTGTCTCTCACTGCCTCTGTGCCTCTCTGTCTCTGTCTCTCACTATCTCTGTCCCTCTCTGTGTCCCTCACTGTCTCTGTGTCTGTCTCTGTGTCTCACTGTCTCTGTGCCTCTCTGTCTCTGTCCCTCACTGTCTCTGTCCCTCACTATCTCTGTCCCTCACTATCTCTGTCCCTCACTGTCTCTGTCTCTGTCTCTGTCCCTCTCTGTCCCTCATTATCTCCATCCCTCACTGTCTCTGTCTCTCACTGTCTCTGTCCTTCTCTTTCTCTGTCTCTCACTATCTCTGTCCCTCACTGTCTCTGTCTCTCACTGTCTCTGTCCCTCACTATCTCTGTCCCTCACTATCTCTGTCCCTCACTGTCTATGTCTCTGTCCCTCTCTGTCCCTCATTATCTCCATCCCTCACTGTCTCTGTCTCTCACTGTCTCTGTCCCTCACTGTCTCTGTGTCTCACTATGTCTGTCTCTCACTGTCTCTGTGCCTTTCTGTCTCTGTCTCTCACTGTCTCTGTCCCTCTCTGTGTCCCTCACTGTCTCTGTCTCTGTCTCTGTCCCTCTCTGTCCCTCATTATCTCCATCCCTCACTGTCTCTGTCTCTCACTGTCTCTGTCCCTCACTGTCTCTGTGTCTCACTATGTCTGTCTCTCACTGTCTCTGTGCCTTTCTGTCTCTGTCTCTCACTGTCTCTGTCCCTCTCTGTGTCCCTCACTGTCTCTGTGTCTGTCTCTGTCCCTCTCTGTCTCTGTCCCTCACTGTCTCTGTCCCTCTCTGTCCCTCATTATCTCCATCCCTCACTGTCTCTGACCCTCACTGTCTCTGTCCCTCTCTGTGTCTCACTGTCTGTCCCTCACTGTCTTCATCACTCACTGTCTCTATGTCTGTATCTTTATCTCTGCTCCCTACACTCACTCTCTGACCACATCTCACCTCTCGGGGCCTCACGGGCACAGAGGCCCCGCCCCGTAGTCCGACAACCCAGGATTCTACCCTCGTGCCCCCCTACCCCACCGCCTGTCCTCAGGGACCTCTTCTCCAGGATGGCATCCTAGTGGCCGCTGGGAGTGACCTCAGTGCAGGCAGTGACCCCTGCGGGTGCCCCCCAGGACCTGCATTTCCCCCTCCGCCTGCCTGGGTGTTGAGGTGTGGCCAGCCTGGGGTCCTAGAACAGGATGCCATGTGGTCAGGGCCTGTGACTCAGCATTGCTCAGAGTTCACGGCCAGCACTCAGTGTGTGTGTGTGTGTGTGTGTGTGTGTGTGTGTGTGTGCGCGTGTGTGGACAGGTGGGGGTGTGTGTGTCTGTGGACAGGCCGGGTGTGCGTGGATGGGGGCGGGTGTGGGTGAGTGGGTGTGTGGACATGTGCACGGGGGGATGGGTGTACGCTCGGCTGGGCTGAGACAGATGCTTCGTGTCCCCTGGCCCCAGCAGAGCAGTGGCGGTCACCTGTGCCCAAAACCCGCCCCCACCCACCGGCGGGCCCAGTGCCCCACAGGCTGCCCACGTGGCCTCCCGCGGCACAGGCCAGAGAGGCCGCCGCGGGCCCCTGGCGCGTGGCTTCTGGGAGGTGGGCAGGAAGGGGTGCGGCTGCCTCGTGGGCCAGGGCTGCTGGGGGGGGCAGGAAGGGAGGCGGGCTGTGCCGCGGGCGTCCCGGAGGTCACCGGGAGCCGGGCGGGCAGGGTGGACGGCCGCTCGAGAGCCCTGCCCCCTGCCACCCGCCCCCGACCCGCCTCTGGCGACTCTCGGGGCCGAGGTGACGCCTGCTCCCCCGGCCTTCCCTGTGGCCTCCTCCAGACCCGTCCGCCCCTGCGTCTGAGACCCCGCCGGGCCTACGCCGGTCACGTCGCTGAGGTGTCCTGCTCCCCTGCTCCAGCAGAACCCCTGCCGGCATGATCGGACCCCCGACTCCGGGGCCCTGTGTGCGCGAGCCTGGGCCTCAGCCCGAAGCCCTTCGCCAGGGACGGGCTCTCCCATTTCCTCCCCTGCCGGGCCTCCCGCAGCCCTGGGCCCAGATGCCAGGCTTCTTTCCACGTGCTGACGAGCTAGAGAGTCGCAGCGTGCGCCTGGACCCCCCTCCCCGCCCCTGGTGCAGGGCCCGGGGTCCCTCACCTGCCGGCTGCTGCTCACCCGTGGGACGCACGCACCGTGCAGTCAGCAGGGGCCCCGGGAGCAGTTGTTTGGTGAGGAAGGGGAGTGGCACACAGCCCCGTGTCCAGGCTGGCCCCCTGGGGCTCCCAGGAGAGCAGCGTGGCCCCTCCCCACTCGCCCCCGCACCTGTGAGGCCGGTGGGGCCCCGGGGCTAGTGGACGGGGTGGCGGTGGGTCTCCTCTGCCCATGTGGGGCGCTTTCCAGGTGGGGGCTGTGGACGGGGGTTGGGGTCCAGAAAAGCAGGGAGGCTGATGGGTGGGGGCAGGGAGCGTGGCAGGCCCGCTCTGTCCCCAAGCCGTTCCCTCTCAGCCCCCTGCCCACCATACGCACACACGCACGCGTGTGCACACGCCGGGCACACACCTCCCACTGTAAATAGTGGGGCTGGGCTGGGAGTAAGCCACCCCGGGACAGTGATGGGCCCTCACCGGCTTCTTCCCCCCCAACACCCGCCCGCTCAGCCACCAGCACCCGGTTGCCCTGCGGGTGGCCCGCAGCGTGGGCCCACCGGGACCTGGGCCTTTCAGTCCAGGCGGTGGGTTGGATCCTGGATTTCCAAGGCCGCCCCCACTTCCGCTGTCTGGTTTATGCTCAGATAGACCCACCCCAGTCCCAATTCTGTTTTGTGGTAGGGGGCGCCAAGGCCCAAAGAGCCACGCTAGCTCCGGGGGGAGGGGGTGGGAGGGTTGTGGCTGGCAGGCAGGACAAGGGCACAGGCCAAGCTTCCCTCCCGTCCACTCAGGCTCTGTCCAGGGTGGGGGCTGCATCCCGTCCATCCGTCCTTCTGTCCATTGTTCCTAGCCACAGCGGAGGGGAGGGGCTGAGGGAGGGGGGAGGGAGGAGCAGGGGTGGGGAGGGGAGCGCCGGACCTGTTCACAAGCGTCTTCCCAGCCTCCACCCCTCCTTACCTCCCCAGGCCCTTCCCAGGCGGAAAATTCAATTAGTTTCGAGCAACTGCTTTGCTGAAGAGCCAGAGAGAGGGGTGATGAGGGGACGGGAAGGGGGTCCGCCTGGCGGCTGGGGTGCGCGCTGGGGGGAGGGGAGGCCAACAGCCCGCTTGTCTCTGCGGGTTTCTGCCGAGTCCCTGTGCCTGTGTGACTTAGTGTGTGATTTTGGGTCCCAGGGTCCTTGCGTGCCCGCGTCTGCCCCCTGCACACAGACGGCCCTCATAGCCCTCAGCACCCCCACGTGCGCACTGGCATTCGCCGTAACTGCCAGCCAGGCCCTGGGCTCTGGCGAGTGGATGCCCGGTTGTGGGACGGGGGTGCACACGGGGCGGGGCGGGGGGGGTGGCAACCTCCTTGCAAATTGCACACACAGGGTGTGCTGTGGCGCTTAGCTTCCCGGACTGGGTGCCACCCCCTTGGTTCCACACTGGCTGCTTGTCTGGTCCCCATACACTCTAGCCTTCTGGCCACAGGGCCTTTGCCCATACCATCCCCCCAGGCCTGCAAGCTTCCCCTCAAAGAACCTCATCCCAGCGTGCGTCTGCCCTTGTTTTTCATTCTCCTTTCATCCCTGGGCTTCGAGGCATGCAGCCAAAGTCTCCCGCTGTGAGGAAATGGGGTAGCCCTGTCTGAACCAGTCTCTGTCCCTGTGCCCGGAGTGGTGCTCAATAAGTAGATATTGGTCGAGTGAATGAAGTGTCAGGCCCACACAGAAGTTTAGAAAACGGGTCCTGCGGTAGACACACACTTCTTTTCCTAGCAGACTCCTATGCACCCTGCCGTGGCCCGGCTTCCGGCACCCCCTCCTCCAGGACGTCCAGAGTGCTCTGAGGATCGTTGGGAACAAAGGCCCTGAGCCTGGGGTATCTGTGCTTTCTTCTGGGACCCAATGTGCCCTGTCTCCGGCCCGTGGTCTGCCATCATCCCCCCCCACTTAGCCTGACCCGGTGAGTGCAAGACCCCTCCTTCCTGCTGTCATCACTCAGGACCCGCTCAGGGCCCGTGGGAGAAGATCCGATCATCTGCCTCTTCGTGGAGGGCTCCCATGGCCCATGCCACCCAGGGTGCAGGCTGGGGGCAGGGGTGCCCATCTGACCCAGTCCTTTGTCCTGGCACCCCGGCTCCACACTGCCCAGCTGGCCTTCCCCCCCCCCCGGGGTCTCCCTCTCACTTCACTCCCCAATTCCAGGGGCTCTCTGAGGTCATGAGGAGTTGAGGGGCACCCCCCTGAGCCCACACACAGTGGGCACCCGGGACACAGACCCACAGGGCGGCCGGGTTGGGGGGAAAGGAGGCCGCTGCCTGAGCGTGTTTCTTTATCCAAGTCCCCAGACGCCAGCAGGGACGGCCCCTGCTTTCCTGAGGGGCCCCTCCCAGCAGGTAGAGGGTGGGGAGGGGGCTCCCAGGGCCCGCTAGGGAAGGAAGGAGGTTTGAGAAGGCCAGATGCGGGGAGGGGCCCCTGTGCAGAGGAATGTGGGCCAGCCCCTCCTCCTTCCCCAGGAGGGACGGAGGCAGATGGCAGCTGGGGGGTTGAGGACAAGGGGGAGGCCCAGCCGGCCCAGCCTGAGGCTCCGAAGGGCGCCTGTGGCCCCTCCTCGGTAGCCGTGGGGGCACATCCTTCTCAAGTTCCTGGCCCCCCAGCCCGCACCAGCTGTGTGCAGCTGGGGCCTCACCCTGAGGAAACCCAACACTGGCAGAGGGGGTGGGGGTGGGGGCCAGGGCGCCAGCCTGCTCCCGACCACTGTGCGTGGGCTCCCCCCGCCGCCACTTGTGGCCTGCCGGGCGGCTCATCAGTAAGGAGGCTGGAGTGTGAGCACCGCGCCTGGGGCCTGGCGGGTGACATCATCCCGGAGAAGGCTGGAGGACGCGGTGTCGAGGGGTGGGTGCCCGTGAGGGGCCGGTTTTCCCTGGGTCGCCCTCCACTGGCCAGGCTCTGGCAGCTCCCTTCTCCCGTGGGAGCCTCCCGCTCCTCCCAGAAGGGACAGGGCCGAGCCCAGGGACCTGTGCTCAGGACGAGGGGCTGAGCTTTGGAGATGCAGCCACGTGGCCGATGCCTTGCGGAGCAGGCCGGATGCCCACCTCGGGGCCCGCCTTCCCCCCAGCGCCCCCCCCCCACCCGAGGCCCTCCACGCCCTCCAGTGCCCAGGCCGCCGGCTGCCTCCACCCCCTGGGTTCTGCCCGGAGCCCAGAGGGTAGAGCCATGCGGGGAGGGGGCTTCCAGATGGCTGGAGTCCCGCGTCAACAGGGCTTAGACACCTGCCCAGCCTCTTCCCGCCCTCCCCTCTGCCTGCCCAGGCGCTTCTGCACATCTCAGCTTTCCAGGGGCCTTGCTTCCCTGGCCAGAGTCTGAGCGTCCTGCTCTGGGGTGGGGAGGGGCGCCGTGTCCTCACCCCGTCCCTGGCAGGCGTTCCCCACCCCCAAGCACACACAGGCCCCAAAGACCAGGCCCCTTGCTGGCCCTGCGTCCAGCCGAGGGCTAACCTGACGGATGACCGTGGCATATCTTCTGGGCACATCTTCTAGGCCGGAGCACTGTGGAAGGAGCCGGGCAGGCACGGCACCCCAGGGGGAGGGCCAGGGAGATCGGAGGCGAGGCCTCGGCGTGGCCCCGGGCCCCGCCTCAGGTGGTCGCGCAGCCAGGGGACAGGTCACTTCTGGGGCTCGGAGTGGAAGGCCCAGGCAGAGCCGGCAGGAGGGGTCAGCACGGCAGTGGGGGTGGCCCCCGGCGCTAGGCCCGGGCTCCCGTCCCCCACCACGCGGGACAGAGGCGGCCACTCTGGCCCACCGCCCCACGCTGTGGCCCTCGAGCCTGGCTTGGACCAGCACGGCCACGTGGACCCTGTGGCCTCGAGCGCCTACAGCTGTCCCCTCGACCCCGGGGCCCCAATATCTCCCCGTCCAGTGGGTGTCTGGCTGGGCAACTCTCAGCCCCTCTCAGGCAGTGGGGGAATGCAGGGAGGAAGGTGGGGGCTCATTCCTGTCCCGGTGGCAGTGGCACCTGCCCGCCCGCCTGCCCGCCGGTCCCGCCCGCCCATTGGGCCCCTCCTCCTCCGCTGCGTCTTTTCAGGGTCCGACAGGCCTTTTCAGGGCTGACGGATGGCAGGTCTGGATTTCCATGTCAATGGGCCGGGCGCTGCCTGGTAAGCTGGTTAACAAGCCCCCAGCCCCACTGGGGAGGCTGTGCCGGTGTTAACACAGGCCCCTTTCTCCCAAGGCTCCGCGGCCTCGCGGTTGCCATGGCGCCCTGCGTGGCCTTTCGGGCCACGGCTAATCCTTTCTCTGGAGCTGTCATCCTGGCTGTCCCACCCCCAGGCTGGTCGCCGGTACTCAGCCTTGCCCAACAAGGCTGGTTTCTCCACCGGGGTCAGGGGAGGCCGTAAATCCAACCCCCTGCCCCGGCCCTTTGTCCCTGGCATTGTCCCCAAGTCCCCAGCCCCCCCCCCCCTCCGGGGACTCCGGTGGCGGGAAGGGAGCCTCTGCCAAGTGGTCAGCTCCTGTCCTCTGGAGGAGGGGGTCCTGTCCTCGGCTTGTCTGTCCACCCTCGAACCCGAGGTCCTCGGCCCCCTTCTTTCCCTGCTCCTTGACCTCCGGCCTTGGCCTCTGAGCCATTCCAGGGATGTGCCTGTTCCTGCCTCAGTGCCTTTGCTCTAGCTGTTTGCGCTCTTGTCTGGAACGTTCTTCCCCAGACATCACCCCAGCTGACCCCCTTCAAATCTCCACTAGAACGTCACCTTCCCCATGAGGCCACAGGCCCCACATGTCCCACTCCTGTCCCGGCTCTGTTTTCCCCGTAGCCTAGTGCCTTCTAGCCCACCTCGAGGACCCCGTGTGCGGCCCTCCTTCCGTGCAGGCGGCCGGCTCTTCCGGGGGTGCCTCCGGCCTGGGGCAGGCGGTGGGCACTCTGCTTGAGAGGAGGGCAGCTCTCAGCTCAGAGCAGGGGCAGCTGAGCCCCAAGGACACACGGCATCGAGAGGTGGAGGAGGCCCCAAGTGTGGGCTGGTCTGACTTCACGCTCGAGGTTTTCACGGAGCCCGGAATCCCACCACAGAGACCGCCTTTCCTCTGTCCTCGGAAGCCAGGATGTCAGTGTTCAGGAATCCCAGGATTCAGTTAGCCTGGCCTCCAGTCCCAGGTGTGGCTCCTGCCCACTTGCATACATCCAGCTATGGGGAGCTCACCACCTGGGGGGTGCCGAGTGGGAGGAAGAGCCCAGTCCTGGGCTCCGGCTCAGACGGCAGGGAAGCTTGGCTCGAACGGACCTTGTCTGGGGCTCCTGGCCTTGGGGTGAGCATGCCTTGAAACGGGCACATGGGGGGGCCTGGCCTGTCTCTCCTCCCCGTTCGTGCACAGATGCTGGTGTTTCCTTGCTCTTTGGGGTCGTGTAGCAATCCCGTGAGGCAGGAAGGCCGGACACCGGCTCCATTTTACAGCTGAGAAAACTCTTAGGAGCACGGGCTGGAGCCCCCTAGGGGGAGGCAGGGCCTCACTTCTGACCCTGAGACCTCCCCCAGGTCGTCCGGCAAAGCGGCCTCTCACCGAGGGACCGACAGCTTCCTGAGCCTCAGTGCACCCACTGGGGTGGACACGGAGGGTGTCTGTGGGCCGGTGACCCAGCCCTGGCCTGCCCGCTCCCACCACCGGGCTCTCGGCCCCCGAGGGCCGTGGGGGCTGCCTGGGGGCTGACCACCCAGCTTCCGGCCCCATGCGGGCCCCCGGCAGCCCCGAAGGTGGGAGCCGCCCCGAGCAGGCCTGAGCCATGCCGGAGGTGAGGGTGCCGGCCGGGCAAGGCCCCCGTAAAGGCAGGCCAAAGCTCCGAGGGTATGCAGATCACGAGGGCTGCAGGGGGAGAGGCCAGCCGGGGAAGGGGGTGCTGACAGCCTCCAGGCGGGGGGGGGGAGCGGGGGGCGGGGTGGGGAGAACCCGTCAGCCTCGGTGTCCTCATCTGTCACAGGGACTGAGGAGGGGAGCCCTGCCTCACAGGGCTGCGGGGGCCCCACAGCGCAGGGAGGGATGTTGGGGGCCCTGGACAAGGAGGGGAAGAGGCGGGGGGCGGGGGGAGGACCTCTCCGCCATGCGCGTGGGCGAGAGCAGGATTCCAGAGCTCCCTGGGGAGGCCCGGGAAGCTCCAACCTTGCAGCTGCCATTGGTCAGGGACCGTGGCCGCCCCCACCCTGCGCATGCTGCCCCCACTCCTCCCGGGGGCCCTCCGCGGACACGTCGTGAGGGTCGGGCACCTCTTGCCATACGGGAGGCATCACGGCCCAGAGGGGACAAGAGACTTGCTCACCGCCATGTGGCTAGAACCCGCGACCGCGGGAATGAATGAGGGCCCGGGGTGGGGGGGGGTTGGGGGGGGGGGCGCCGTGTGAGCGGCCTGTGGCTTGGGCCGCCTCCTCTGAGCAGGACGGCACCGACGGAGGGCAAGGCCCGGGCGGGGGCAGGCCTTGCCGCTGACCCGGCCGCCGCGCTGGGGGACAGAGGCCGGCTGCAGCGCCCCCCACGCTCAAGTCCGGGCTCGGTGCAGGCTGGCACGGGCCCCTCGGGGGGCACGCGGGTCTGCAGCTGTGTGGGCGCCCAGGCCCCGAGCGGTGCCGGTCGGCGCGAGTCAGGGCAGGCCTGCCCACCCGGGAGCAGGCTCAGCTCCGCGCCTGCAGGAGCCGGAGGCCCCCCGCCCGCCACCCTGCCTTCCTGTGTCTCCTGACCCCCAGCCTCGGCCCCCACCCCGGCAGCTCCTTGGCACCCAATGGATCTGGGGAGCCTTCGTTCTGAGGTCTTGCCCTCTCTGGCCTCAGTTTCCCAAGCGGCATCCTGCGGGTCCGGGCAACCCCCTCAGGGCGTGGCTCGCGGGCCCGGAGAGACACCCCATCAGGAGTGCGGGCGTGGTGGTCTCGCGAGAGAATCAGGGTCGGGGAGCCACGTCTCCGGAATGAGGCGGATCCGGGCTCAAGCTTCGGCTCATGGTCCGAAAACATTTCCTGAACGTAAGTCCCTGCCTGGGCCCAGCGGTCCGGTGCTGAACCAGACAAGGTCGGGGCGCCGAGGTGCACGGTGCAGCAGGAAGGGGCGGCGGTGACGGTGACCGTGGCAACAGCAGCCACCTGTTCCCGCAGTCCCGCTCTGCTCCAGGCCGTGTGCGGCAGCTCCTGTGGTGCTCACGACACCTGCTGAGCGGCCCTTCTTCTTCTTCTTCTTTTTTGAAGTGTATTTATTTTTGAGAGACAGCATGGCCACGAGCGGGAGAGGGAGACAGAGGATCCCAAGCAGGTGCCACACTGTCATGGAGGGAGTCCACTGTGGACTGAAACCCACACGCCGTGAGATCGTGACCCAAGCCGAAATCGAGAATCGGCTGCTGAACCGACTGAGCCACCCGGGAACCCCAGAGCGGGCCTTCTAATTATTCCGTTTCACAGTTGAACAAACTGAGGCACAGACAGGTCATGTGACTCACGTGAGGTCAGCCAGCTAATAATCAGCAGAGCCGAGCGTTAAACCCCTTGTGGCTGGCTCCAATAGACAGATAAAGAAGCTAAGTCACCTTGAGCAGAGCACGTAGCCCCTCCCAGCCTCAGTTTCCCCAACTACCTGGCCTGAGGCAAACCGAGGGCAGGTCTGACACAGCTGGCAGTGGGATGCGGCGGGCAGAGCATCCGAGCGTGCGCTGTGGGGCCGCCACTGCGGCCAGCCTCGCTTTTCGTTCCTGCAAAGCGGGGTCTCGATCCCGACCCCCCGCGAAAAACCCGGCAGCTGAGGGGGGCAGGCCCTTCACTGGGGGAGTGTTTCCAGCACTCATCTGGTCAGCTGCAGTCTACCCGCTCGCCTGAGCCAGCGGACTCCAGGCGGGCCCCGCACCCTTTAACCAGAGCAGGATATGAGCTGCGGAGCTGGCCTGGGGGGCGGGCCCGGGGGTCCTGGGAAGGGGCTGAGGGGAGGTCACCGCGGACACACCCAGGCGGCCCAGCCCCCTGAGCGATGCACGCGATGGCGTCAGAGTCGGCCGGGCCCGGCCACAGCCAGACAGCCGACCCCACCTGCCCGCCGTCCTCGCCGGTGGCCCCTGGGGAGCGACCCTCCCTCCGGCTCCACAGCGGCGAGGACGGGAGGAGGCAGAGGAACCGGCTGTGCGGGACACCTGAGCCCGATGACCAGGCCTCCCAGGGGGCAGCCGCCCGGGGGGCTGGGAGGCAGAGACGTGGCCCGTTCCCACCGCCTACCCCCCTGAGGGCCCGGGAGGAAGCAGGTCAGCAGGTGGTTGGCCAGCTGGGGCCTGGGTCTGCCCCCGCCCGCTTTTGCTGGGCAGGGGAGACCAGGCCAGGCACCTTCTGGCCTCAGTTTCTGAATCTGTGACCAGGGATGCTGCCCCTCCCCCCGGGGGCCCCTGGGAGTAGGGCGGATGTGCGGGACCGTCACTTCACTTCACACACAGGCAGCTGAGACCCGGGGCAGGGCTCACCGGAGGCAGCCGTGCTCCCAGCTCCGCTGCTGTGGGGCCGGTGCTCTGGGTCTGCCAGCCCCCCTCCCCGGCTGAGGTCACAGCCACGCTTCCATATAGCATAAAAGATGCGTTGGGGGGCGCCTGGGCGGCTCAGTCGATCGAGCGTCCGACTTCGGCTCAGGTCATGATCTCGCGGTTTGTGGGTTCGAGCCCCGCGTCGGGCTCTGTGCTGACAGCTTGCAGCCTGGAGCCCGCTTGGGATTCTGTGTCTCCCCCTCTATCTGCCCCTTCCCTGCTCACATTCTGTGTCTGTCTCTTAATAATAAATAAACGTTTTAAAAAAAAAAGATGCGTTGGAAGGTGAGTTGAGCCTGTGTCTTGGCACAGGTGATTGCCAGGTGGAAAGCGCCTTCCGGTCCTTGGGGCAATCGCAGGGGGGCAAGTACTGGGCCTTGCTGGCCCAGGGCCTGGTGGCCACCTGCCCGATGCTCATGCCCAGACCTGAGGGCTGAGACAGAAATGCGCTACTCGTGAGAAGGCCCAGCAGAGCCCTGGGTGTTGAGGGGTTCCTCGACCCCCATCCTTGTGCCGGGCACGTGGCCAGGGGCACGGAGACAGGCCGCCTGGCTGTCTGTGCGTCCCGTGTGGAGGTGGGGACCGCAGGCTGCACTCTGGTGGGCAGGCCCCGTGGCGCCCACTCTCAAAGCGGCCCCCCCGCCCCCACCATCAACAGGCTCTCTGCCCCTGCTCACTCACACGTGTCAGGCGTGCCCCCCACGGCCCGAGGCTGCTCCCAT